>NC_091979.1:267270304-267601630 GCF_044704955.1 Pristiophorus japonicus
AGAAGGCCCGGCTGTAGACTGCACCACCTCAGGCTGGGTGGCGGCAGTCTGGGCTGGCTGGGTGACAGGCAGCGACCAGTGCAATGGCAGAGTGACAGTGGTGGGCTCAGGAATGTTGTCATTCTGAGCGAGGACAGCAGGTTCCTGCTCCACTGACCCAGTGCCGCACCCCCGGAGCAGCACCTCAGCATCCCCGCCAATCTGCTGGAGCACAGCTTGGTGGGCTGCTGGGACACTGTGAGATCCCCGGTGGACTGTGGTGGACCCAGTGGCGATGGCAGCAGTCAGAGCACACGTGGCATCCAGCTGAGGCTGCAGGAGAGCAGACTTTACAACCAAAGAAGTGTAACCACTGAAGTAGTGTAGGAAATGCACCCAATGTTTCCACCTACTTACCAGCTGAGATACAATAGATACAATAGAAGCAATTTTACCCATTTATATTGGGAGCAGCATTGTCATTGACAGCATTGTCCCTTGACTGCCTCAAGCTCATATCTTTCAAGTTCACTGAGATTTTTAGTGTTGTACCTTTTAAAGTCTTAGCTAACGTGCTGATAACATGTCAACACGTTCTGGTTACTCTAATGAATACGTAACATGTTAATGGATCAAATCATCTTGTAAATTACATCATTCTTTTTGGTGAATTAGCGCAATGTTAGCTGGTCTTTCTCCATTGTTATTTTCAAGATCTGCATCTAAGTATCTCATCTGTTCTGATACCGTCTCTATTATTCTATTGCATTTAGTCAGTCTACTGACTATCTGACTCGCTGCCTGGAGCATACCATGTCCTTGCAGATTATTGGTATAATTTGTTCACTGGTTATAATCTTGTCCTAAATATGACCTTTTAGAACGTTCTTATATTGCAGATTCTTAGGGGGTGAAATTCGCTAATGCCCCATTCGGGGGCGGTAACCGAGGGGGGCCAGCGTGGAAGTCCCACCCCAGCCGGGAAATTGCGGTTACCACCCCTCACAGGAAGTGGAGCACAATGTCGCGTGCTCCACTTCCCTTTGGAGCAGGTTCGGAGGTGCTACTCGGGCGGGTTCGGCAGTGCTACGCTGCTTGTCCGCGTGACGCTGACATGCTTCAACGCCCCTCCCCTTCTATTAAAGGGGAGGGACACTGCAAACTCTGCAGGCCATTTGAAGGCCTCCACCGGGCCACCAGGGCTAAGGGGTGTCGTGGCCGCAGCCTGGCACCAAAACAGAGTGTCGGGCTGCACAATGGCGGCCCAGACACCGAGAAAGGAGCAGTGATCAGCCCGACCGGTGAGTCAGGCAAAAACAAAGATGGCAGCACATGGTGCAGCGCACCTCCCATTTAAGGCTCACCTCACGATGGGTCCGGTTTGCGACCCTCGAGGCTGATGCAGGAATTGCCCATGGCGACCTCACGCAGCGCTGGCCAATTACTGCTATGGGCCATAAAGGGGCCACCGTCGGCAAAAAGGGGTCACCGCGCATGGTGGTGATGTCATCGTCGGAGGCACTGCGGCCCGGGGCAGGTTTGCACGCAACTGTGTTCTTGCCTCCGCTAACTTCCGTGCAATCTTGCAGGAGCCAGCATCGGACTGTAGAAAGCTAAGGGTATGAGAAGGAGAGAAAAAGTTAACCAGTAAAAAGTTAAGTTGAATTAAGTTGAAATGAATACTAACAGTGAAATAGAGGAATCAGTTCAGGACAGTAAAGAGTAAATAGCAAATGACAGAAATGAGAAGGAGTTAACTGGGGAAATGGGAAATAAGCAGGGGAAAATTTTAAGTTATAATTAAGAAAAACAAGATACAAAAAAAGTGATAGAAAAAGGAGAGAGTATCTGGAGAGGTGAAGCTAAAGAGCAAAGATTGGAATTGAGGAAAGGAAAAGGTTCAAATGCAAAATGAGAGATGGGGGCCAAGAATTTGCAGTTTTAATGATGGTGAAATTGTCATCCCTCGCTGTCGTTACTCTGTAAAATTAACAACTTCTGGAATCCCCACATGTGCAGTTAAACGCAGAAATCCTGAAGTTGCTGTCAGTCATACCCCGCTTCTTCACAGGGTGCACTATTGCAGTCCTCGCAGATGCAATCAACATAGAATCAGTGAATTGACGTGAACTTCAACTTTTTACGATCTATTCTCGCTGTAAAAACCCCTAAAGTTAAGCCTTGTTGAAGAGGTGTAACTGATTTTTTAATGACATAGCAAATCATAATTACTGTTGAACAACCTCCCTGGCCCTGAAAAACTAATTTTATATGTGGAGTCTCATTTCCTACATTACATGATAAAAATTCATGATTTAATTTTTTTTTTTAAATGTGTTTGATATTTCATTTTCTACCTTAATCCCATGTGTATGTCCCAATCTTAATTTCGCTTTCTGTAAAAATATTAAAAAGTGAATAATAAAACCTGCTTTTTTCTTCCTGGTTTGCTGCCTATGAAAATTCTTCAACATGATTGGATGCTTAGCCTGCTTGGACTGCTAAGACATCACTGTTGCTGGACACAAGAGATCCCCTATAGGTGACACCAGAATGAAATTACCATCGGGAAAGGTGAAATTCAAGCAACAGAGATCACAAGATCTTTGTGGGCAGCTTTCTTCAAGGTCAACAGCAAGTGTCATTATTTCGTTGCTGACTGTTAAGAAACAAATTTTTGAAAAGAAAAATGAGGAGTACAAAGGGTCCTACTGTCTCAGAGTCCTCTTATCCTTACAAAACAGTCGTCCTTGAACAGTCCAAGTTCCAAACACCTTTTAATGCACATAACACAAAGCAAGACTACACAGCACATCTTTCAGCTCTTCAACTCCCAGTCTATTGCAGGCCTACTTCTCTTGAACCTCCCCTTTTGTGCTTAGCTGGCTGGGAAAGTCTCCCACTCCAAGTGCTTTAAAGGGGGTGTTCTGCTGGGATCAGGGCCCTCATTAGCCTGTGGCTGACATACCACCCCTCAAGAACCCTGCTACACATTCCCCTTCCCCCCGCCCCGCCCCCTCCCTCCGCCTCAGCATAGTGCCATCAGCTCCAGCAGCCTGCACCCCGAGGTAATATGTGCAGGACAGGGTAAGATGGTATCGGTGTTCCCATGAGCCACTCCCACTTGGTGTTCCACCTCAAAACAATGGGGCAAGAGTGACCAATAATGGCCGTGTTTTTTTCTTTGTTGGACTACATCCATTTGATGGGCACGTGATCGGTCACCAGTTAATTAATAGTGCAAGGACTAAGAAGGAATTGTAAATTAGAGTTGATGAATCTAATGTAAAGTCAGGTACAGGAAGAGAAATAAAGAGAGGAAAAGATAGGATTAAGTGAGAGAGAAAAGAGACAGAAAGGAAAAGTTCAACAAAAATTTATTTTTAATTTTTAAAATCTCCAACAATAATTAAAACCTGAAAGAATGAGACTTCACACTTGTAATAGTTCATTTTCATTGCCAGAGAGGTTACTGGCAGTAATCAACACTTGCACATCGTTAAAAGGGTATTCAGACTTAAATGTCTGTGGTGAGTTTAGTTTGTATTGACTGCAACTTCACGACATTCAAAATGTTACAATGGTGAGGTAGACAGTGAGGTGCCATTTTCACAGAGCTAATAGTGAAGCAGCACATCTCGGACAGTGTCAGGTCTCAACACCTTGTTTCGCCAGAGGGACAAGTACAAGGCATTGTGGCAACACCCTTGCTCCAAACACTGGCACCTGCTCGACTATGTCATCGTCCGAGACAGGGATCGCAAGGATGTGCGCATCACAGGCGCCATGACAGGAGCAGACGACTGCTGGATGGACCGCCGCCTAATCCATTCCATCATCAACATTAATGTAGCCCCAAAGCGGCGATGGCAGCAGAAGCAGTGGCGCAAAAAAGTCAATGCCGGGGCACTCAAAGACCCAGCTAAGAGAGCCCTATACAGCCAGCACCTCACTGCTAACTTGACGTCCCTTGATGACCCCGAGACGCAGAATGCCCACAGCGCTTGGTCTGCCCTCCAGGCCTCCATAACCAATGCCTGCGAAGGGACGACGCTCAGTCACTCAACCAGGAACTGCCAGGACTGGTTTGATGAGAATGACCAGGAGATATAAGAGCTAATAAATCACAAGCACATGGCATTTCTGAGCCTATTTGCTGGAATTCTTTGAGGATGTAATGAACAGGGTGGATAAAGGGAAACCAGTGGATGTGGTGTATTTGGACTTCCAGAAGGCATTTGACAAGGTGCCACATAAAAGGCTATTGCACAAGTTAAAAGTTCACGGGGTTGGGGGTAATATATTAGCATGGATAGAGGATTGGCTAACGAACAGAAAACAGAGAGTCAGGATAAATGGTTCATTCTCGGGTTAGCAATCAGTAACTAGTGGGGTGCCACAGGGATCAGTGCTGGGACCCCAACTATTTACAATCTATATTAACGACGTGGAAGAAGTGACCGAATGTACCATAGCCAAGTTTGCTGACGATACAAAGATGGGAGGAAAAGCGATGTGTGAGGAGGACACAAAAAATCTGCAAAAGAACAAAGACAGGCTAAGTGAGTGGGCAAAAATTCGGCAGATGGAGTATAATGTTGGAAAATGTGAGATCATGCACTTTGGCAGAAAAAAATCAAAGAGCAAGTTATTATTTAAATGGAGAAAGATTGCAAAGTGCTGCAGTTCAGCGCGACCTTGGGGTACTTGTGCATGAAACACAAAAGGTTAGTATGCAGGTACAGCAAGTGATCAGGAAGGCCAATGTAATCATGGCCTTTATTGCAAAGGGGATGGAGTATAAAAGCAGGGAAGTCTTGTTACAGTTATACAGATTATTGGTGAGGCCACACCTGGAACATTGTGTGCAGTTTTGGTTTCCATATTTACGAAAGGATATACTTGCTTTGGAGGCAGTTCAGAGAAGGTTCACTAGGTTGATTCCAAAGATGAGGGGATTGACTTATGAGGAAAGGTTGAGTAGGTTAGGCCTCTACTCATTGGAATTCAGAAGAATGAGAGGTGATCTTATCGAAACATACAAGATTACGAGAGGGCTTGACAGGGTGGATGCAGAGAGAATGTTTCCACTGATGGGGGAGACTAGAATTAGAGGGTATAATCTTAGAATAAGGGGCCGCCCATTTAAAACAGAGATGAGAAGAAATTTCTTCTCTCAGAGGGTTGTAAATCTGTGGAATTCGCTACCTCAGAGAGCTGTGGAAGCTGGGACATTGAATAAATTTAAGACAGAAATAGACAGTTTCTTAAGTGATAAGGGAATAAGGGGTTATGGGGAGCAGGCAGGGAAGTGGACCTGAGTCCATGATCGGATCAGCCATGATCGTATTAAATGGTGGAGCAGGCTTGAGGGACCATATGGCCTACTCCTGCTCCTACTTCTTATGTTCTTATGTTAAAACAACCCAACTCCGGAGCAGCAAAACAGCATTACAGACGGCTGAAGGCCGAGGTCCAACAAAAAACTCGCGACCTAAAGAATAGATGGTGGGTGGAGAAAGCACAGAGATATAGCAGCTGGCCGACAGCCATGATGTGCGAGGATTCTTCACCGCAGTCAAGGCCACCTACAGTCCAAACACCCAAGGCCCCACCTCACTGCTGGCCAAGAACGGGGAGACACTCACCAAGGAAACCGAGGCAGTCAGGGCCGCTGGAAGGAGCACTTCGAAGATCTCCTTAACCGAGACTTTGCCTTTGACTCGAGTGTCCTCGACTCCATCCCGCAGCATGCTACCCGTCACCATCTCAGCAAAACCCCAGCCCTGCACGAGGTAGAAAATGCCATCTGCCAACTTAAGAACAACAAAGCAACAGGAGCAGGTGGAATCCCCGCTGAGGCGCTAAAGTATGGCGGAGAGGCATGACCTCATCTCTCTCAGCTGGAGGGAGGAGAGCATACCGGTAGATCTCAGAGATGCAGTGATCATGACCATCTTTAAAAAAGGGGACAAGTCCTACTGCGGCGACTACAGAGGAATCTCTCTGTTATCAGCCATTGAGAACGTCGTTGCTAGAATCCTCCTCAACTGTCTTCTCCCTGTGGCTGAGGAGCTCCACCCGGAGTCACAGTGCGGATTTCGTCCTCTACGGGGCACAATGGACATAATTTTTACAGCGTGACAGCTACAGAAAAATGCAGGGAACAGCACCAACCCTTATACAAGGCCTTCTTCAACCTTACAAAGGCCTTTGACACTGTCAACCGCGAGGGACTATGGAGTATCCTCCTCCATTTCGACTGCCCCCTAAAGTTTGTCACCATCCTCCGCCTGCTCCACGACGACATGCAAGCCGTGATCCTGACCAACGGATCCATTACAGACGCAAACCACATCCGTGCCAGGGTCAAGCTGGGCTGCGTCATTGCGCCAACCCTTTTCTCAATCTTCCTCGCTGCAATACTCCACCTCACACTCAACAAGCTCCCCGCTGGAGTGGAATTAAACTACAGAACCAGTGGGAACCTGTTCAACCATCGTCGTCTCCAGGTCAGATCCAACACTGTCCTAAACTCTGTCATCGAACTACAGTATGCGGACGACGCATGCATCTGCGCACATTCAGAGACTGAACTCCAAGTCATAGTCAACATCTTCACTGAGGCATACGAAAGCATGGGCCTTACACTAAACATCCGTAAGACAAAGGTCCTCCACCAGCCTGACCCCACCACACAGCACTGTCCCTCAGTCATCAAGATCCACGGTGCGGCCCTGGACAGCGTGGACCACTTTCCACACCTTGGGAGCCTCTTATCAACAAGGGCAGACATCAACGACAAGATTCAACACCGCCTCCAGTGCGCCAGCGCAGCCTTCGGCTGCCTAAAGAAAAGATCAGGCCCTCAAATCTGTCACCAAGCTCATGGTCTACAGGGCAGTAGTGATACCCGCCTTCATGTATGGCTCAGAGACGTGGTCCATGTACAGTAGACATCTCAAATCACTGGAGAAATACCACCAACAATGTCTCTGCATGATCCTGCCAATCCCCTGGGAGGACAGACGCACCAACGTTAGCGTCCTCGATCAGGCCAACATCCCCAGCATCGAAGCACTGACCACACTCGACCAGCTCCGCTGGGCGGGCCACATTGTTCACATGCCTGACACAAGACTCCCAAAGCAAGCGCTCTACTCGGAACTCCTACATGGCAAGCGAGCCCAAGGTGGGCAGAGGAAGCGTTTCAAGGACACCCTCAAAGCCTCCGTGATAAAATGCAACATCCCCACCGACACCTCGGAGTCCCTGGCCAAAGACTGCCCGAAGTGGAGGAAGTGCATTCGGGAGGGCGCTGAGCACCTCGAGCCTGCAGAAATCAAGTGCAGGCAACAGAAGGTGCATGCGGCAAACCAGTCCCAGCCACCCTTTCTTTCAATAACTGTCTGTTCCCACCTGTGACAGAGACTGTAATTCCCGTATTGGACTGTTCAGTCACCTAAGAACTAATTTTTAGTGGAAGCAAGTCTTCCTCGATTTCGAGGGATTGGCTACGATGATGATGCTGATGACATCTCGGACAGCAACTTGGGATATCTGCATTTAACCGCGCAGCTGCCCCACGCCTGAAGTTGCTGTAACATTTGTGCATTAGCCTCACCGTTACTTTGACAGTAAATTCTGGCCCATTATAATCTGAAAGGTTAATGTAAGACAGTTTGGCAAACCAAATTTGGGCATCATTAACTCTTAGGTATAAATGGGTGGTAATCCTCCTTGATGAGGAATTAAGGTGAGGAATTAAGGATTCATCTGGTGCCCTTAATATTCTTGTCAGGTTATTGATGGTAGTGCTTTTGCAAAGTCACCTAAAATGAGAAATTGCTCAGTGCAGAGAATGAATAAAAGCAGATTATGGCATGAAAGGTGCCAGTGTGTCAGGGAAGAGGGTTGCAATAGACAATCAGGATCTTGGAATGAGTTGTGAAAAAATTTGTGGTGATTAACATGTTCAAACAAGGAAAACATGCCAAAGGACAAGCCAAGATGGGATCCAGAGATGAATAGCACATTGCCTTCAGAGCAATTTGTGGAATGTTTAGCTGATGGTTTTGATGAGTGTGGCAGGATCATCAATAGTGACCTAGGTTTCAGTCAGATGCAGAATGACAACTGTATCATTAAGGATGAGGTTGTGAATTGAGCAGACTTGGAAATGTGCAATTGGCTTTATGTTTTAGATGCTTTGCTGTCCATCCCACAATAAGTATATAAATAGGATGGTTACTATGGCACCCACACTGGGATTGTTGCTGCAGAATTGCTTCTTTGCGGAAAAACACTTTCTCAACCTAGTTGATATTGCAAGCTCCATTTAACATTAGCCTACTAACATGATTCATCACAAAAGGCCTTCTTTGATGAGCCATAGCCCTGGTGTTAAATGCCCTGATCTGTTTTAGATCACAACTTGCTACTTTAAATTAGTTGCTTCATAGCAGTGAGTATTGCCATTTAAATATTTAAATGGTGTGCATAATCAGGGCACAGTGGAGAAGTAGAGGAAAGATTCATGCTCCCAATTTCTCCACACAGCAAGTTCCCAGATTAGCTGAGCTTTTATGGGCAAGCTGTTGAACATGGAGACGAGTCCCCCACAGAGTTGGATGGAAAATCAGTGAGTGAGTTATCATAGATTACTTTTGCACACTTCCTAGATGACAGACCAGCAGTTAAAAAGGCTCAGGAAGTGCTCGTTTATCCTCGCTCCCGACCACAGAATGATTGTAGGTCTGGAGGACAGAAAACCTAAAGAGATGAGAAGAAATATAAAATATGCGTACAAATGCCACGTCTGGTGACAGTTAGGCACTGAAGTCATTATACTGATCTCTGCCAGCAGGGAAAAATGGCCACATACTGCATTCATAAATGAGACTGGGGCCATTCCCGAAGGTATTCCCTTTGATTTTCTTTCTATTGTGAATGCTGTGTCAAACCATAGGCCCTTTGGGATTCATGGTGCTTTTACTGGTGACACATTTCGATCAAAGTGTCAAGGCACTTGCTTTTCCAACAGGCGCAGAAAGTTTTTGTTAAATTGCTTCGTGTTTTTGCAGCAGGGAACAACAATGGCACAAAAACAATCAAATTGTTCTGTATTTTACAGATAGAGTGGGTCCTCCCATGTCTGCTCTGTTTGAAATGTTATTTTGGGGGAGGGAAATTCCGGTTATTTTGGAGCTGCTTAGTAAAAAAAAAACTATTAAAATGCTAAGATGTGACAGCACACTTCTAATTTAAGAAATGGATTTATGCATTTTGGGGACTTGCCAAAAGACATAAATCATATAATTAAATTACATTATTTTAAAAATTGGTTTTGTAAATATTTGTTTTGCATTGTGTGTACATATGTACATGTGTATGTATACACACTGACATGGTGTTGCTCACAGTGAATCAGAGGATATGGGGATAACACGGGGATAACATATGGGCCCAACGGTGGAGGATTAACTGCCCATTATACATTTGGTCTTTTGCTCACTCTACACCTGCTTGCTATTATAAAGGAGGGGAAGTAACAGGAGAAAGAGAACCAGAGGAGGCCTGGAAAGTGAAGCACCACTTGCGAAGACAGCTTCCCACACACAAGTACCCAGCCCTCGGACTATATAGGTCTCGACTGACGTTCCCAGAGGTGGCTGGAGAGCTGACTCTGCGACAGCTCAGCTTTTTGAAGGAGACCATCGGCTGACTCCATGGCTCACCCCACAGTGACCTGCAGCCATGATCCACATGAAGTACAGCCTTACTTAACTGTAGAAATGAACTTCACCGCAGCCCTCAACTTTAACGGATCTGGATCCTTGCAGGGTTAGTCAATGGGCAATGAGGGGCCTGCGTTCGGCTGGTGATTGTCATCCGATTCCATAGGGCTGGGGAATTCATTACATTTGGAATGTCTGTAGTGGAGCAAAGGCAGAGGGTGCTAATTTTCTACAGAATTGCTGGATTCCCCAAAGTGCTGGGGACGATCGATTCTAAGTGATTCAGTTGGTTTTCCTTCTCTATTTTATTGGTAGATTCTCCTGGACTGGTCACTAAATCAGCATTAAGGCAGCAACGTATAGACAGGAGCGTTGAGGATGTGAAAGTGTGCACGAGGATGGGTTACTAACAATAAAAAAGCAGCTATGGATGGGTCAGACAGGAGGTGACAGGTGGGAATGGAATAGAAAGGTGGTGATTGCTATTCCAAAAGGGGCCAAGGGCTTTTAGTGCACTCTTAGTACTTTTGCTGACTTCAACAGTCTTTAATAAACATAAATTACTATTAAAAAAATGAACTTATAAAATACCCAAAAGTTCATCGGTGTGTCTTAGCTTTTATATAAAAAAAAGAGTGGCTATTTGCACGTTTTTTTTGTAACCTTCTGCGCATGTGCGCAGTGGACTCCGCCCCCTTTTTGAGCGTGGGCCCTCGATTCGGAAGCGCATGCGCAGTGCGACGTATGAGGAAGTTGGAAGTGGGACCAAACCACGAGCCACGTGGAACTGGAGCTGCTTCTAACTTTTGGATTATTTAGAACATTTTCACTGCCTTCTGTGGAAGAGAAAACTTCGGAGGTAGTGGGAGAGAGAGTCCTGGGAGGGGGGGGGGAGAAAGAGATTGGGGAGAGAGCGAGGCTGGGGAGAGAGAGAGAGACTGTCGGGGATGGGGGGGGTTGGTGGGGAGAGAGAGACTGGGGGGAGAGAGAGACTCGGGGGGGGGGGAGAGAGAGACTCGGGGGGGGGGGAGAGAGAGACTAGGGAGGGGGAGAGAGAGAGAGACTGGGGCGGGAGAGAGAGCAAGAGACTGGGGAGGGAGAGAGAGAGTGTTATGTATTAATGCTTGGGGGTCACCAGACACCAGAGGGCGCTGCAGTCGGAGGTCATCAGGCTGTACGCATGTGTGGCATGTGTGCTTGGTCACCTGTATATAAGCTGGGTGTCTTTGTCACGCTGGCACTCTTGGGCTGGAATAAAGATGGATCAGATTGCACTTGAGCGAGTTTATAGTAACCAGACTCTGAGTCATTACAATTGGCGACGAGGTAATTTAAGAACCTTCGCTTGCACAATGGGCATGGTTGGAAGCCTGGAGAGATTCATGGAGGGCGAGAATTGGGCGGATTTTGTTGACGGCCTGGATCAGTATTTTGTGGCCAACGGCATGGAGGCAGAGGCCTACGCAGTTAAGCGCAGGGCAGTTTTTCTCACCATTTGTGGTCCGAAAATTTACAGCCTCATGAAGAATCTTCTCTCGCCTGTACGTCTAGCAGAAAAAGGGTAGGAGGAATTGTGCACGTTGGTGGGTAAACATCTGAAGCCATAAGAGGGGATCATCATATTACGCTACCGTTTCTACACGCATGTTCGTGCTGAGGGCCAGGTTGTGTCGGGATTTGTCGCCGACCTGCGATGTCTCGCTGAGCTGTGTAAATTCGGGAACATGCTGGAAGATGTGCTGCGTGATGTCTCCGTGATAGGCATCAGCCATGATGTGATCCCCAGGAAGCTATTGGCTGTAGAGACGCTGGATTTGCAAAAGGCCATTGCGACTGCCCAGGCATACATGACGATGGATGATAATTTGGGGCAGATATCATCGACGAGTCGGAGTTCCATGGCAAGTACTGTAAACAAGATGGTGTCGTTTTCGGGCAGAGCTGCTTACGCGAAACCTGCCGCTGCTCAGAGCCCGCCAACTGGTTCGAACCAGATTTCACCCTGTTGGCATTGTGGGGGCAATCATCGGCCTCTTCACTGTCGGTTTAGACAATACTCATGCAATGGATGTTCGAAAGTGGGGCATCTTCACAGGATGTGTCCACAATGGAGCAAGCGTGGTACGGCTCACCACGTGGTTGATGAGGACCAGTTCAGTGATGGCCCGGATACGCATCCCGAGGAGGAAGTGAATGGACTGTATTCATTCCTGAGCAAGAGCCAGCCGAGAGTCATTAATGTGAAGCTGAATGCATGCCTGTATCAATGGAGCTGGACACAGGTGCGAGTCAGTCGATAATGAGCCAAAGGACATTCGACAAGCTGTGGGACACTAAGGCTGCGAAACCGAAGCTGAGTCCAGTCAATGCCAGGTTGCGTACTTACACTCAGGAACTCATACCGGTGCTCGGCAGTGCAGCAATCAAGGTGTCAGATGACGGTGTGGTTCATGATCTACCACTATGGATCATCCTAGATAATGGTCCAACGCTGTTCGGCAGGAATCAGCTTGAGAAAATCAAGCTGAACTGGAATGATGTCAAGATTTTGTCCTCGGTGGATGATACTTCATGTGCTCAAGTATTGAAAAAGTTTCTTTCTTTGTTTGAACTGGGCACTGGTAATTTTACAGGAGCCAAGGTACAGATTCACCTAGACTCCAAGGCAAGGCCTGTCTATCACATGATGAGGGAGAAAGTTGAAATTGAGCTTGGCAGACTCCAGCATGAAGGGATCATATCACCGGTCGAGTTTAACGAGTGGGCTAGTCCCATTGTTCCTGTGTTGAAGAGTGATGGCATTGTCAGGATTTGTGGAGACTACAAGGTTACGATTAACCGATTTCAGTATCCGTTACCGAGAGCTGATGACCTGTTCGCCATGCTAACTGGTGGAAAGTCGTTCACGAAACTGGATTTGACATCGGCCTATATGACGCAGGAACTAGTCGGCACTTCGAGGAAACTCACCTGCATCAACACCCCTAAAGGACTGTTCATCTACAACAGGTGTCTTTTTGGGATTCGTTTGTCTGCAGCCATATTTCAGAGGAATATGGAGAGTTTATTGAAGTTCTTTCCTAGAACTCTTGTGTTTCAAGGTGACATTCTGGTCACAGGTTGCGACACTGCTGAACATCTGAACAATTTTGAAGAAGTCCTACAGTGTCTGGACAAAGTGAGACTAAGGCTAAAACGCTCGAAGTGTGTATTCATGGCACCTGAAGTCGAATTCCTCGGGAGGTAAATTGCTGCTGATGGCATTAGACCCACTGATTCGAAAACCGAAGCCATCAAAAATGCACCCAGGCCTCAGAATGCGACAGAGCTGCATTTGTTCCTTGGGCTACTCAACTACTTTGGTAATTTCTTACCCAGATTGAGCACTTTACTAGAGTCACTGCATGTGTTACGAAGAAAAGGCGACAACTGGGTCTGGGGTGCGTCTCAAAATAGAGCCTTTGAGCAAGCCAAGAATCTGCTATGTTTAAACAAGTTGCCTGTTCATTATGATCCATGTAAGCGTCTTGTATTGGCCTGTGATGCTTCATCATATGGGGTTGGCTGCGTACTCCAACAAGCAAATGAATCGGGCAAGCTACAATCTGTTGCGTATGCTTCGAGAAGTCTGTCTAAAGCGGAAAGAGCTTACAGTATGGTAGAGAAAGAAACTTTGGCCTGTGTGTATGGGGTAAAAAAAATGCACCAGTACCTGTTTGGTCTTCGTTATGAACTAGAAACGGATCACAAGCCAGTCATTTCATTGTTTGCGGAAAACAAAGGTATAGAAACATAGAAAAATAGAAAATAGGTGCAGGAGTAGGCCATTCAGCCCTTCGAGCCTGCACCACTATTCAATAAGATCATGGCTGATCATTCACCTAAGTACCCCTTTCCTGCTTTCTCTCTATACCCCTTGATCCCTTTAGCCGTAAGGGCCATATCTAACTCCCTCTTGAATATATCCAATGAACTGGCATCAACAACTCTCTGCAGTAGAGAATTCCACAGGTTAACAACCCTCTGAGTGAAGAAGTTTCTCCGCATCTCGGTCCTAAATGGCTTAGCCCTTATCCTTAGACTGTGTCCCCTGGTTCTAGACTTCCCCAGCATCGGGAATATTCTCCCTGCATCTAACCTGTCCAGTCCCGTCAGAATTTTATATGTTTCTATGAGATCCCCTCTCATCCTAAACTCCAGTGAATGCAGGACTAGTCGATCCAGTCTCTCCTCATATATCAGTCCTGCCATCCCGGGAATCAGTCTGGTAAACCTTCGCTGCACTCCCTCAATAGCAAAAACATCCTTCCTCAGATTAGGAGACCAAATCTGAACACAGTATTCCAGGTGAGGCCCCACCAAGGCCAATGTAAACTGCAGTAAGACCTCCCTGCTCCTATACTCAAATCCTCTAGCTATGAAGGCCAACATATCATTTGCCTTCTTCACCGCCTGCTGTACCTGCATGCCAACTTTCAATGACTGATGTACCACGACACCCAGGTCTCGTTGCACCTCACCTTTTCCTAATCTGCCGCCATTCAGATAATATTCTGCCTTCGTGTTTTTGCCACCAAAGTGGATAACCTCACATTTATCCATATTATACTGCATCTGCCATGCATTTGCCCACTCACCTAACCTGTTCAAATCACCCTGCAGTCTCTTAGCGTCCTCCTCACAGCTCACACTGCCACCCAGCTTAGTGTCATCTGCAAACTTGGAGATATTACACTCAATTCCTTCATCTAAATCATTAATGTATATTGTAAATAGCTGGGGTCCCAGCACTGAGCCCTGCGACACTCCACTAGTCACTGCCTGCCATTCTGAAAAGGACCCGTTTATCCTGACTCTCTGCTTCCTGTCTGCCAACCAGTTCTCTATTCACGTTAGTAAATTATCCCCAATACCATGTGATTTAATTTTGCACACCAATCTCTTGTGTGGGACGTTGTCAAAAGCCTTTTGAAAATCCAAATACACCACACCCACTGGTTCTCCCTTGTCCACTCTACTAGTTACATCCTCAAAAAATTCTAGAAGATTTGTCAAGCATGATTTCCCCTTCATAAATCCATGCTGACTTGGACCGATCCTGTCACTGCTTTCCAAATGCACTGCTATTTCATCTTTAATAATTGATTCCAACATTTTCCCCACTACCGATGTCAGGCTAACCAGTCTATAATTACCCGTTTTCTCTTTCCCTCCTTTTTAAAAAAGTGGTGTTACATTAGCTACCCTCCAGTCCATAGGAACTGATCCAGAGTCGATAGACTGTTGGAAAATGATCACCAATGCATCCACTATTTCTAGGGCCACTTCCTTAAGTACTCTGGGAAGCAGACTATTAGGCTCCAGGAATTTATCAGCCTTCAATCCCATCAATTTCCCTAACACAATTTCCCACCTAACACAAATTTCCTTCAGTTCCTCCTTCTCACTAGACCCTCGAACCCCTAGTATAAGGTTATTTGTGTCTTGCTTTGTGAAGACAGAACCAAAGTATTTGTTCAATTGGTCTGCCATTTCTTTGTTCCCCATTATAAATTCACCTGATTCTGACTGCAATGGACCTACGTTTGTCTTCACTAATCTTTTTCTCTTCACGTGTCTATAGAAGCTTTTGCAGTCAGTTTTTATGTTCCCAGCTAGCTTCCTCTCATACTCTATTTTCCACCCTCCTAATTAAACCCTTTGTCCTCCTCTGCTGAATTCTAAATTTCTCCCAGTCCTCAGGTTTGCTGCTTTTTCTGGCCAATTTATATGCCTCTTCCTTGGATTTAACACTATCCTTAATTTCCCTTGTTAGCCACGGTTGAGCCACCTTCCCCGTTTTATTTTTACTCCAGACAGGGATGTACAATTGTTGAAGTTCATCCATGTGATCTTTAAATGTTTGCCATTGCTTATCTGCCGTCAACCCTTTAAGTATCATTCGCCAGTCTATTCTAGCCAATCCATGTCTCATACCATCGAAGTTACATAAGAATAGAAGAATTAGGAACAGGAGTAGGCCATCTAGCCCCTCGAGCCTGCTCCGCCATTCAAAAAGATCATGGCTGATCTGGCCATGGACTCAGCTCCACTTACCCGCCCGCTCCCCATACCCCTTAATTCCCTTATTGGTTAAAAATTTATCTCTAATCTCCACCCACAATGATTCAACATTTTGTTCATTAGAGCCAATATCATCTCTCACAACTGCCCTGATATCATCCTTTATTAACAGAACTACCCCACCTCCTTTCCCTTCTTGTCTATCCTTCCAAATTGTCAGATACCCCTGTGTGTTTAATTCCCAGTCTTGGCCACCCTGCAACCACGTTTGTAATGGCCACCAAATCATACCCATTTGTAATGATTTGTGCCGTCAACTCATTTACTTTATTTCGAATGCTGCACGCGTTTAGGTAGAGTGTTTTAATACTAGCTTTTAAACCATGATTTTTAGTTTTGACCCCTCCTGCAGCCCCTTTATCTTCATACATATTGTCCCTTCCTATCACCTTGTGATTTACACTTACCCCAGTGCTACTCTGCTCTGTTGCCTCCTGCCTTTTGCATTCTTTCTTGGGGTCCTGTTCATCTGCGCTCTCACCCACTCTAACTAGCTCAGAGCCCTCTACCTGGATTCCGAACACTCCTCGCATTGAGGCACCGAGCTTTCAGGCTTGCCTTTTTATTACACTTTGACCCTTTAGAATTTTGCTGTACATTGGGCCTTTTTGTTTTTTGCCATGGGTTTCTCTGCCCTCCACTTTTACTCATCTCCTTTCTGTCCTTTGCTTCTATCTCCATTTTGTTTCACTCTGTCTCCCTGCATTGGTTCCTATACCCCTGCCATATTAGTTTAACTCCTCCCCAACAGCACTAGCAAACACTCCCCCTAGGATATTGGTTCCGGTCCTGCCCAGGTGCAGACCGTCTGGTTTGTACTGGTCCCACCTCCCCCAGAACCGGTTCCAATGCCCCAGGAACTTGAATCCCTCCCTGCTGCACCACTGCTCAAGCCATGTATTCATCTGCGCTATTCAGCGATTCCTACTCTGACTAGCACGTGGCACTGGTAGCAATCCCGAGATTACTACTTTTGAGGTCCTACTTTTTAATTTAGCTCCTAGCTCCTTAAATTTGTCTCGTAGGACCTTATCCCTTTTTTTACCTCTGTCATTGGTACCAATGTGCACCACGACAACTGGCTGTTTTCCCTCCCTTTTTAGAATGTCCTGCACCCGCTCCGAGACATCCTTGACCCTTGCACCAGGGAGGCAACATACCATCCTGGAGTCTCGGTTGCGGCCGCAGAAATGCCTATCTATTCCCCTCACAATTGAATCCCCTATCACTATCGCTCTCCCACTCTTTTACCTGCCCTCCTGTGCAACAGAGCCAGCCACGGTGCCATGAACTTGGCTGCTGCTGCCCTCCCCTGGTGAGTCATCCCCCTCAACAGTATTCAAAGCAGTGTATCTGTTTTGCAGTGGGATGACCGCAGGGGACCCCTGCACTACCTTCCTTGCACTGCTCTTCCTGCTGGTCTTCCATTCCCTAGCTGGCTGTGGACCCCTCTCCTGCGGTAAGACCAACTCGCTACACGTGTTACTCACGTCATTCTCAGCATCGTGGATGCTCCAGAGTGAATCCACCCTCAGCTCCAATTCCGCAACGCGGACCGTCAGGAGCTGGAGGCGGATACACTTCCCGCACACGTAGTCGTCAGGGACACCGGAGGCGTCCCTGAGTTCCCACATGGTACAGGAGGAGCATATCACGTGACCGAGCTCTCCTGCCATGACTTAACCCTTAGATACACTTAAATTGGTGACAACACTGTTAACAGGTTACTTACTGATATAAAAAAGAAAAAGAAAAACTACTTATCAATCACCAGCCAATCACTTACCCCTTTGGCTGTGACGTCACCTTTTGATTCCTTTCTACTTCTGCTTCTTTTCTGCTTTTTCTCCCAGCTGGAGCTGCACAAGCTGGGCCTCTATAGGCCTCAACTTGCTGCTTACCTTTCCTTAAGTTCAGGACCCTAGTCTCTGAATTAACTATGCCACTCTCCATCTTAATAAAGAAGGTCTCATGTATGGTGGTCTGGAATTGACTCTGATCTGGAATCATGCAGCATCAGTGCAATACTTGCATGCAGCTAAGTAAAGTACCAGCGGAATCTCCGCTGAGTCTTTGGTCTTGGCCATCCAAACCATGGTCACGGATCCACATTGATTTTGCGGGCCCGTTCCTCGGAAAGATGTTTTTTTATCATAGTAGATGCATATTCTAAGTCAATAGAGTGTGTTGTTATGTCATCCAGCACGTCTACAGCTATCATTGAGAGCCTTCATATCATGTTTGCTACTCATGGTTTGCCTGACATTGTTGTGAGCGATAACGGTCTTGCTTCACAAGTCTTGAGTTCCAGGAGCTCATGAAACTCAATGGCATCAGCCATGTGAGATTAGCTCCATTCAAGCCTGCTTCTAATGGTCAAGCAGTGAGTGCTGTTCAAACGATCAAGCAAAGTATGAAATGTGTAACTCAGGGCTCACTGCAGAGACGGTTGTCATGTATATTGCTCAGTTACAGGACAAGACCTTATATGCTTACTGGGGTTCCTCCTGCTGAACTATTGATGAAGAGAAATCTCAAGACCAGGCTTTCTCTTGTTCATCCTGATTTGAATGATCGTGTTGAAAACAGACATCAGAGTCAGCAATGGTGTCATGATCGTGTTGCCGTGTCACGTGACATCTCGGTCAACGATCCGATTTATGTACTGAACTATGGTCAAGGTTCAAAGTGGATCACCGGCACTGTTATAGCCAAGGAGGTTAACAGAGTGTTTATTGTCTTGCTCAAGAATGGGTAACATGCAGGAAACACCCTGACCAGGTTAAACTACGGCACACGGATGAACTGGAACCGAGTGAGGAAGATGCAGTCAGTGACCAACCAACCATTGTTCACTCATCAGAGGACTCTGCTGACATTACTGACTCTGAACCTTCAGTCTCTGATGTGGTCATGACCACTCCCATCAGATCGGCTACTCAGCCCTCAGTCTCAACGGACTCAGAACGCTTGCCCAGAGCTAAAGTTGAACTGAGACGATCAACTCGTGAGAGCAAAGCCCCAGACTACCTTAATTTGCAAAAAGACTGTTGTTAAGATTTTAAAAGGAGGATGTTGTCATGTATTAATGCCTCGGGGTCACCAGACACCAAAGGGCGCCGCGGTTGGAGGTCATGGGGTTGTACGCATGTGGTATGTGTACTTGGTCACCTGTATATAAGCTGGATGTCTTTGTCACACTGGCACTCTTGGGCTGGAATAAAGATGAATCAGGTTGCACCTGAGTGAGTTTACAGTAACTAGACTTTTGAGTCATTACAGAGAGGGAGAGAGACTGGGAGGATCGAAAGAGACTGGGAAGGGAGAGACTGGGGGGAGAGAGACAGAGACTGGGGGAAGAGAGAAAGGAAGCAGGAGAGGGGATCAAAGAGAGAGAGGGAACTCTGGTAAGACGGATCTCGTTCTTCCAACCCCCTTTACACCCATACCTGATTTCTCGGAAAGCTTGGTGCGTGTGTGACAAGGGACATCATTTGAGTGAATGAAATCTGGAAGTTACGACACTATTACTATTCACTTCATACCCAATAAACCTGTTAACAATCCATGACCCACACACAATACCCCATCTATGGCGGGGCGGGGTGGGAGGTTAAGGTGAGGAACCTGGGCTGTGATGGGGCAGGAGCTTGGGCTGGGATGGGGTCAGGAACTTCGGTTGGGATGGGGTCAGGAATTTGGGCTGGGGGGTAAGGAACTTGGGCTGGGGGTTGGGTAAGGAACTTGGGCTGGGGGGGGAGTCAGGAACTTGGGTTGGGGGGAGTGGGTAAGGAACTTGGGCTGGGGGGTAAGGAACTTGGGCTGGGGGTTGGGTAAGGAACTTGGGCTGCGGGGGGAGTCAGAAACTTGGGCTGGGGGGAGTTAAGAACTTGGGCTGGGGAGAGTCAAGAACTTGGACTGGGGGGAGTCAAGAACTTGGCTGGGGGGAGTCAGGAACTTGGGCTGGAGGGTAAGGAACTTGGGCGGGGGGGCTAAGGAACTTGGGCTGGGGGAGTCAGGAACTTGGGCTGGGGGTGTAAGGAACTTGGGTGGGGTAAGGAACTTGGGCTAGGGGGTAAGGAACTTGGGCTAGGGGGTAAGGAACTTGGGCTGGGGGGAGTGGGTAAGGAACTTCAGCAGTGGGGGCTTAAATTTGGGCTGGGAGGTGGGTCAGGAACTTGGGCTGGGGGGGTGGATAAGGAACCTCAGCTGGGGGGGCATGAACTTGAGCTGGGGGGAGTCAGGAGCTTGGGCTGGGGTTGTCAGGAACTTATGTTGGGATGGGAGAGCTCTATCCTCTCTGAGGTCTAAAGTCAGAATGGTTCGAATTACACTTTCGCAAAGTCACTCAGAACTTGGGTTGGGCGCTTCTAATTACTCATTTCAGAGAAGCTTTTGAATGTGGCTTATCCTCCAAGGAGACCAATCAGCAATCAGGTCATGTGATCATGTGAGCCTATCAGAGACAATCAGAGCTTTTGGCTAGTGCAAATAGCCGCGTCCATTAAAACATTATCCTGAGTCCCAAAAATGGTTCAAAGCAGAAAGAATTTTAACTAAATTGCCAAGCAGTTGCTAAAAAAAGAAATAAATTCTCAACTGATGATTCTTTCTGTCATCAAAGAAACCACAGCTGCTGCTAATCACAGTGGTATCTAAGTGAAACAGTTCATAATAGCAAAGGAACGGCTGTTAATAATTTAAATGTAATATTTTCCTGAAATAGAGCTTTGTGTATTCAATCTCCAGTTTGTTTCAAAGTCTTTTAGCAAAAGAAAACAAATTCAAAAACATCACAACATGAATAGACAAACTTTTTGGTGCAATTCAGAAACCCACGAATGAATGCTGGAATTTTGTACATGTTCAGGTTCCAACGCTCGCAGGCTAGGACAATCTATAAACTCAACATGCTCCAGAATGCACTGAGGTGGTCGGAAACTCTCAACTCTTCAACAGTCAAAGCCCAGGGGCTAGACTTTCCACTTTGTGGCTAAGGCCGGAAAAAATGGGCCTTGTTCCAGCGATGCGGGACCTATCGCCCGTGCTGATCGCGGGCTCAAGGCCCATATTTTTTTTTGCAATTTTCCACTTGGCCTTAGCCCAGCGATGTCAAATGGGCGATGTCATTTCTCGGCGATCTCACGGTCGCCCAAAGAAAACGGAAGTGAATGGAAAAAAAAAGCTTCCCGAGCAACGCATTACTGCGCATGTGCAGGTTGATTTTTTTTTCAGGTTGATGCTCCTTCCCGCGTTTTGAGAGGTCAAGGGTCTTCACACATGCTCAGAAGCTCTGTATGGGTCTGGGATAGAGAGAGAGCGAGAGGAGAAAGGAAGCAGGTTATCTAGTGCTATTGAAAATACAGATAAATTTAAAGAATGGAGGGAGGTGCAGGAAAGAGAAGGGCCAAACTCTTCAGCGAAGAGGCAAATGAGGCCCTGGTGAATTGTGTAAGCACGAGGTGGGAGGATCTGACACGGGGTGGGCATGGGAAACGTCCACCCCGTGCATATCGGAGGATTTGGGCAGAGATTGCTGACGTGGTCACATCGGCATCTAATGAAGCCCGGACACCGGACCAGTGCCGGAAAAGATGGAACAGTCTACTGGCGGCTGCAAGAGTAAGTTGAAATTTAAATTAGAAATCATCCATATTTATTATTTAATGTTGTATGGAAAATCTAATTAGAATCTGCAATGTTATATCGTAATCTTTAAGCATGACTAAGTAATTTAATTAGGATTAAATTATGATTACATTTATGCACCGCAACATAAATTTTAATGTTACAGTATGAAATATCTTCCTATGCAATGTATTGCAAACTTGAAATTGAACTTATAAATCTGTCAGTCCTAAATGTTTATTGCCAAATCCATCTGCTTATGCCGTGCAGTGTTACCTTATCTATTACAGAAGAAGATTTCCATCAACCAGCGGGAGCAACGCAAGACGGGCGGGGGCTGTGCCATGCTGCAGTCGCTCAATGCTTACGAGGAGCTTGCAGTGGCCTTGGTGGGGCCAGAAAGCCATTTGGTCACAACCCCTAGAGTCACATGAGTAATGAGAACTGTGTATTGTGCAATGTGTGAATCAATGGTAAATATTTGTTACGCGGGTAATCCTATGCAATGATACTTTAATTTGATATATAATTGAGTTATACTACTGAGATGTACTATTGATCTTCAAATGAGGTCACGTTAGGCCTGGTGACTGCTTGTGCATATGGGCTAATGGTAATGTTTTGAGTTCTTAGTTGAGATGAATTGATTTGCATTGTTAAACATTGTTTATAACTTCCATTTGTCTTTCAAAGGTCAACAAGTACTGATGGAGTCAACGGACACGTCCACTGACCGGTCGGGACACTCCCAGGAGGACGAGTCAGAGGAGGAGCCAGTGCAGACTCCAGCTGTGGCTGTGCGAGAGTAGGAGGAGGAGGAGGAAGAAGAACAGGAGATTTTTTTTGTGGGGGGTGAACAACCTGCGGCCATCTCTTTTGAGATAGATGAGGCACCGGGACCAAGCGGTGTGCATGTGGTGACGCCAAGGCGCGTGACATTGCAGACGCCGACCCCACGGCAGTCCGGTGAGCGTGATATACACTCGCCTGCCACTGAGGACCAGACGGAGAGCTTACTTTCCCTGTGCAGGGAGATGGTCGCGATCGGTCGCAACCTTATCCAGGGGTTCGCGGGTTTCTCAAAAATTGGAGCCAGTTCTTCACATCCTGGAGCGAGTTCTGCTCGCGCTTCTCCAGCTGGTCTTCTGAGCAGTCACAGACTGCTTGGGAGACGCTGGAGGCGATCAGGGAGCAGACAGCCGCAACAAATGCCCTACAGCATGGATTGCTGGTTGGATATGGCGCTGCGCCCCAAGGTGTCGTTTCCGCTCGCAGCGAGACCCCAAGCACGCAAGCGAGTATGGAGGACACAGTTCCTCTTGGCTCGGAAGTAGAGCCTGAGGCTTCTGCTTCCGCTCTGTTACCTCCACCATGGCAGGAAGTCTTGCCGTCCCACTCTGCACGACGTCTTGGTGTCGGTCTGCGGAAACCAAAACGGGCGGGTGGGGTGTGAACAAGGGGTGGGACAGGATCTGGAGGGAAACGTGGCCGCAGGTAGGGCGGGGGGAGTGCTTCTCAATAGTTCACTTGTTTTAAAATATTCACTTGTTATTATCACTTTATCACTTTATTATTCTCTTGTTATTGTTACTGTTATTGTTATTGTTACTAAATTGGCCACTTATATTCAATAGTTAAATGTTCACTTGTTATCATTACTTAACTGTTCACTTTCCATTCTTTCTGAAATGGTCACTTATTATCGTTACTGAAATGGTCACTTATTATCATGAATGAGATAGTCATTTGTTATCATGATTGAAATGGTCACTTGTTATCATGACTGAGATGGCCATCTGTTATCATGACTTAAATGGTCACTTGTTATCCTGGCTAAAATGGTCACTTGTTGTCATGACTGAAATGGTCACTTGTTAGCATGACTTAAATGGTTATTTGTTAGCATGACTTAAATGGTCACTTGTTATCATGACTGAAATGGTCACCTGTTGTCATGACTGAAATGGTCACTTGTTAGCATGACTTAAATGGTCACTTGTTATCATGACTAAAATGGTCACTTGTTGTCATGACTGAAATGTTCACTTGTTATCATGACTGAAATGGTCACTTGTTATCCTGACTACAATGGTCACTTGTTAGCATGACTGAAATGGTCACTTGTTATCCTGACTACAATGGTCACTTGTTATCATGACTGAGATGGCCATTTGTTATCATAACTTAAATGGTCACTTGTTATCCTGACTACAATGGTCACTTGTTATCATGACTGAAATGGTCACTTGTTGTCATGACTAAAATGGTCACTTGTTATTATTACTTAAATGGCCACTTCTTTAAAATGTTCAATGTCTTTTAATGTTTTGGGGATTTTGAGGGAAGGGTGGGTTGGTGCGGGGGATAGGGGTTGGAGGGAGGGTGTTGTTCATTAGTTCTTAAAAAATCCATGTTTCATAATTTAAAAAAAAATTTTCTCAACTTTTGTACCTTCTCTCTTACTTACATAAGTTTTACAATGTACAGTTTTTCATGCATATTTGTTTGTTTATTCTGTTTCCCCACGGAAATGAAACTTTTGTTTAAACGTAACTGTAATTGAACGTTTGAATATCAACAATAATAGTTCATGCGAAGCATTCATTAATGAGCTGCTGACACAAAAGCTTAGCGGCCGTGTAACTGCCACTGGCTACTGGTCTTCAGGAGAGGTATGGTGGTAGGTACTGGTGCTAGATCGCCATGCTGATTAAGCTCCCCTATGTCCTCAATAAACTCTCGGTCTGTGCCTCCCTGGTCATTGGGAAGCTTTCCATCCTACGAGCGTTAAAGGCTTCAGTCACCTGTCAAATGCAGCAGCGTGTAGCGTGCTGAGAGATATGGCAGATGTCGCCAGCTGAAGCCTGAAAAGATCCCGATGCGTAGAAGGCTAGGGCAGCAGTAACCTTCACCTCAACGGACAGTGCGGTTCTGATGGTGCTGGAAGGCTGCAGATCATCTTTGACGAGTTGACATCTCATCCATGACCTCCTTCCGGAATCACAGCCTTCGAAGACAAGCATTTTCAGACAAGTTCAGGTAGGATTGCTTCTCCAAGTACCTTCGTTGGCTATACGGTCTCTCCCCTGTCTTCGTCTCCGTCTACGGGTTATTGTGCCACCTCTTCGATTGATCCTTTTAGTAACCAGTTGCAGTTGCAATTAAAGGCAGGGAAAGCATAGGCCCCATAATCACTATCAATATCAATAATTACTTTCACTGATTTTAATAATCTCTGCACTCTATACTCTCTAATCACTGTAAAAGTGCCCTTTCTGTAGTCTCTAAGCTGTATACCAGTCAGTTTGATAGGCACCAACAATATCATTAAATAACTTCACTATGTAAAAGCTATTTACTAAATACTTCCAATATATGAGATCTATTTAGCATAAATAAGTTGATAATACCTATTTATATTCCCTGTCCCAAATTTCTGAGTACAATTGGCTTCAATTTTACTCTCTAAATAACTCAGAATTAATTCTCCACCCTTCCTCAGAAGCTAAAAATGGCGTCCGTAGTGCCCATTTCCCTCTCTAAGGCCCTGAAAAAGCAATTATTTTTGAGCACTCTTTTGGGCCTTGCTTCGGCCCAGCAAAGTACATGCTAGGTGCCGAAACTTGGGATGGGCCTTGTGTGGGCGATCATTTGGGCCATCATCTCAGCGATCAAAGTGGAAACTTGGGGGCCTTTTTTTCCGACAATGTTTTGGGCCTAGTTTCCACTTTTTGCTCAAAATGGGTGATAGAGTTCCGTTTTGGGCGATAGATGGGCCCGAGATGGGCAATGTGAAGTGGAAAGTCTAACCCCGGGAATTTGAGATTGGCTGATGCTTTTGAAGTAAAAAAAAGCTTTAAGGTGGGCATTCAATGGTAAATTTAACCGTTATTGTCAAATATGTATTTTTTTAATTGTTTTATTTTATTTGAAACCTTATTTTGGACATTGAAGATTTCAGTTACCAAGAAATAAAATAGCATTTTGAAAGAATTGATTGGTTTATCAGCAGAGTATGATGGCAAAATGCTGATGTTAGCTTATCCATTATAAAATGTTGACATACGGTTTACCCCATTGTGAACAACAACTTTGCACCATATGCAAGACTGTTCGGGCCAAAATTGCCCCCCGCTGAAAACGCACGCACTAATCCTGTTTCAACTGTTTTCTCCGCCACGGTAGATGTGGTAGCCTCGTCCGTGAAATTCCACACGTTGGCTTTTTTTTTGAGCGGCCCGGAAGTCAGTAATAATGGCGGTGTTTCCTTCCGAGTGTCCCCTTCCACGTGTTCGACAGCCGTCTTCCAACACCTCCTTCCGGTGTCCTGTTCCAAGTTCTAGAGAAAGAAAATTCCTTTGTCTCCGCGGCAAACCAGCCAAACCTGTCCCACCCACCCTTTCCCTCAACGACTATCTGTCCCACCTGTGACAGGGACTGTGGTTCTCGTATTGGACTGTTCAGCCACCTAAGGACTAATTTTTAGAGTGGAAGCAAGTCTTCCTCCATTCCGAGGGACTGCCTATGATGATGATTATAGCACAGAAAAACTGGAACAGCCATATGTCCAACTCTGCTTGGTTAGAGATAATGTGACCGTTTTGCTGATTGGCCAACTCGAATCACACTCAATGTCCCTTCCCTTTCTGTTTCAATTCAAACTTTACACAGTCCTGTTTGATGCCTCTTCCTGTTTGAATTCAAATGCTTGCCTCATCCCCCGAGGCTACTTTCAAACAGTTTGTAAATGATTTTATTCTCCTACAAGCCTTCAACCCCACTCCGTGACATCACTCGGCTGACAGAACAGATAGCTGGAGAGAGAGATAGAGTGGGGAGAGGTGCAGAGTTGGGCTGGTGACCAGGACTGGGGGTACATTTTTCATTCGTTCCGGGATGTGGACGTCGTTGGCAAGGCCAGCATTTATTGCCCATTCCTAATTGCATTTGAGAAGATGGTGGTGAGCCACCTTCTTGAACCGCTGCAGTCCTTGTGGTGAAGGTACTCCCACAGTGCTGTTAGGGAGGGAGTTCCACGATTTTGACCCAGTAACGATGAATGAATGCCAATATATTTCTAAGTCAGGATGATGTGTAACTTGGAAGGGAACTTGCAGGTGATGGTGCTCCCATGCGCCTGCTGCCCTTGTCCTTCTAGGAGGTAGAGGTTGTGGGTTTGGGAGGTTCTGCCCAAGAAGCCGTGGCGAGTTGCTGCAGTGCATCTTGTAGATGGTACACACTGCAGCCACGGTGCGCCGGTGGTGGAGGGAGTGAATGTTGAAGGTGGTGGATGGAGTGGCAAACCAACCTGGCTGCTTTGTCCTGGATGGTGTCGAGCTTGAGTGTTGTTGGAGCTACACTCATCCAGGCAAGTGGAGAGTATTCCATCACACTCCTGACTTGTGCCTTGTAGTTGGTGGAAAGGCTTTGGGGAGTCAGAGGTGAGACACTCGCCGCAGAATACCCAGCCTCTGACCTGCTCTTGCTGTCACTTTATTTATATGGCTGGGCCAGTTTAGTTTCTGGTCAATGGTGACCCCCAGGATGTTGATGGTAGGGGATTCTATGATTTTAATGCCATTGAATATCAAGGGGAGGTGGTTAGATTCTCGCTTGTTGCAGATAATCATTGCCTGGTACTTGTGTGGCGCGAATATTACTTGCCACTTATCAGCCCAAGCCTGAATGTTGTCCAGGTCTTGCTGCATGTGGGCATGGACTGCTCCATTATCTGAGGAGTTGCGAATGGCATTGAACACTGCAATCATCAGCGAACATCCCCACTTCTGACCTTATGGTGGAGGTAAGGTCATTAATGAAGCAGCTGAAGATGCTTGGGCCTAGGACACTGCCCTGCGGTATTCCTGCAGCAGTGTCCTGGGGCTGTGATGATTGACTTCCAATGGCCATAATCTTTTTCCTTTGTGCTAGGTATGACTCCAGCCAGTGGAGAGTTTTCTCCCTGATTCCCATTGACTTCAATTTTACTCGGGCTCCTTGATGGCACACTCAGTCAAATGCTGCCTTGATATCAAGGGCAGTCACTTTCTCCTCACCTGGAATTCAGCTCTTTTGTCCATGTTTGGACCAAGGCTGCAATGATGTCTGGAACCGAGTGGTCCTGGCAGAACCCAAACTGAGCATCGGTGAGCAGGTTATTGGTGAGTAAGTGCCGCTTGATGGCACTGTTGACGACACCTTCCATCACTTTGCTGATGATTGAGAGTAGGCTGATGGGGTGGTAATTGGCCGGATTGGATTTGTCCTGCTTTTTGTGGACAGAACATACCTGGGCAGTTTTCCACATTGTCGGGTAGATGTCAGTGTTGTAGCTATACTGGAACAGCTTGGCTAGTGGCATAGCTGGTTCTGGAGCACAGGTCTTCAGCACGACTGCTGGGATGTTTTCGGTGCCCATAGCCTTTGCTGTATCCAATGCGCTCAGCCATTTCCTGATATCATGTGGAGTGAATCGAATTGGCAGAAAACTGGCTTCTGTGATTGTGGAGATCTCAGGAGAAGGCCGATATGGATCATCCACTCAGGAGATTGGGACTTGGCTGTGATAGGGAGGTGGGGTTGGCAGACTAAGATAGGGACTGTGGGAGGTCATGGGACTGAGATTGGGACCAGGTGGGGGCAGGTGGGGGTCAAGACTGAGATTGCAACTTGGTATCGGGAGACGAATTGGTAACTGGGGGCAGACAGATTAGGAATCGGGGTGAGACTGGGATTGGGACTGGGGGTGGAGACGATTTGGGAATGGGGCGGGGGAGATGATTCGGGAATCGGGGGAAGACTGAGATTGGGACTGGGGGAAGACGAATTGGGGCAAGACTGAAATTGGGAATGATGGGGAGACTGATTCGGAATTGGTGGAGTGGGGGAGATTGACATTAGGACTGTGGGCAGTCGAGATTGGGACTCAGGGCAGGCGAGGATGGAAAGGGTGACAGGACTGGGAGGGGGATGGGGCAGAAATGGAGACTGGCGATTAGGGATCGGGAGATGGTCAGTCACAGCTTAGGAAATGGGGATTGGAGAAGAGAGGGGTTGGGTTAGACGGCTCGGGAGGAGAGAAGGATTCACGGGAATGGGGGTCAGAAGATTGGGCCCTGGGCAGGGAGGATAGAGGGAGATTGGCAACAGGGCGTCTGGGCAAATAGGGCTTGGGCGGGGTGGGGGGGTGAGGGAGGGCGGGGAGGGAAGCTGGAGGTTGGGTGGAATTGGGGCTTTGGTCGGAGGGGGGTTGGTGAGGGAAGAGAGAACTGGAGAATAGGGTGGGGTGGGCATGGGCCTTGCAATTCCTGCAGAACCGGGAGCAGCAGCAGCAACATGGTGAGTGGGATTGGTGCCAAGTGAGGAGCAGCCAGTAAATAGGTGAGTGAAACCTGGGGGCCTTGATGTGTGAATAGTAAAAAAAACTGTTTCCACAGGTGGACAAATGGCAGCAAGAGTACAGAGACTGAGGATTCTCCGAGCTGCACGCCCTGATTTTGCATCGGAAGCTTCAATAGATGGTGAGTGAAATGCAGGAGGGCTGAGTACAGGCAGGCAATGGCCCACAGGAGTGCTGTGATTCTGGGAGGAGCACTCCTCTTGCTCCTCCACGCTCCATAGAGGAGGAAGTGTAAAAAAAAAAACTTCCCTGCCATTTTCTTCTGTGGGTTCCCGTAGGTGGCCTACCCGCTATTCAGTTCCATTGACTTCGGTAGTCCCACTCCAGAGACTTGAGCATAAAATATCTAGACTGACACTCCAGATCAGTGCTGAGGGAGTGTGTACTGCTGGAGGTGCTGTCTTTCAGATGAGACGTTAAACCGAGGCCCCATCT
The DNA here is from genome assembly GCF_044704955.1 of Pristiophorus japonicus. Taxonomy (NCBI): domain Eukaryota; kingdom Metazoa; phylum Chordata; class Chondrichthyes; family Pristiophoridae; genus Pristiophorus; species Pristiophorus japonicus. Next base: position 267,299,606 of record NC_091979.1, read on the forward strand.
GCTCGCTCAGGTGGACATAAAAGATCCTATGGCACTATTTCGAAGAAGAGCAGGGGAGTTAGAGAATCATAGAATCATAGAAATTTACAGCACGGAAGGAGGCCATTTCGGCCCATTTTGTCTGCGCTGGCCGACAAATAGCTATCCAGCCTAATCCGACTTTCCAGCTCGTGGTCTGTAGCCCTATACATTACAGCACTTCAAGGGCACATCCAAGCACTTTTTAAATGTGCTGAGGGTTTCTGCCTCCAGCACCCTTTCAGGCAATGAGTTCCAGACCCCCACCACCCTCTGGGGGAAGAAATTTCCCCTCATATCTCCTCTAAACCTCCTACCAATTACTTTAAATCTATGCCCCTTGGTTGTTGACCCCTCTGCTAAGGGAAACAAGTCCTTCCTATCCACTCTATCCAGGACCCTCATAATTTTATACACCTCACTAAGGTCTCCCCTCAGCCTCCTCTGTTCTGAAGAAAACAAAGCCAGCATCTCCAATCTTTTCTCATAGCTAAAATTCTCCAGTCCAAGCAACATCCTGGTAAATCTCCTCTGTATCCTCTCTAGTGCAATCACATCTTTCCTGTAATGTGGTGACCAGAACTGCCACAATACTCTAGCTGTGGCCTAGCTAGTGTTTTATACAGTTCAAGCATAACCCCCCTGCTCTTGTATTCTATTCCTCAGCTAATAAAGGCAAATATTCCGAATGCCTTCTTCACCACCTTATCTACCTGGCCTGCTACCTTCAGGGATCTGTGGAACTTCACTCCAAGGTCCCTTTGTTCCTCTACACTTTTCAGTTTCCTAGCATTTAATGTGTATTCCCTTGCCTTGTTAGGCTTCCCCCAAATGCATTACCTTGCACTTATCTGGATTGAATTCCATTTGCCACTGTTCTGCCTACCTGACCAGTTCATTGATATCTTCCTGCAGTCTACAGCTTTCTTCTTCATTGTCAACCACACAACTGATTTTAGTATCATCTTCAAACTTCTTAATCATACCCTCTACTTTCAAGTCTAAATCATTGATATATACCACAATAGCAAGGGACCTAGGGCCCAAAATTCCACATTGCCGTTTTTTGGCATTATTTCCGATTAAAGGCCGTTTTTTTAGTCCGAAATAACGGCAAAAATATAAGGCGGAAGTTGCGGCAAAATTATTTTTCGTTTTGGCGCAGCGCAGAAATAGCTCCGTTTTTTAGGAGCGAGCTAATATTTTTTGTTGTAAAAAATTACGCCCGTTCTGCGCATGCCCAAGCATTTAGGTTTCCAGGGTAACACGAGGCACAATGGGAGGGAACGAGCTGTCTCTCTCCGGTTCCCGAGCGTGGGAGGAAGGAAATGTGGGCTGAGGGCTACTTTTATATAACTGTGTAGAGGGAGCTTTACTCTGTAGCTAACCCGTGCTGTGCCTGCCCTGGGAGTGATTTGATGCTGAAACGTGAACTCCCCATCCGAGCCGCCGGACGCTGCCGACAGCTCGCAACTGGTCCACCGTGGCCGCCCCTATCCCTGGCCAAATGGTGCGCCGCAGCCTTCCCTCTCCCCGGCCGAGCCACCGGAGGAATCGGCTGCCTTCAGTCCCTGTTGAAAGGTGAATTGGTATAGGAAGGATTAAACTGTGTCAATACAATTACATAGCACAACTGACGCCATCAGCTACATACAGAATCATTTTGAAGTGTCAGTATTTTATCAGTAAATATTAAGTCCTAAAAATAAAATAACTTTCTTTTATAATGAAGTAATTCGAAGATACTATTGCATCACTACATTCAATAGGAACATAATAAATACAGATCAACACCACAAATCAATCCTAAGCCCAGGGGTCACGGCCGAGGTGCCCCCGTTAATGCCAATTTCGATTGGACTCCGATTTGGTAAAGCAAGGTTTTAAAAAGTGGTCCTTAGCGCTGTCCTTAAAAAAATCCTTATTGGCGAAACTCGCAAAAATGGCGTTATGGGTGGGTTTGAGCCTGAGTGACGTCAGGAAAACGGTACTTTAAAAAACGGCCATTATCTGTTAAGGACGGCATCATACCATTGCCAAAACTAGCAAAATCACCTTCAAATTAAGTTAGTTCCAAAAAACACTGTTAGCTCAAAACAAATGGAGCTAAATGGTGGCGAATTTTGGGCACCTAGTACCGGGCCCTACAGAACCCCTCTGGAAACAGCCTTCCAGTCACAAAAACACCCATCAACCATTACCCTTTGCTTCCTGCCTCTGAGCCAATTTTTGATCCAACTTGCCACCGTGCCCTGGATCCCATGGGCTTTTATTTTCATGACCAGTCTGCCATGTGGGACCTTATCAAAAGCCTTGCTAAAATTCATATACACTACATCAAAGGCATTACCCTCATCGACCCTCCTTGATACCTCCTCAAAAAAGTCAATTAAGTTAGTCAGACACGACCTTCCCTTAACAAATCCATGCTGACTGACCTTGATTAATCCGTGTCTTTCTAAATGAAGATTTATCCCACCACCGAGGTTGGGCTGACTGGCCTGTAATTACTCGGTCTATCCCTTTCTCCCTTTTTAAACAAAGGTACAACGTTAGCAGTCCTCCAGTCCTCCGTCATCACACCTGTAGCCAGAGAAGATTGGAAAATGTTGGTCAGAGTCTCTGCTATTTCCTCTTTTGCTTCTGTTAACAGCCTGGGATACATTTCATCCGGGCCTGGGGATTTATCCACTTTCAAAGCTGCTAAGCCCCTTAATACTTCCTCTCTCACTATGTTTATTTCATCTAACATTTCACACTCCTCACTGATTGCAATGTCTGCATCGTCACTCTCTTTTTTGAAAACAGATGCAAAGAATTCATTAAGAGTCTTCCGTCTCCACACACAGGTTATCTTTATAGTCCCTAATAGGCCCTAATTTTTCTTTAGTTATCCTCTTGCTCAATGTATTTATAAAACATCTTTGGGTTTTCCTTGATTACACTTGCCAAAAATTTTCATGCTCTCTCTTTGGTTTCCAAATGTCCTTTTTAATTGCACCCCTGCACCCCTGCACTTTCTCTACTCCTCTAGTGTTATTCCTGCTGTCCTAGCCAACATTTATCCCTCGATCAATATACCAAAAACAGATTATTTGGTCATTATCACATTGTTGATTGTGGCAGCTTGCTGTGTGTATTTTGGTTGCTGCGTATCCGACATTACAACAGTGACTACATTTCAAAAAGTGACTACATTGGCTGTAAGGCGCTTTGGCGCGTCCGGTAGTGATGATAGGTGCTATATAAACGCAAGTCTTTCTTTCTTCCCTCAGTATATATAAACTATTACCCCTGCTCCTGACTATTATTGGTGGGTAGAAGTGATAAGTTATAAAAACAATTCAGCAATTGATTGTTGGGTATTTCTCAAAAAATTGGAAAACCGCAACTACCGCAACTTACTTAGCACTCAATGACTACCATGAGTGATGCAAATTAATGTGCCGAAAATTCCAGCCTCGCCGGGTTTGTACGAAGTGCGCACGGACCCAGCGAGGCCCCACAAAAGCCAAAGCACATGCACCGAAAACCGACTTTTCTGATCTGTAAAGATATCTCTTGACAGATCCGCCGTATCCCCGGGAGAAGGACATTTGCACGGGAGAAATTGGACTATTTACCCAACTCATGCCCAGCGTATGTCCTTGAAACTTTTACGCCTGGTAAAAGCAGGTGCATAGCTTACTTTTATCAATGTAAGAGTTTTAAAATACATAAAAATTAAATTTAATCAGACATTTTTATGTTAAAAACCCTGTCCATTAAGGTGGGTTTATTTTAAACCCTATTAAAAAAACACATTTTTTAAAAATCCAAAAAAAAATATTTTTTTCTAAAACATGTAATTAACTTTAATTTCAATTAATTTTGAATATGCGAGGTGTTTTTTAAATTTATTATGCTGTGTTTCTTGTTTCAGGAGCGTTTTCTCATTGATAGTAATAGGAACTCATAAAAACGGCGTTCCCATTATTATCAATGAGAATATTAGGCAGTGATTGGTGGTCCAGGCCCATGTGACTCCAGTATTTCCCTACGTACCCCATTATAAATTCACCTGAATCCGACTGCAAGGGACCTACGTTTGTCTTCACTAATCTTTTTCTCTTCACATATCTATAGAAGCTTTTGCAGTCAGTTTTTATGTTCCCGGCAAGCTTCCTCTCATACTCTATTTTTCCCCTTCTAATGAAACCCTTTGTCCTCTTCTGCTGAATTCTAAATTTCTCCCAGTCCTCAAATTTGCTGCTTTTTCTGGCCAATTTATATGCCTCTTCCTTGGATTTAACACTATCCTTAATTTCCCTTGTTAGCCACGGTTAAGGGACCTTCCCAGTTTTATTTTTACTCCAGACAGGGATGCACAATTGTTGAAGTTCATCCATATGATCTTTAAATGTTAGCCATTGCCTATCTGCCATCAACCCTTTAAGTATCGTTCGCCAGCAACACTATCCCACCTCCTTTTCCTTTCTGTCTATCCTTCCTGAATATTGAATACCCCTGGATGTTGAGTTCCCAGTCTTGGTCACCCTGGAGCCATGTCTCCGTGATGCCAATTATATCATATTCATTAATTGCTGCCTGTGCAGTTAATTCATCCATCTTATTACGAATACTCCTCGCATTGAGGCACAGAGCCTTCAGGCTTGTCTTTTTAACACACTTTGCCCCTTTAGAATTTTGCTCTAATGTGGCCCTTTTTGCTTTTTTGCCTTGGGTTTCTCTGCCCTCCACTTTTACTTTTCTTTTTTCTATCTTTTGCTTCTGCCCCCATTTTACTCCCTCTGTCTCCCTGCATAGGTTCCCATCCCCCTGCCATAGTTTAACCCCTCCACAACAGCACTAGCAAACACTCCCCCGAGGACATCGGTTCCGGTCCTGCCCAGGTGCAGACCATCTGGCTTGAATTGGTCCCACCTCCCCCAGAACCGGTTCCAATGTCCCAGGAATTTGAATCCCTCCCTTCTGCACCATTCCTCAAGCCATGAATTCATCTGAGTTATCCTGCGATTCCTACTCTGACTAACACGTGGCACTGGTAGCAATCCTGAGATTACTACCTTTGAGGTCCTACTTTTTAATTTAACTCCTAGCTCCCTAAATTCACCTGTTTTTTTATCTATATCGTTGGTACCTATATGCACCACAACAACTGGCTATTCACCCTCCCCCTCCAAAATGTCCTGCAACCACTCCGAGACATCCTACATTATTTTGGCTTGCTATGACAGAAAATCTTGATTTTTAACTGATTCAAAATATACATATTCAGATTACATTTGCCCAATATATCCAGCCAAAAATATTCTTCACGCAAATGAGTAAATGATTAAATCTCATGCAAATTGCATGGTTGATGTTGTCAATCTAAAAATATAATTGAACAAAACGGGGGAGTATAAAACACACAGCAAACTGCAATGAATCTGCAAGTGAACTGTTCATTACATTAATGCACAGAAATGATGTATATTTTTTGGCAATATGACCTTTTCCACAACACTATTGTAGAAACTACAGGGTAGAGTTTCTTCATTTTTTGCATGCTTAACGCCCACTTAACGTCCATTTTACCACTGAAATGACGTGTAACGCCCATATATCGCCCATTTAGCCACAAAATGGAAACTGACGGGCATTTTTCATAAATTTATCGCTGAGGATTACTTTCCCCATGTGCGTAATGCTGGGAAAAAATATTACCGCCTGCCCACTTTTTGGGGGCAGAATCAGCAGAATGGGCGAATTCAACACCCATAATATCGCCCAGCGTTATTTTCTGCACGGAATTAATGCCGAGATTCAATATTAACGCCCGCCCACTGTTTCTTGTCGTAAAGAGCATATTTACCCAAACTAGCGGCCATGGAGATCGCCCATCATCAATTTCACCACCTCGCACACATATCGCCCACAATATCACTCGCCCAAAAAAACGCCCAGAAAAAGTGGAACTAACCGGAACTAATCACAGCGTTATGGACGCCATGTTCTAGATCACATGTCGCATCCTTTAAAAGGCTGCTGTGCTTCAATCTTGAGGGAGTTCGGATGTACTCTAGAGATCGTTGGAGTTGATGTGAATATCTGTACAAACATCTTGACCATACTGTGACCGATTGGAATTGAATAGGTGTCTTCGTCGGGACATTCATTGTTTGTGAACAATCGGTGGAAAACAGAGAGCTATTGCAATGGGGCCTGTCCTTTCTCACCCTCTCTTGATGACCAATTACATGCTGCAGACTCGAGATGGCAGAAGATACGCTCCACAGCATTATGTGCTCAATGTAAGACGTGACAGACTGACGAGGAGGACCAGACGTTACATCCCCGCAAATGCAGGGAGAAGCAGTCTTACCTCGACTTGCCGGACACCACCTGCCTTCGGAGACTGCGCTTCCACAAAGAGGTTATCACTGAGGTATGCCAGCTCATAAGGGGAGATCTACAGCCTGCCAGCACCATCAGTACTGCACTGTCTGTCGAGGTCAAAGTCACCGCGGCACTGTCGTTCTACGCGTCGGGTTCTTTTCAGGCCTCAGCTGGCGACATTTGCGATCTGTCTCAGCATGTCACATATTGACCAGGGAAGCGCAGAGTGAGAGGGCTCTAGGACTCTCCAGAATTGCAAACTTCCCCAAGGTGCAGGGAGCAATAGACTGTACGCACATCGTGATGCGGGCACCTTTTCAGGATGCAAAGGTTTTCAGGAACCGCAAGTGATTCCAGTCCCTGAATGTCCAACTCATTGTCGACCACCAGCAAATTATAATGGCAGTGAATGCTAAATTTCCGGGCAGCATCCATGATGCTCACATCCTGCGTGAGAGCACTGTATCTGACTTGTTTAACAATGAGCCACAAGGTCAATGCTGGATGCTTGGTGACAAAGGATATGGTCTCGCCACCTGGCTGATGAACCCCCCTGCGTGACACCCACACTGAAGCCGAGAGACGATACAACGAGAGCCACAGAACAACTCGCAATATTGTGGGGAAAACCATTGGAGTGCTGAAGCAGCGCTTTAGATGCCTGAACCACTCGGGAGGCGAGCTCTAATACCACCCTGGGCAGGTAGCTCAATGCTTGGTGGTGTGCACAACTTGGTTATCAGGAGGGGACAAGAATTGCCTGATGAGTCAATTGTACATCCCTGTCTGGCGTAAAAATAAAAAAGGGAAGGTGGCTCAACCGTGGCTATCAAGGGAAATCAGGGATAGTATTAAAGCCAAGGAAGTGGCATACAAATTGGCCAGAAATAGTAGTGAACCTGGGGACTGGGAGAAATTTAGAACTCAGCAGAGGAGGACAAAGGGTTTGATTAGGGCAGGGAAAATAGAGTACGAGAGGAAGCTTGCAGGGAACATTAAGACGGACTGCAAAAGTTTCTATAGATATGTAAAGAGAAAAAGATTAGTAAAGACAAAAGTAGGTCCCTTGCAGTCAGAATCAGGGGAAGTCATAACGGGGAACAAAGAAATGGCAGACCAATTGAACAATTACTTTGGTTCGGTATTCACTAAGGAGGACACAAACAACCTTCCGGATATAAAAGGGGTCAGAGGGTCTAGTTAGAAGGAGGAACTGAGGGAAATCCTTATTAGTCGGGAAATTGTGTTGGGGAAATTGATGGGATTGAAGGCTGATAAATCCCCAGGGCCTGATGGACTGCATCCCAGAGTACTTAAGGAGGTGGCCTTGGAAATAGCGGATGCATTGACAGTTATTTTCCAACATTCCATTGACTCTGGATCAGTTCCTATGGAGTGGAGGGTAGCCAATGTAACCCCACTTTTTAAAAAAAGAGGGAGAGAGAAAACAGGGAATTATAGACCGGTCAGCCTGACCTCAGTAGTGGGTAAAATGATGGAATCAATTATTAAGGATGTCATAGCAGCGCATTTGGAAAGAGGTGACATGATAGGTCCAAGTCAGCATGGATTTGTGAAAGGGAAATCATGCTTGACAAATCTTCTGGAATTTTTTGAGGATGTTTCCAGTGGAGTGGACAAGGGAGAACCAGTTGATGTGATATATTTGGACTTTCAGAAGGCTTTCGACAAGGTCCCACACAAGAGATTAATGTGCAAAGTTAAAGCACATGGGATTGGGGGTAGTGTGCTGACATGGATTGAGAACTGATTGTCAGACAGGAAGCAAAGAGTAGGAGTAAATGGGTACTTTTCAGAATGGCAGGCAGTGACAAGTGGGGTACTGCAAGGTTCTGTGCTGGGGCCCCAGCTGTTTACATTGTACATTAATGATTTGGACGAGGGGATTAAATGTAGTATCTCCAAATTTGCGGATGACACTAAGTTGGGTGGCAGTGTGAGTTGCGAGGAGGATGCTATGAGGCTGCAGAGTGACTTGGATAGGTTAGGTGAGTGGGCAAATGCATGGCAGATGAAGTATAATGTGGATAAATGTGAGGTTATCCACTTTGGTGGTAAAAACAGAGAGACAGACTATTATCTGAATGGTGACAGATTAGGAAAAGGGGAGGTGCAACGAGACCTGGGTGTCATGGTACATCAGTCATTGAAGGTTGGCATGCAGGTACAGCAGGCAGTTGGGAAGGCAAATGGCATGCTGGCCTTCATAGCGAGGGGATTTGAGTACAGGGGCAGGGAGGTGTTACTACAGTTGTACAGGGCCTTGGTGAGGCCACACCTGGAGTATTGTATACAGTTTTGGTCTCTTAACTTGAGGAAGGACATTCTTGCTATTGAGGGAGTGCAGCATAGGTTCACCAGACTGATTCCCGGGATGGCGGGACTGACATATCAAGAAAGACTGGATCAACTGGGCTTGTATTCACTGGAGTTCAGAAGAATGAGAGGGGCTCTCATAGAAACGTTTAAAAATTCTGACGGGTTTAGACAGGTTAGATGCAGGAAGAATGTTCCCAATGTTGGGGAAGTCCAGAACCAGGGGTCACAGTCTAAGGATAAGGAGTAAGCCATTTAGGACAGAGATGAGGAGAAACTTCTTCACCCAGAGAGTGGTGAACCTGTGGAATTCTCTACCACAGAAAGTTGTTGAGGCCAATTCACTAAATATATTCAAAAATGAGTTAGATGTAGTCCTTATTACTGGGGGATCAAGGGGTATGGCGAGAAAGCAGGAATGGGGTACTGAAGTTACATGTTCAGTCATGAGCTCACTGAATGGCGGTGCAGGCTCGAAGGGCCGAATGGCCTACTCCTGCACCTATTTTCTATGTTTCTATGTTTCTATGAGTCTGACAATCCACCTCACCAGAGAGAGGAAGAGGAGGAGGAGGAGGCGGACGCTGACATCGGCCCAGATAATCAGGCTGACGATGAAGCCATGCCCCCCGCCCTCCTGTAGACCGCATGAACGGGCCCGTGGTGGTATGATAGCTGCACAAGCCTTACGTCAGGAGCTCAACAATGAGCACTTTGCCTGAAAGAACGTTGGTGGTATTTACAAAGCTGACACACTGCTGGGTGTGCAGGTCATACATCAATAGTGGGCAATACCTTGGTGACATTTAAAGGTTAAGTTGATTGAAGTTAAGTGTCATTATACCCTTTGATGTTAAGGAATCACCAGCGTATAACAGTGTAGCTATCTGAGCCAATGCACAACAAGATTCTGTTAAATAAAAAACATTTAAACCGAACATTAGTCTAAAATCATGAGTATTTCTGTAAAAACCAACCCTTCCCCTCCCCCCTCCACTTCTCCTCCCCACCTCTACCCTTTCCCCTTCCCCTCCTGACTCCAGGCCACCTGTCCGAGGAGCTCCTCAGGCGATGCTTCATGGGGGGGGCGGGGGGCTGTGACGGCCGACCCGTTGCTTGGACGGATACGGGAGAGGACAGTCCCGAGGTGGGAACGTGCTCCGAGCCAGAAGCAAGATGTTGCTGCTGGCTCTCATGTGTGGTTGGCAATGGGGGTGTGGCACCTTGGGGTGCAGTGCCACGCTCCGGGACCACTGGGAGCCCTCTGCCACTAGTGTTCCTGGCTACCAGCTCCAGCGCCTCCACCATCCCTCCCATGTTATATCTTATTTTTTGTACAAAAACTTGGTGCCAACTATGTTCTTGGTGTTTGGTAGGCTTTTTGCTGTTGGTGAATCTCCCTCGTGCCTCCTACAACAGCCAGACACCACAGCCACACACGCCTTCAGTCCTTCTCAGCTCCCTCTCTATCTGTCTCCTCTTCTGCGCATGTCACGATGACTCTTGACCTCCTGAATTGCGGGAATTGAGTGTTGCCATGCCGTTGCTAAGGACGGCGACACTTTACAACAGAAGGTCAGCGAGATTTAATGCTACCGCCCATTTCATATCGCTCGCGGTAACGCCCAATTTCAAAAATGGAGACTAGGTGCTTTGAGAATGGGCGAGAAGCCGGCGATCTGAAAGCCCATTTTTACCGCCCCCACCGGAAATAACGCCCATTTTGGGGTGATAAGCACAAAAGTATAAAACCTAGCCCAGTAGGTTTTAAAAAAAACTTCTTCTTGAGTACTTCGCAATACATAGCTAGTTCCAAGATATGCATGCTGCACCCATGAATGTGGCTGTGCTTTGAGTATCTAGGCATTCTGCTGCACTGAGAATGTGATTGGATGTATAACGGACCCTACTCCAAATTGACTTTGTTCAGATCATTTGAATTTTGAGCCTTAAATTTTTTGATGACCTCACATAGGACGAACTTGGCTTTTGTATACATTATTGGTGGGATTTGGCACGTACCAAACAGTTTTCTAGCTTGAAAATTGACTCTGGAGTTCTACAAATTGGGAGCGTCTTTAATATTGTAACTGTAAAAAAGCAGACGTAAGTCCAATTGAGTGCTAAAGGAAGTGTTGTCCTTTGGATGCCAGAACCTCCTTAAGTTGAGACCCCGCAACCTTCTCCAGTGGTTTAGGTAGTTCTTTAAAGATTCCAAACAAATAGACAATGCTTCCAGTGTCTTGGTCAATACTACTTTCCTCAACAATACTAAATAAAAGATCGAAGCTGGCCCTTCAACTTGTTGCTACTTATGGGATCTTGCTGTGCACAAAATAGCTTACCACATTTGCTTTAGGACTGTACTAAATGAGAAATGAAAGGCTTTTAAAAAATTTTTATGTTTGCCTTGTATTACCTATTCTCCTTTTTAAAGTTTGATGGTTTTTATATTATAATGCATTTGGAGTTTAGTTTACTGTGGCAGCTAACATATTGTTTGAAGCAGGCAGTTTCTGGTTTCTCAATAACATGTGCCTGCCTGAAGTTAAAGATACATTGTCACCTAACCGGCAATGAACTTGATGTTCCACATGTGCTTCTATTTCATTATGTAACTTCTTGAATAGCTGCGTTATCCACAAGCACCATATGAATTGAGAACGCCTCTTCTCTAGATGCTTGATGAAGTAAATCGGTCTGGACCAGTATATGATCCACTGCTTTCATGATATTGGAAAGGTTCATTTACTTGAACTAAACTTAGATTCATAGGGATGGAAATTCGGTTGTCTAGCGCCTCAGTTAGCGGCCCGGGGGGGGTGTTAATGCGAACGTAATAACTTACCAACCAGGCGTGCAGCTTGTAGCGCCCTGACGAAACATTTATTGAGCTTTACCAGCGGTGCAAAACGCTAGCGCCTGGCTGCTGATGATCTCTCCGATCATGACGCCAGTCCTGGTGCAACGACCACGCTTGTGTCCCGCTCGCTAAATGAGGTGCGGCCGCCTCATTTAGCGACCGCCACTAATCACGTCTGAAAAAACAATCGTTACTACCTTCCAGTCGTTAACTGGTGGCTGCTTAAAGGGATGAGGAAGCGTTTCCCTCGGAGGTCACAGTCAGTGCAACGTTTACACAGAGCACGGTGCGTGAGCCTCCGAGTTAGCAGCGGTAGACAGACATAACAGTACAGGTTGATAACAAATGATTTTGAAAACTTTAATGGGTGCACTACTGTGCCGCTAACATCGCATTCTACTTGCTCTAGTAAGGCAGCGCCAAGAGAGAAGGGCTGTTGGCTATATCGGCGGCTGAGGAAGGAGAGCCCCTAGACATCAGGGCAGGAGGCTTTACCCCCACCCCCACAGCTTTGCCCCCAGGCAGCAAAGCTCATACCTGGACCTGTCCAAGGAGCAGTGTGTCAGAAGGCTGCACTTCTGAAAGGAGGTAGTTACAGCGATATGCCATCTCCTGCAGGCAGACCTACAGCCTCACATCAGCACCAGGACTGCACTGCCCATAGCATTCACATTCTATGCCTCCGGCTCCTTTTAGGCTGCATCAGGGGACATATGCAACGTCTCACAATTCGCAGCACATTGCTGCATCCATGACATTACGCAGGCTCTCTACAAATGCAGAATGGACTTCATCAACTTCCCAATAACCAGAGAGAAACAGAATGAGCGCGCATGTGGGTTTGCCAGGATAGTGAGCTTCCCGAGGATTCAAGGAGCAATTGACTGCCCGCAGCATTCAAGAATGCAGAGGTCTTCAAAAACATCAGAGTATCTAGGCATTCTGCTGCACTGAGAATGTGATTGGATATATAATGGACTCTACTCCAAATTGACTTTGTTCAGATCATTTGAATTCTGAGCCTTAAATTTTTTGCTGACCTCACAAAGGACGAACTTGGCTTTTGTATACATTATTGGTGGGATTCGGCACGTACCAAACAGTTTTCTGGTTTGAAAATTGACTCTGGAGTTCTAGAAATTGGGAGCGTCTTTAATATTGTAACTGTAAGAAAGCAGACGTAGGTCCAATGCGGTGCTAAAGGAAGTGTTGTCGTTTTGATGCTAGAACCTCCTTAAGTTGAGGCCCCGCTGCCTTCTCCAGTGGTTCAGGTAGTTCTTTAAAGATTCCAAACAAATAGACAATGCTTCCAGTGTCTTGGTCAATACTACTTTCCTCAACAATACTAAATAAAAGATCGAAGCTGGCCATTCAACTTGTTGCTACTTATGGGATCTTGCTGTGCACAAAAAGGTTTACCGCATTTGCTTTAGGACTGTACTAAGTGACATCAGATATGAGAAATGCAAGGCTTTTAAAAAAAAATTTAAGTTTATCTTGTTTGATTTATTCTCCTTTTTAAAGTTTAATGGTTTTTATATTATAACGCATTTGGAATAAAAGTTTGGAGTTTAGTTTACTGTGGCGTTTGAAGCAGGCAGTTTCTGGTTTCTCAATAACATGTGCCTGCCTGAAGTTAAAGATACATTGTAACCTAACCAGCAATTAACTTGATGTTCCATATGTGCTTCTATTTCATTATGTAACTTCTTGAATAGCTGCGTTATCCACACGCACCATATGAATTGAGAATGCCTCTTCTCTAGATGCTTGATGGAAGTAAATAAAGCATGATCCAGACCTCTTCATTAAACGGTGCTCTTCTCAATAATCTATATTTTATGAGAAACATCAACCATATCAGGCATACTCATTCTAAAATCACTGCTACTCCTTTTCCTGTCTTTTTTCATGTGAATCAAGTTAAAAATTTTTATCTTCAATCCTCTTACTGTCGCAATCTAATCATCCTTATCGTCATTTATTTATCTCAGGTCTTTTGTCATTGGTAAACAATCCTTTTTCAATCTGTTTTCCTGACTTAATCTTTTGTGAATTTGCTTTCAAACATATTGGGTCAAGAATTGCGATCGGAGACCTCCAACCAAAATTTTTTTTTACGAAAGTACCTGGTGGTCCCAGAGGAACGAACACTTGCGCTCCAAGGCCTAGATTCACAGCCCAGCGCAGAGGCCCACGTATCCCAGGAACATAAGGGCATCCTGGGATCGCATGGGCCTGGATCACCAATCACAACGTAATATTCTCATTGATGATAATGGTGAGATCCGTTTGTATGAGCTCCCATTACTATCAATGAGAATATCCCAACAAAACACAGAAACTCAATACAATAAATAAAAAAACACCTCACATATTTAAAATTAATTGAAATTGAATTAAATTAAATGTTTTAGGAAAAATGTTATATTTTTGAAAATATTTTTAAAATGTTTTAATAGAGTTAAAAATAAACTTATCTTAATGTCCTTACTTAATGGCTGTGGATCACTTTGATGTGTGGTGTTTCCTCTATTAGCAACGTACAGCACATTGATTGTTCTGTAAGTATTACATAAGTGGAGTCATTAAAAATGACAGTCAGCTTATTATGTTATTTTAAACGCTTTTAAAAATGTTTCTTATTTATTTAACTAGCAAAACTCAATTCTGCTTCAGGAGTATGTCTTGCACATGTAGTATACCAACCTAAGGCAATCAATTTTCATTTGTTTCCACTTTCCATCTGCATTCCTAAGTCTTTCCATATTCAGTGTCAGTTAATCACTGCTGACACAAAGCCAATGATTTCCAGGGGATAGAAGCTAGTCTTGGTGAAGGTCATGATTTCAGTAGAGCAGAATATTGTTTGGTACTGCAAGGGTCAAACCGAATAAAGCATTTTTAATGAAAAGCAATCACTAAAGAATAAAAAAAAAGAAATAAAGCATTCTAATGAATGTATTAACTAATTTTCATATTTTTCAATGAATCATTCTCATACCTGTCGATTTGGTTTTTAGTGGAATGTACGATAGCAGAATTAAGTTTTCTGCAGAACTAAGAAAACAATTTGTTTCCAAGATTATATATTTTTAGAAAGTATATTCATTATGAATTAGAAACAACGCCTACCAAAGTCACAAATGACATCCTATGTGACTGTAATCATGATAAACTAGCCCTCCTCATACTTCTCGATCTGTCTGCAGCCTTTGACACGGTTGACTATGCCATCCTCCTCCAACCCCTCCCCTCTGCCATCAGCTGGGTGAGATTGGTTCCATGCTTATCTATCCAGTCGTAGTCAGAGAATCACCTGTAATGGCTTCTCTATCCACTCCCACACTCTTACCACTGGTGTCCCCCAAGGATCTGTCCATGGACCCCTCCTGTTTCTCATCTATATGCTGCTCCTCGGCAAGATCATCCAAAAGCACAATGTCAGTTTCCACTTGTACACTGACGGCACCCAGCTCTACCTCACCACCACTTCTCTCGACCCCTCCATGGTCTCTAAATTGTCAGACTGCTTGTCCGACATCCAGTACTGGATGAGCAGAAATTTCATCCAACTAAATATTGGAAAGACCTGAAGTCACTAGGCTAGATTTTCCACTTCACATCGCCCATCTATGATCCATATATGGCCCAAAATGGACCTATATCACACATTTTGAGCAAAAAGTGGAAACTAGGCCCAAAATATCGCCCGAAAAACAGGTGGCTAACTTTCCACTTTGATCGCCGAGAAGATCGCCAAAATGATAGCCCACACAAGGCCCATCCCAAGTTTCAGCACCTAGCATGCATTTCGCTGGGCCGATGTAAGGCCCAAAAGAGTGTTGAGAAATAGTTGTTTTTTCTGGGCCTAAGAGAAGGAAAATGGGCACTACGGACGCCATTTTGACTTCAGAGGAAGGATGGAGCATTAGTTGTGAGTTATTTAGAGAGTTAGTTGTACTCAGAATATTGGGACAGGGTATATAAATAGGTATTATTACGTTATTTTTGGTAAATATTGAATTCGTTAAATAGCTTTTACATAGTGAAGTTGTTACTCAAGTACTTGTATATTAAAAGAATAAACAAATATGGATTAACAACTGTATAGCTGATAACTAATGTAACTACTAGAGAGAAGACACACACAATTTATTGAATCAAAGATAATTTTTTTTATTTTAACAAATATGAGAAAAAAATTTGATAAACTATCTCTCCAACCCCCTCCCCCCCACCCCCCACATGAACCCACCCTTCCCTCAAACAATTAGCAATGAACAATTAACAAATAACAACTAACAGAACAAGAAAAAGAACAAGTGAACAAGTTAAAATTTATCAAAAATTTGTGAAAAAACTCCCCTCTCCCTACCTGTGGCCACGTTTCCCTCCAGGTCCAGTCCCACCCCATGTTCGTACCCCACCCGCCTGTTTTGGTCTATGCAGACCGACACCAAGATGTCGTGCAGGGTGGAACAGCAGGACTTCCTGTCGTGGTGGAGGTAATGGAGCAGAAGCAGAAGCCTGAAGCTCCACTTCCGAGTCAGGAGGAACTGTGCCCTCCGTACTCACTTGCGTGCTCGGGGTCTCGCTGCGAGCAGACACGACACCTTGGGGTGCAGCGCCGTGTCCAGCCAGCAACGCATGCCGTAGGGCATTGGTTGCGGCTATCTGCTGCCGAATGGCCTCCAACGTCTCCCTTGCAGTCTGTGCTTGCTCGGAAGACCAATTGGAGAAGTTCGTGCAGAACTCACTCCAGGATGCTGGAAACTGGCTCCAGTTCGTTGAGAACTCGCTCCAGTTCGCAGAGAATCCCGCGAAACCCTGGATAAGGTTGCGACCAATCGCGACCGTCTCTCTGCACAGGGATATTAAGCTCTCTGTCTGGCCCTCCATGGTAGGCAATTGCTCACCATGCTGACCGGACCTCCGTGGGGTCGGCGTTTGCAAAATTACGCGCCTTGGCGTCGCCACCTGCACACCGCTTGGTCCCGGTGCCTCTTCCATCTCAATCGAGATGACCACAGGTTGTTTCCCCCCCCCACAAAAAAAATCTCATCCTCCTCCTCCTGCTCCTCTTCCTCTTGCTCTGCCTCAAGTAAACTGACGGACTGCGTTGTCACGTCCCCCTCCTCCGAATCTTCCTCCTGCGAACTGTTGGAGGGGTTTATATTTGTGGATGTCTCCACTATCTTGCATTGCTCAACGGACACTTGACCTTAGAAAGATGAATGAAATTTCTAAACAACTCATAACAATACATATCAATATTTGGCAATATTTCAATATCAATATCAATATTAATACTTCAACAACCCAAAACATTGTAATACTTTTCAAAACTCTATATGCACAAGGGTTCATCAGGGTTAACATGGCCTCATTCGTAGATCAAGGCTACATCGAAATTTTTGAATTATAATTGCATAACATTACATGCGTAACTACGATATTTTTCGTATGTATTTAGTAATGTTTGACAAATTGCACATTTCCCATTACTCACGAGACTGAAGGGTGGGCTCGGCCATGCCACGGGTCGGGACTGAATGGCTTTCAGGCCCCACCAAGGCCACCGCAAGCTCCTCGTATGGATTAAGAATGTGCACCGTCGCAGAGCCGCCACCCATCCTCCTTTGCTCCGCGCGTTTGATGCATACCTTTTTCTGTAAATGATAATTTAACATTGCACAGCATAAGCTAATGTACTTGACAATAAACATTGAAGACTGACAGATTTAAATGTTTAATTATTACATAACATTGTATTGCATATGAATAATTTTTAATATTATTCTAATTACAATTTATAAACAGCAAGTAAATAATACATATGTATGATTTTAAATATGACTTTTAAATATGTTTTAAATATTAAAATGCAACTTACTCTGGTCGCTGCATATGAATAATTTTTAATACTATAACATTCAACTTTCTATTATGGTGAATAAATGTAATTTTTATTTAATGTAATTTTTAAATTACATTTATACTTTACATTATAAATAAATTACATTGAGGATTTTATTTGCAATTTATAAACATCAAGTAAATAATACATATGTGTGATTTTAAATATGACTTTTAAATATGTTTTAAATATAGAATATATTTTCCAACTTACTCTGGCAGCTGCCAGCAGGCTGGTCCATCTCTTGCGGCACTGGTCAGCAGTCCTCACCTCATTCAATGCCGATGTCACGACATCAGCAATCTCCAGCCAAATTCTCCTCCACGGGGTGGAGGTTTCCCATGGCCACCCTGTGTCAAGTCCTCCCACCTCGTTGAGATCACATTTACAAGGGCCTCACTAAAAGCTTTTGTCCTTTGCCTCTCCATCTCCCTTTGCTTTTGTGCTTGCATTGATAATATATAAAAGATAACAAATAGCGAATAGAAAATAGATAACAGCTACTATACTAGCTATTACTAGCTATCACTCCAATCAAATTTAATAAAGATATTTAATAGATTTGTCAAAGTTTCAAAGATTTCTTCCTCACTGCTTCTCTCCTTCTCTCCTCTCTCTCCCGCTCTCTCTGACCCTCCCTGTGCTTCTGAGCCTGTGCAATGATCCATGAACTCTCCAAACGCGGCAAAAAAAATCAAGCCAAAAAAGACATCTCACACATGCGCACAATAGCGTTGCGAGGGAAACTTTTTTTTTTGACTTCGTTTGACTTCCGCTTTTTTTTGGCCGATCGCGAGAGCGCCGAAAAATCAGATCGCCCATTTGACATCGCCGAGGTAAGGCCGAGTGGAAAATTGCGCAAAACAAAATGAGCCTTGTGCCGGCGATCAGTACGGGCGAGACATCGCTGGAACAAGGCCCATTTTTTTGGGCCTTAGCCACCTAGTGGAAAGTCTAGCCCATTGTCTTTGGTCCCCATCACAAACTCCGTTCTCTAGCCACCGACTTCATCCCTCTATCTCACAACAGTCTGAGGCTGAACCACACTGTTCACAACCTTGGTGTCGTATTTCTCTCCGAAATGAACTTTTGACCACATATCTGCACCATCACCAAAGACCGCATATCCCCACCTCCGTAACATTGCATGACTCCGCCCCTGCCTCAGCTCATCTGCTGCTGAAACCCGCATGCATGCCTTTGTTACCTCTAGACTTGACAATTCTAACTCACTTCTGGCCGGTCTCCCATGTTCCATCATCCAAAACTCTGCTGCCCATATCCTAACTCACACCAAGTCCCTTTCACCCCTGTGCTCGCTGACCTACACTGGCTCCCAGTTAAGCAATGCATCGATTTCAAAATTTTCATCCTTGTTTTCAAATTCTTCCTTGCCCCTCCCTATCTCTGTAACCTCCTCCAACCTGACAACTCACTGAGATATCTGCGCTTCTCCAATTCTGGCCTCTTGAACATCCCTGATTATAATAGTTCAACCATTGGTGGGTATGCCTTCAGCTGCCAAGGCCCTGAGCACTGGAATTCCCTGCCTAAACCTCTCCGCCTCTCTAACTCTCTTTCCTCCTTTAAGACGCTCCTTAAAACCTACCTCTTTGACCAAGCTTTTGGTCATCTGTCCTAATATCTCTTTATTTAACTCGGCATCAAATTTGGTTGATAATTCTCTTTGGAACGTTTTACTACATTAAAGGTGCATTATAAATACGGAATACCAAAGGGCAGAAAAAGCTAGTGGAGTTGTGTACAGACCACCAAACAGTAGTAGTGAGGCATCAAACAGGAAATTAGTGATGCGTGCAATAAAGGTAGTTATAATGGGTGACTTTAATCTGCATATAGATTGGGCTAACCAAACTGGTAACAATAGGGTGGAGGAGGATTTCCTGAAGTGTATTAGGGATGGTTTTCTAGACCAATATGTCGAGGAACCAACTAGAGAGCTGGCCATCGTAGACTGGGTGTTGTGTAATGAGAGAGAACTAATTAGCAATCTTGTTGTGCGAGGCCCCTTGGGAAAGTGGAATAATACGGTAGAATTCTTTATTAAGATGGAGAGTGACACAGTTAATTCAGAGACTAGGGTCCTGAACTTAAGGAAAGGTAACTTCGATGGTATGAGACATGAATTGACTAGGATAGACTGGCAAATGATACTTAAAGGGTTGACGGTGGATAGGCAATGGCAGACATTTATAGATCACATGGGTGAACTTCAACAATTGTACATCCCTGCCTGGAGTAAAAATAAAATGGGGAAGGTGGCTCAACCGTGGCTAACAAGGGAAATTAGGGATAGTGTTAAATCCAAGGAAGAGGCATATAAATTGGCCAAAAAAAGCAGCAAACCTGAGGACTGGGAGAAATTTAGAATTCAGCAGAGGAGGACAAAGGGTTTAATTAAGAGGGGGAAAATAGAGTACGAGAGGAAGCTTGCAGGGAACATAAAAACTGACTGCAAAAGCTTCTATAGATATGTGAAGAGAAAAAGATTAGTGAAGACAAACGTAGGTGCCTTGCAGTCAGAATCAGGTGAATTTATAATGGGGAACAAAGAAATGGCAGACCAATTGCACAAATACTTTGGTTCTGTCTTCACTAAGGAAAACACAAATAACCTTCTGGAAATAATAGAGGTCCGAGGGTCTAGCGAGAAGGAGGGACTGAAGGGAATCCTTATTAGTCAGGAAATTGTGTTAAGGAAATTGATGGGATTGAAGGCCGATAAATCCCTAGGGCCTGATAGTCTGTATCCCACAGTACTTAAAGAAGTGGCCCTAGAAATAGTGGATGCATTGCTGATCATTTTCCAACTTTCTATCGACTCTGGATCAGTTCCTATGGACTGGAGGGAAGCTAATGTAACACCACTTTTTAAAAAAGGAGAGAAAACAGGGAATTATAGACCGGTTAGCCTGACATCGGTGGTGGTAAAAATGTTGGAATCAATTATTAAAGATGAAATAACAGCGCATTTGGAAAGCAGTGACAGGATCGGTCCAAGTCAGCATGGATTTATGAAAGGGAAATCATGCTTGACAAATCTTCTATAATTTTTTGAGGATGTAACCAGTAGAATGGACAAGGGAGAACCAGTGAATGTGATGTATTTCGACTTTCAAAAGGCTTTTGACAAGGTCCCACACAAGAGATTAGTGTGCAAAATTAAAGCACATGGTATTGGAGGTAATGTATTGATGTGGATAGAGAACTGGTTGGCAAACAGGAAGCAGAGAGTTGGAATAAATGGGTGCTTTTCAGAATGGCAGACAGTGACTGGTGAGGTGCCGCAGGGCTCAGTGCTGGGACCCCAGCTATTTACAATATACATTAATGATTTAGATGAAGGAATTGAGTGTAATATCTCCAAGTTTGCAGATGACGCTAAGCTGGGTGGCAGTATGAGCTGTGAGGAGGATGCTAAGAGGTTGCAGGGTTTCTTGGACAGGTTAGGTGAGTGGGCAAATGCATGGCAGATACAGTATAATGTGGATAAATGTGAGGTTATCCACTTTGGGACAAAAACACGAAGGCAGAATATTATCTGAATGGTGACAGATTAGCAAAAGGGACGGTGCAACGAGACCTGGGTGTCATGGTACATCAGTCATTGAAAGTTGGCAAGCTGGTACAGCAGGCGATGAAAAAGACAAATGGCATGTTGGCCTTCATAGCTTGAGGATTTGAGTATAGGAGCAGGGAGGTCTTACTGCAGTTGTATAGGGTCATGGTGAGGCCACACCTGGAATATTGTGTTCAGTTTTGGTCTCCTAATCTGAGGAAGGACATTCTTGCTATTGAGGGAGTGCAGCGAAGGTTCACCAGACTGATTCCTGGGCTAGCAGGACTGACATATGAGGAGAGACTGGATCGACTGGGCTTGTATTCACTGGAGTTTGGAAGAATGAGGGGGGATCTCATAGAAACATATAAAATTCTTACAGGATTGGACAGGTTAGAGGTAGGAAGAATGTTCCCGATGCTGGGGAAGTCCAGAACCTGGGGTCACAGACTAAGGATAAGAGGTAAGCTATTTATGACCGAGATGAGGAGAAACTTCTTCACTCAGAGAGTTGTTAACCTGTGGAATTCTCTACTGCAGAAAGTTGTTGAGGCCAGTTCATTAGATATATTCAAAAGGGAGTTAGATATGGCCCTTACGGCTAAAGGGATCAAGGGGTATGGAGAGAAAGCAGGAAAGGGGTGCTGACGTTGAATGATCAGCCATGATCTTATTGAATGTTGGTGCAGGATCGAAGGGCCGAATGGCCTACTCCTGCACCTAAGTTCTATGTTTCTATGTAAGTTATTGTAGATATAGAGATCACATTGTTGTGAACACTGCCATGTGGAGCATAGTTATGTCGGTTTAACAAAACAAACTTTTTCACAGCTGATGATCCAACTGAACAAGAAAGAGACAATTAAAGAGTAAATTCTATTTCCCTTTAAAATTAATTGTGTGGAAGCTGAAGTATTGGGCCTCATAGTCTTTCAGGATACTGAGTTATATGCACTATTTTCTACTTTTGCATCACTTAATAAATATTAACAAGTGAATTTAAATGGAATTGGAGTACTTTTGCATTGCATTCCATAATTTGTGTTATAGGGAAATAGTCTTGAATACTGTATTACAAATGCTGCAGACATTTTATCTATTTTTTTTAAACAACAATGTTAAGTGCTCCTTTTTGAAAAAAGTTGATGCCCATACATAAATATTTGTTCTGTAAAATAAACTGGAATTTGGCTCACGTGCATGCTTGATATGCTAAAGAGGATTTGTATATTGCGTGGTCTCGGGGTGCAGTCACCCACAGCATACGATGTGCCATGATTCACACTGGTCATCGGACTACTTTGATGATGTAAGTCAAGAAAATCGACGCAATAAAATTTCATGGAATTACTGACACTAATGCATGACAAATAAGTCAAAGTAGTGAATCTGTACAAAAGTTTTGAATATCAGTACATATATATGGTATCCTACTTATGCCCTGGTTGTTTTATTTTTCATTTTAACAGTTTCCTCATGTTATTTTCATTCATAGCAGTTAACGGGTATGATGTAATTGGCATCACGGAGACATGGCTCCAGGGTGACCAAGGCTTGGAATTCAACATCCAGGGGTATTCAACATTTAGGAAGGATAGACAGAAAGGAAAAGGAGGCGGGGTGGCATTGCTGCTTAAAGAGGAAATTAATGTAATAGTAAGAAAGGACATTAGCTTGGATGATGTGGAATCGGTATGGGTGGAGCTACAGAATACCAAAGAGCAGAAAACGTTAGTGGGAGTTGTGTACAAACCACCAAACAGTAGTAGTAAGGTTGGGGACAGCATCAAACAAGAAATTAAGGATGCATGCTATTGTGTTCCTAACACAGGTGAGACTGCACACAGGGAGGTTAAAGTAACAGTGACCTCAGTCTTTATTAAGACATTCCAGAGTGAGGAACAGGCCTTCGGGGCTGGCTTATATACAGTGCTCCCAAGGGATGCTGGGATCCCTTGGGACTTCAGTGGATACACTCCCTGGTGGCGGAACATGGGAGTGCATGCTTTACAGATACACAACATCACTCCCCCCCAAAGTCAAAGTGAAAACTATTTACAAGGTGAGGCGGTCGGGAGCCTTTCTTTCCCTGGTGGACCGCCTCGGTACAAATGTCTGTTCTGGTGTGTTGGCTGTGCCCTCGCTTGGCTGGTGTGTTGTTGGCCCTGCAGGGCTGCTGGATGAGCCTGGCCTTGCTGGGCTGTTGGGCGTGATGGGTTTGATTTCCTGGTCCGGCGTGGTGTCGTTGATCCTTTGGGTGTGTGTTGTGGGCTCGAAAAAGGTGATGTCTGCTGGGTTGTTCAGGGCAGTCTGTGAACCGCAGCCTCGTTTGGTCCAGGTGCTTTCTGCAAATTTGTCCATTGTCTAGTTTGACTACAAACACTCCATTCCCTTCTTTAGCTATCACCGTGCCCGCGATCCACTTGGGACCACGTCCATAGTTTAGCACATACACAGGGTCATTCAGATCAATTTCCCGTGACACAATGGCGTGACCAGCGTTTACATTTTGTTGCTGCCGCCTGCTCTCTACCTGATCATGCAGGTTGGGTGATCCAGCGAGAGTCTGGTTTTAAGTGTCCTTTTCATGAGTAGCTCAGCCGGGGGCACCCCTGTGAGCGAGTGGTGTCTCGTGCAGTAGCTGAGCAGTACTCGGGACAGGCGGGTTTGTAGTGATCCTTCTGTGACTCGTTTAAGGCTCTGTTTGATTGTTTGTACTGCCCGCTCTGCCTGCCCATTGGAGGCTGGTTTAAATGGGGCCGAGGTGACATGTTTGATCCCATTGCGGGTCATGAATTCTTTAAATTCGGCACTGGTGAAACATGGTCCGTTGTCACTGACCAGTATGTCAGGCAGGCCGTGGGTGGCAAACATGGCCCTCAGGCTTTCAATGGTGGTGGCGGCGGTGCTTCCCGACATTATTTCACATTGAATCCATTTTAAAAAGCATCCACCACCACCAGGAATATTTTACCGAGAAACGGGCCCGCATAGTCGACAAGGATCCTCGACCATGGTCTGGAGGGCCAGGACCACAAACTTAGTGGTGCCTCTCTGGGCACGTTGCTCAACTGAGCACTCACGCTGTATTGCCGTACACAGGACTCTAAGTCACAGTCGATACCGGGCCACCACACGTGGGATCTGACTATCGCTTTCATCATTACTATACCCGGGCGTGTGCTGTGAGAATCCGAGATGAACGTCTCCCTGCCCTTTTTGGGTAGTACTACACGGTTACCCCACAACAGGCAGTCTGCCTGAATGGACAGCTCGTCCTTTCGCCACTGGAATGGCTTGATTAGCTTTTGCATTTCAACGGGGATGTTGGCCCAGCTCCCATGCAGTACACAGTTTTTTACTAGGGACAGCAGAGGATCTTGGCTGGTCCAAGTCCTAATCTGGCGGGCCGTGACAGGTGATTTATCATTTTCAAACGCTTCCATGACCATCAACAAGTCTGCGGGCTGCGCCACCATCAACAAGTTTGCAGGCTGCGCCATTTCCACCCCCGTGGTGGGCAATGGTAGCCGACTGAGAGCATCCGCATAGTTCTCAGTGTCTGGCCTGTGGTGGATGGTATAGTTATACGCTGAGAGCGCGAGTGTCCACCTTTGTATGCGGGCTGAGGCATTAGTATTTATCCCCTTGTTTTCAGCGAACAGGGATATGAGGGGCTTGTGATCGGTTTCCAGCTCAAATTTGAGGCCAAACAGGTACTGATGCATTTTCTTTACCCCGAACACACATGGTAATGCCTCTTTCTCAATCATGCTGTAGGCCCTCTCGGCCTTAGACAAGCTCTTGGAGGCATAGGCGACAGATTGCAACGTTAGCTTGTTGTAATACACACCTGACTCCGTACGACAACGTGTCACATGCTAGCACAAGTCTTTTACACGGGTTATACAATACAAGCAGCTTTTGGAGCATAAAACGTTTCTGGCTTTCTCAAAAGCAATTTCTTGTTTTTTTCCCCATACCCAGTTCTCACCTTTACGCAATAACATATGTAGGGGCTCTAAGAGGGTGCTTAACCCCGGTAGGAAGTTACCAAAATAGTTGAGGAGTCCCAGGCACGACCGCAGCTCCATGACGTTCTGTGGCCTGGGCGCGTTCCTGATAGACTCTGTCTTGGCATCTGTGAGCCGAATGCTGTCCGCCGCAATCTTTCTCCCCCAAAACTCCACTTCTTTTGCCATGAAGACGCATTTCGACCTCTTCAGCCGCAGTCCTATGCGATCCAGTCGCTGGAGGACCTCCTCCAGGTTTTGTAGGTGCTCGACGGTGTCCTGACCCATGACCAATATGTCGTCCTGAAAAACCACCGTGTGTGGTACCGACTTGAGTAGGCTCTCCATGTTTCTCTGGAAGATCGCTGCAGCCGACCGAATTCCAGACGGGCATCTGTTGTAGATGAACAGTCCCTTGTGCGTGTTGATGCAGGTGAGGCTCTTCGAAGACTCCTCCAGCTCCTGCGTCATGTAATCCGAAGTCAGGCCGAGCTTGGTGAACGTCTTTCCTCCTGCCAGCGTCGCAAATAGGTCGTCTGCCTTCGGTAGCGGGTATTGGTCCTGTAGCGAGAAAAGATTAATAGTTACTTTATAATCGCCGCAAATCCTGACCGTGCCGTCACTTTTGAGTACTGGAACAATTGGGCTGGCCCACTCGCTGAATTCCACTGGGGAGATGATGCCCTCGCGTTGCAGCCTGTCCAGCTCGATTTCCTCTCTCTCCCTCATCATGTGAGGTACCGCTTGCACCTTGTGGTGAATGGGTTGTGTCTCTGGGACCAAGTGGATCCGCACCTTCGCCCTGGAAAGGTTTCCAATGCCTGGCTCAAAAAGGGAAGGAAATTTGTTAACCTGGGTACATGAGGCCTCATAGACATGTGATAGTGCTCGGATGTCATCCCAGTTCCAGCGGATTTTGCCCAGCCAACTCCTTCCAAGCAGTGTGGGGCCATCACCCGGGACAATCCAGAGTGGCAGTTCATGCACCATGCCCTCATAGGTGACCTTGACCATGGCGCTGCCCAGGACAGTGATGAGCTCTTTGGTGCTCATCAGTTTCGTGTGGATGGCTCTCAGGGCTGGTCTGAGTGCCTTGTTTGCACCACAGTCTCTCAAACATCTTTTTACTCATGATGGATTGTCTAGCGCCAGTGTCCAGTTCCATGGCTACGGGTAAGCCATTCAATTTTACATTTAGCATTATAGGTGGACATTTTGTCGAAAATGTGTGCACCCCATGTACTTCAACATCTGCCTCCTCTCTCTGAGTCTCGAAATTGCTTTGATCCACCATGGACCGATCTTCCTCTGCCATGTGGTGGTTAGCAGGTTTTGCAGAGCTTGCAGCTCATCTGCAAGCTCGTTCGAGGTGCCCCATTGTTCCACAGCTCTTGCAAACATACCCTTTGAAGTGGCATGAATAGGCTGAATGGACGCCTCCACAACGCCAACAAGGTGTGAATTGCCTTGCATTCATCCTTTGTTGCGGACTCCGAGTCATCTGGGTCACCTGAGGCTTGCTGGCAGTTGCAGACTCGTGGTTTCTACCCTGTACATTTCTGCTCGCAAACACAGTTCCAGTTAATTTATGAACATTGCTTGCACTTGTGTGCTGAGAGATTTGTTTGTTGTTATCACTGGTGGACATAATCGCCTGTGCTATCGCAATGGCCTTACTGAGGGTCGGTGTTTCTACAGTCAAAAGTTTTCGTAGGATGGTCTCGTGGCCAATGCCCAGTACAAAAAAGTCTCTGAGCATCTGCTCCAGGTAGCCATCAAACTCACATTGTCCTGCAAGTCGTCTTAGCTCGGCGACGTAGCTCGCCACTTCCTGACCTTCAGATTGCTGGCACGTGTAGAACCGATACCTCGCCATCAGCACGCTCTCCCTCGGGTTAAGATGCTCCCGAACCAGTGTCCACAGCTCCTCATACGACTTATCTGTGGCTTTCACCAGAGCCAGAAGATTCTTCATCAGGCTGTAGGTCGGTGCCCCGCAGACCGTGAGGAGGACCGCTCTCCTTTTTGCAGCACTTCCTTCTCCATCCAGCTCGTTGGCTACAAAGTAGTGGTCTAGCCGTTCGACATAGGCTTCCCAGTCCTCACCCTCCGAGAACTTCTCCAGGATGCCCACAGTTTGCTGCATCTTTGCATTGGATTCGTATACTCGTGGCCAGTTATTGTGTTCCTAACACAGATGAGACTGCACACAGGGAGGTTAAAGTAACAGTGACCTCAGTCTTTATTAAGACACTCCAGAGTGAGGAACAGGCCTTAGGGGCCGGCTTATATACAGCGCTCCCAAGGGATGCTGGTGGCGGAACATGGGAGTGCATGCTTTACAGATACACAACATATGCAATAAAGGTACAGCAGTTATCATGGGTGATTTTAATCTACATATTGATTGGGCTAACCAAACTGATAGCAATGCGGTGGAGGAGGATTTCCTGGAGTGTATTTGGGATGGTTTTCTAGACCAATATGTCGAGGAACCAAATAGGGAGCTGGACATCCTCGACTAGGTGATGTGTAATGAGAAAGGAATAATTAGCAATCTTGTTGTGCAAGGCCTCTTGGGGAAGAGTGACCATAACATGGTAGAATTCTTTGTTAAGATGGAGAGTGACACAGTTAATTCAGAGACTAGGGTCCTGAACTTAAGGAAAGGTAACTACAATGGTTTGAGGCGTGAATTGGCTAGAATAGACTGGCAAATGATACTTAAAGGGTTGACGGTGGATAGGCAATGGCAAACATTTAAAAGATCACTTGGGTGAACTTCAGCAATTGTACATCCCTGTCTGGAGTAAAAATAAAACAGGGAAAGTGGCTCAACTGTGGCTAATAAGGGAAATTAAGGATAGTGTTAAATCCAAGGAAGAGGCATTAAATCCAAGAAAAAGCAACAACCATGAGGACTGGGAGAAATTTAGAATTCAGCAGAAGAGGACAAAGGGTTTAAGAGGGGGAAAATAGAATACGAGAAGAAACTTTCCCGGAACATAAAAACTGACTGCAAAAGCTTCTATAGATATGTGAAAAGAAAAAGATTAGTGAAGACAAACGTAGGTCCCTTGGAGTCGGATTCAAGTGAATTTATAATGGGGAACAAAGAAATGGCAGAACAATTGAACAAATACTTTGGTTCTGTCTTCACGAAGAAAGCCACAAATAACCTTCCGGAAGTACTAGGGGACCGAGGGTCTAGTGAGAAGGAGGAAGTGAAGGATATCCTTATTAGGCGGGAAATTGTGTTAGGGAAATTGATGGGATTGAAGGCCAATAAATCCCCGGGGCCTGATAGTCTGCATCCCAGAGTACTTAAGAAAGTGGCCCTAGAAATAGTGGATGCATTGGTGATAATTTTCCAACAGTCTATTAACTCTGGTTCAGTTCCGATGGACTGGAGGGTAGCTAATGTAACACCACTTTTTAAAAAGGGAGGGAGAGAGAAAGCGGATAACTATAAACCGGTTAGCCTGACATCAGTAGTGGGGAAAATGTTGGAATCAATTATTAAGGATGAAATAGCAGCGCATTTGGAAAGCAGTGACAGGATCGGTCCAAGTCAGCATGGATTTATGAAAGGGAAATCATGCTTGACAATTCTTCTCGAATTTTTTGAGGATGCAACTAGTAGAGTGGACAAGGGGAGAACCAGTGGATGTGGTGCATTTGGACTTTTAAAGGGCTTTTGACAAGGTCCCACACACAAGATTGGTGTGCAAAATCAAAGCACATGGTATTGGGGGTAATATACTGACGTGGATAGAGAACTGGTTGGCAGACAGGAAGCAGAGAGTCGGGATAAACGGGTCCTTTTCAGAATGGCAGGCAATGACTAGTAGAGTGCCGCAGGGCTCAGTGCTGGGACCCTAGCTCTTTATAATATACATCAATGATTTGGATGAAGGAATTGAGTGTAATAGCTCCAAGTTTGCAGATGACACTAAACTGGGTGGCGGTGTGAGCTGTGAGGAGGATGTTAAGAGGCTGCAGGGTGACTTGGACAGGCTAGGTGAGTGGGCAAATGCATGGGAGATGCATTAGGGGGGCAAAAACGCAAAAACAGAATATTATCTGAATGGCGGCAGATTAGGAAAAGGGGAGGTGCAATGAGACCTGGGTGTCATGGTACATCATTCATTGAAAATTGGCATACAGGTACAGTAGGCGGTGAAGAAGGCAAATGGTATGTTGGCCTTCATAGCTAAGGGATTTGAGTATAGGAGCAGGGAGGTCTTACTGCAGTTGTACAGGGCCTTGGTGAGACCTCACCTGGAATATTGTGTTCAGTTTTGGTCTCCTAATCTGAGGAAGGACGTTCTTGCTATTGAGGGAGTGCAGCGAAGGTTCACCAGACTGATTCCAGGGATGGCTGGACTGACCTATGAGGAGAGTCTGGATCAACTGGGCCTTTATTCACTGGAGTTTAGCAGGATGAGAGGGGATCTCTTAGAAATATATAAGATTCTGACGGGACGGGACAGGTTAGATGCGGGTAGAATGTTCCCGATGTTGGGGAAGTCCAGAACCAGGGGACACAGTCTTATGATAAGCGGTCGGCCATTTAGGACTGAGATGAGGAGAAACTTCTTCACTCAGAGAGTTGTTAACCTGTGGAATTACCTACCGCAGAGAGTTGTTGATGCCAGTTCATTGGATATATTCAAGAGGGAGTTAGATATGGCCCTTACGGCTAAAGGGATCAAGGGGTATGGAGAGAAAGCAGGAAAGAGGTACTGAGGTGAATGATCAGCCATGATCTTATTGAATGGTGGTGCATGCTCGAAGGGCCGAATGGCCTATTCCTGCACCTATTTTCTATGTTTCGATGTTTCTATTCAGAATTGTATATAGAGGACCTACTCATTGTTCAGTGGAGTAGAATTAGTCTCGCGATTTGTTTTTAGTAAATCACTGAGGAGGAGCATCAGTTTGAAGCATTGTAATGTGAGCAGCTGGTTGTTCTTGAAGTCAAACCATTGTCTTTCGCTTGAAGTCTGCTGCTTCAATTGTATGAAGGTTACAGTAAAAGAAGACATCACAACACAACAGATTTCTTCCTGTGTTTAATGAAATCTGAAACCCAGTTGACATTTGGTTGAACTGATCAATAACTATTGTAAATCTCAGCAGGTCAGGCAGCATTTGTGGAGAGGAAGTAGAGTTAACGTTTCGGGTCGATGACCCTGCGTCTTAATCAACCCGAAATGTTAACTCTGCTTCGTCTCCATAGATGCTGCCTGACCTGCTGAGATTTCCAGCATTTTCTGTTTTTATTCCAGATTCCAACATCTGCAGTATTTTGCTTTTGAATAACTATTGTAACCTGTCTGGCTACCAAACTCGTCTTATTACTTCTTAAAATACCGAGCTACCTACCTATTTAAATGGTTTTAAGAGGCTTTAAATATCTTTTTCCTTCAGATTCCTAGCATCTGCAATATTCTGCTTTTGTTTATATATCTTGATCTTTGTCAATTGATTGATATAAAATCAATTATATTACGATGATTATAAAAAGCACAATGTGTGTGTCCAGTAATCAGCTGACTGCCATTATATAGTATATAAAGATCCCACACTTAGGCCGCGATCTCGCCAACCGTGATGTGTCCAGGACGGCAGGGGTTGGTGGCAGATGGTGACCCCGCTCCTGGTTCCAGCCCACACTGTGAAAAGAATCTTCCGTTGATGGGGCTTGTTAAGCCCGCCCTGTGAAGTTCCCAGACAATTAAAAGGAAGCAGGACAGATGACGTCATTTGATGATGCGCCATCAGCTGGTTTCCTTAAAGGGACCATGGCCACATTGATTTTGACAGGTGTTCTGCAGCATTGAGGTGCACAAAGGTGCATAGCTGCACCCAGGCTCTCCCATGACTCACTCTATATGCTTATGGAGGGAGTCGGAGCACACAGGGAGGTTCTCGGCCCTTCCCATGGACGGAAGAGACCTCCCCAGGACACCAACGCAGCCTGGTTGCACATTGCACAGGAGGGCACAAACAAGGGGATGTCGTGATGAGGAGCAGCAGGCAGTGGTGCAAACCTTTCAATGATCTCAGCAGATCATGAAACGTTACTATAAAGCCACACTCAATTTCATCCTGCTGTGTCACTCATCACATCCTCATCACTCTTTCCTACCCTACTCCTGCACATTCTTGCTCACACCAACTTTTCTTGCACCTACACTCATCCCTCTCTATCTGCATTATCACATCCCCATCTCACTCGCCACATCTCCCACTCACCCTCATCCTTGTCCAATCATACCAACTAACAACACACAAGGGTAGGCACTTGGGTCTTTTAACCAATGTTCATGTAGAGTTTCTGCTAATGTGTTGTCAAACATTGAAATCTATATTTTGAACGCTTTGCCTTCTTGCACAGATTTGTGTGCCCCTTTGGATGTGGCCTAGTGAGTTATAGTGAATGGTGAGACATAACGGTACCCCCACAATAGTGATGAGTGTGAAAGGAATGGCTTGGGCATTGCAGGGGTGCTTTATGGTGTTGGTGTGGGGTGGTACCAACCTGGCGCATGATGTGGCAACCAGAGTGTATAGCGTCAAGTGAAGTATTGGGGCCATGGTGAGCCAACCCTGGCTTCCTGGGCAGAAACGTGGTCGGGTGCTGATGCTATGCGTCCTGTGCAGCTTCAGGTGATTGCATAGAAGGTTGGTGTTTCCATTGGTGATGCTGGTGTGTTTAGTGATGTTGGTGTTGCAGCTGATCGTGGTGGGATTCTGAGGACCAAAGGTGAGATTTTCTCAAGGGCACCGATGCTGTTAGAATAGATGGCAGCTGAAGCTGAGATGACAGAAGCGATCTGTCAATGGTAAGAGAGATTGCTTCAAGGAGGTGACAGTGGATAGAAAGTTCACTGCAAACACTTCCAAACTGCAAAAGTGTCTTCCAAATCCTAAAGGTTTCAGTTTCTGAGATTGGAAAGTGAACAGCTGTGAAATGGTAGCTCGAAGTGCGTTTTCCTGGCGCCTGAAGTGAAGTTCCTGGGGAGAAGAATTGCGGCGGACGGCATCAGGCTCCCCAATTCGAAGACGGAGGCAATCAAGAATGCACCAAGACCACTAAACATGACAGAACTGTGGTCGTTTCTCGGGTCTTGGACTCCAGAACTACTTTGGTAACTTCTTACCGGGTCTTAGTACATTGTTAGAACCACTGCACTCTTTACTGCGTAAAGAAGATGAATGGGTATGGGGTAAAAGCCAAGAAAATGCCTTTGAGAAATCTAGAAAACTGTTATGCTCAAACAAATTGCTTATGTTGTATGATCCATGTAAACGTTTGGTACTAGCATGTGATGCATCGTCATACAGTGCCGGGTGTATATTGCAATAAGCTAATGAATCTGGGAAATTGCAACCGATTGCTTATGCATCCAGAAATCTGTCTAAGGCTGAGAGGGCCTACAGCATGATCGAAAAAGAAGCGTTAGCGTGTGTTTATGGGGTAAAGAAAATATCTGTTTGGGCTCAAATTTGAACTGGAAACCGACCATAAGCCGCTTATATCCCTCTTTTCTGAAAATAAGGGGATAAACACGAATGCATCGGCCCGCATCCAGAGATAGGTGCTCACATTTTCTGCATACAACTATGCCATCCTCCACAGGCCAGGCACAGAAAACTGTGCCGATGCTCTCAGTAGGCTGCCATTGCCCACCACAGGGGTGGAGATGGCACAGCCCGCAGATTTAGTTATTGTAATGGAAGCATTTGAGAGTGAGCAATCACCTGTTACCGCCCGACAGATTAGAACCTGGACGAGCCAGGACCCCTTACTGTCTTTAAGTAAAAAACTGTGTGCTTCATGGGAGTTGGTCTAGTGTCCCGTTAGAGATGCAGGAAGAAATAAAGCCGTACCAGCAGCGCAGAGATGAAATGTCTATACAGGCAGACTGCCTCCTATGGGGTAATCAGGTAGTGGTACCTCCACAGTACCCACCCTGGCATTGTAATGATGAAAGCGATAGCCAGATCCCACGTGTGGTGGCCCGGTATCGATGCAAACTTAGAGTCCTGCGTGCACAAATGTAACACATGTGCCCAGTTAAGCAATGCACCCAGGGAGGCACCACTAAATTTATGGTCCTGGCCCTCCAAACCGTGGTCTAGAGTCCATGTCGACTATGCAGGCCCATTCTTGGGAAAAATGTTCCTTGTGGTTGTGGATGCGTACTCCAAATGGATTAAATGTGAGATAATGTCGGCAAGCATATCCGCTGCCAGCATTGAAAGCCTGTGGGCCATGTTTGCCATGCACGGCCTGGCTGATGTCCTCCTGACTGACAATGGGCCGTGCTTCACCAGTGCCGAGTTCAAAGAGTTCATGATCCGCAATGGGATCAAATATGTCACTTCTGCCCCGTTCAAACCAGCGTCCAATGGTCAGGCAGAGCGAGCAGTGCAAATAATCAAGCAGAGCTTGAAGAGGATAACTGAAGGCTCACTGCAGACTCGCCTATCCCGAGTCCTGCTTAGTTACCGCACAAGACCCCACTCGCTTACTGGGGTTCCCCCCACTGAACTGCTCATGAAAAGGGCACTTAAGACAAGGCTCTCGTTAGTCCACCCTGATCTACACGAACAGGTAGAGAGCAGGTGCCCTCAACAGAATACATCATGATCGCACAAATGTGTCATGCGAAATTGAGATTAATGATCTTGTATTTGTGTTGAACTATGGACAAGGTCCCAAGTGGCTTCCTGGCACTGTAGTGGCCAAAGAGGGGAGCAGGGTGTTTCAGGTCAAACTTTCAAATGGATTCACCTGCAGGAAACACTTGGACCAAACCAAACTAAGATTCATGGACTATCCAGAACAACCCACAATAGACTCTACCTTTTTCAACCCCCCAACACACACACAAGTGGCAACCGACCCAGCGGTTGACCATGAAGCAGAACCCATCACCTGCAGCAGCCCAGCAGGACTCGCCACACCCAGCAGCCCTGCAAGGCCAGCTGTGCAGCAGCCCAGTGAGGACCCAACAAATGACTCACCAAAACCAACATTTGCACCGAGACAATCAACCAGGGAAAGGAAGTCTTCAGATCAACTCACATTGTAAATAGTTACACTATTGACTTTGTGGGGGGAAGTGTTGTTATATATGTAAACCTGTAAATACCTTGTTTAACCACCAGAGGGCTCATCCCCTGGAGTCCCAAGGGATCCCACAATCCCTTGGGAGCACCTGTACATAAGGAGGCCTCTCAGGCTGGAGAGGCACTATGGAGGCCTGTAATAAAGGACGACGGTCACACGTTACTTTGAGCTGACAGTGTCTGGTCAGATTCTTTATGCAAGACATAACAAAAACTGTACACAATACTCCAGGGGGCCAAAATTGGTGGACTTACCATCCCCTGCTGCTGAGTTTTCTGGGCGGTCTCCCCTCCGAGCGACTTTGGTGGAGGCCTCCCGCCGGCAGGGAGTGAGGACCGCTGGGTACCGCCCGCTGATGTCCGCTGGCGTGCAACGCGCGTAAGTGTCCTCCTGCCCACCAAGCTGCCAGTTTGGTCCGGGCGGTCCTCCGTGCAGCAGAGGAAAAGACCACCGCATGGAGGCAGGTCTAACCTCAACGGTAAGTATGAAGACCTGCAAAAAAAAAAGTTAGTACACTTCTTTTCTTTATTTTTATTGCAGCGATTCAGTGGATGGGGTCCCCTGAAGGATTTGTAGTGTTTATTTTTAATTTTTTGAAAAGTTTTATTTAATCAGTTCCTCCCTCCCTGGGCCCGACTCAATCCTCGCCGGTATTTTGCCGAGGATTGCACTTGCCGCTGAGAATGGGAGCTGCTGCCCGCTGTCGCCCAGATTCAGGGCGTAAGCCGCATTTTTGTCGCCGGACGGTCTTTCCAGGATTTTTCATGAAGCTTCCGTCCAACATACGATCTCAGTGATCCTTTGGTTGGCACTGGGGCGGAACTTAGTTTCCACCAAGTTCGGGACCCAGGTATGGTCTCACCAGGGCCCTATATCATTGTAGTGAGATACTCTTACATTCAAATCCTCATGTAATAAAGGCCAACATACCATTTGCTTTCTTAATTGCTTGCTATACCTGCATGTTAACTTTCAATGATTAATGTACAAGGATACTCAGGTTCCTCTGAATACCAACATTTCCCAATCTCACCATTTAAAAAATACTCTGCTTTTCTATTTTTCCTACCAAAGTGGATAACTTCACATTTCTCCAAATTATGGCCCCAAGTTTCCACACGTGGCAAAACAGGCGCCCCTCCGAGCTGGGCGCCCGTTTTTCGCGCCGAAAACGGCGCCTGAAAAAAAACGCGCTATTCTCGAGCGCTTTGCAGCTCGATGTCTGCTTGGCGCGGCGCCCAGGGGGCGGAGCCTACCACTCGCGCCGATTTTGTAAGTAGGAGGGGGCGGGTACAATTTAAATGAGTTTTTTTCGTGCCGGCGACCCTGCACGTGCGTGTTGGAGCGTTCGCGCACGCGCAGTGTGAAGTAAACATTGGCACTCGGCCATTTTAAAAAATGCTGCAGAAAAAGTGAAAATTTGTTTATTGAACCCTTGCAAAGGCTTGTATTTTAATTTTCTTGATATTTCTGTGTGTGAGGGTGAGGGAGTGCATTCTGTAATTAAAGATAGACTGTGATAAACGGGACACATGCACTTGTTTGAGACTATTCAAATTCTTTGTAGCTGTTCAATTTTTAACATTTTTTAATAAAACCACATTGCCCTTCCATGATCAGCACTGAGGCTTCTTGCAGCTTTCTCCCCCTGCCGTCCCCCCCCCTGCCATCCCCCCCCTGCCATCAGGAAACCGCTGCCTGAAAGGCCTGCCTGAAGCACTTTCACACAGTAGGAACATGGTTTATTTAATCTTTTCTTTGCTTATAAATGTTTATTCAGGTTGGATTTATTTGTATAATATTTGTATAAGTATAACTAAGGATTTATTGTAGAATGTAATGACTTCCCTTCCCCCCACCCCCCCCCCCCCCCACCTCGTTCCGGACGCCTAACTTGTAACCTGCACCTGATTTTTTAATGTGTAGACAAGGTTTTTTCAAGCCTACAAAAATCTTCACTTGCTCCATTCTAAGTTAGTTTGGAGTACGTTTTCACTGTGGAAACTTTCAAATCAGGCATCAGTGGCCGGACACGCCCCCTTTTGAAAAAAAAATTCTGTTCAAAAGTGAAACTGTTCTACCTGACTAGAACTGCAGAAAACTTAAATGTGGAGAATTCCGATTTCTAAGATACTCCGTTCTCCACCAGTTGCTCCTAAAAATCAGGAGCAAATCATGTGTAAACTTGGGGTCTATATTCCATTTGCCATGTTCTTGCCCACTCACTTAGCCTGTCTATATCCCCTTCAGGTCTCTTTGCATCCTCCTCACAACTTACAATCCTTTGTATCATCAGCAAACTTGGATATATTACATTTGGTAAAATTCTTTAAAAAATATCTTTAAAGTACCTCTTAATGATGTTAATTGGCTGGCCCGCTGTTGGTGGCGGGTCTGTGAACCGCAGCCAGACCCAGAATTTTGGAAACTGACCAGGAGGCGGGTTCAGAGCGGGATCCCACCCTGCTGTCAATCACGGTCATTTTGACAGCGGGCCCGCCTCCAAACCCGCATTCTCAGGGCTGGTAAGGTTCCGGCCACAGAATTATACCAAGGTATTCCGTGGGAATTCAACTTAACTTCATAAAATGCCTTTCAATCACAGTTTTGTATTCCATAAAGCACATTAAAGAAGAACAAACGTATGCAATAATGTCAATAGAACCATTATTAAACAGGAATGAGCAGACTAAAGTAATTTCTAAAGTGTATCCACCAGTTTTCTGCCTTTAAGGAAATGTCTGTACAGACATCATCAGGTTGAATTGGGATGCAGATCAGACCTACAGGTTACTACTTATGATTAAAGAAAGACAGTTCATTGAAGACCTCTCTGTTCCCTTGTCTATTGTCATAACTTACATTCCACAATAATCTTTATACATCCATGTAAATTAAACACTTCTGTGTATTACGTTATGGGATATTGTGGAGCATAAATTGGTATATTTTCATGGTATTTAAACAATTCAAAAGGGGTGTAAAAAAAACTGCAATTTCTCGACAAAATGAAAGGTGACAAAAGTGAATGTGCATTGATAGTTTCATCATAGTTGAGCTGTATAAACAACAACCATCTTTCAGACATATAGGCAGATCATATCTGATAGATTGGTTTGACTTGCACCGTTTCATTCCGATTCAATCAGTAAATACTTCCTAACTCTTATGAGAAATTAAAGGTGCATCCAGACTATCATGTTACCATAACTTGTATACTGCTCATCTCAGTTTTCTTCAGCTTTTTTCAGATCCTGGTATGAATAATTGTGGGCATCAGTAAGTCATTGTCCAAAGTCAGATAAAAATGGTGTTTCCTAGCATGTTAATAATTTATAGCATTTTTAAATTAATTTTGATCAAGATAAGAGTTTGGTTACAGATAAAGGTATGACCTCCAAAATCCGGAGTTCCGGAATCCAGAATGTTCCGGAATCCGGAGACCGGGCCGATCTGTGGCGGGATCGTCCGGAAATCGGAAAATTTCCGATACCCGGATTCCCCCTGCCTCAGCGAAGCGACTTCGCCAGCCCCAACTTCACCCGCCCCAACCTCGCCCCGACCCCGCCTCGACCTCGCCCCAACCCCGACCTCGCCCGCCCCGACCTCGCCCCCCCCAACCTCGCCCGCCCCGACCTCGCCCCGACCTCGCCCGCCCCAACCTCGCCCCGACCCCGCCTCGACCTCGCCCCAACCCCGCCCCAACTCCGCCCCAACCTCGCCCCGACTTCACCCCGACTTCGCCCGCCCCAACCTCGCCCCGACCCCGCCCCAACCTCGCCCCAACCTCGCCCCGACCCCGCCCCAACCTCGCCCCGACTTCGGCCCGACCTCGCCCCGACCTCGCCTCAACCTCGCCCCAACCTCGCCCCAACCTCGCCTCAACCTCGCTCCAAACTCGCCCCGACCTCGCCCCAACCTCGCCGAACCTCGCCCCAACCTCGCCCCAACCTCGCCCCGACTTCGCCCCAACCTCGCCCTGACCTCGCCCCAACCTCGCCCCGACCTCGCACCAACCTCGCCCCGCCCCGCCCCAACCTCGCCCCAACCTCGCCCCGACCTCGCCCCAACCTCGCCCCTACCTCGCCCCGACCTCGCCCCAACCTCGCCCCGACCTCGCCCCGACCTCGCCCCAACCTCGCCCCGACCTCGCCCCGCCCCGCCCCAACCTCGCCCCAACCTCGCCCCGACCTCGCCCCGACCTCGCCCCAACCTCGCCCCGACCTCGCCCCAACCTCGCCCCTACCTCGCCCCGACCCCGCCCCGACCTCGCCCCGACCCCGCCCCAACCTCGCCCCGACCTCGCCTCGACCTCGCCCCAACCTCGCCTCAACCTCGCTCCAACCTCGCCTCAACCTCGCCCCAACCTCGCCGAACCTCGCCCCGACCTCGCCCCGACTTCGCCCGCCCCAACCTCGCCCCGACCTCGCCTCGACCTCGCTCCAACCTCGCCCCGACCTCGCCCCGACCTCGCCCCAACCTCGCCCCAACCTCGCCTCAACCTCGCTCCAACCTCGCCTCAACCTCGCCCCAACCTCGCCGAACCTCGCCCCGACCTCGCCCCGACTTCGCCCGCCCCGACCTCGCCCCGACCTCGCCCGCCCCAACCTCGCCCCGACCCCGCCCCGACCTCGCCCCGACCCCGCCCCAACCCCGCCCCAACTCCGCCCGCCCCAACCTCGCCCCAACCTCGCCCCGACCCCGCCCCAACCTCGCCCCGACTTCGGCCCGACCTCGCCCCGACCTCGCCCTCGCCCCAACCTCGCCCCTACCTCGCCCCAACCTCGCCCCGACTTCGCCCGCCCCAACCTCGCCTCAACCTCGCTCCAACCTCGCCCCAACCTCGCCCCGACCTCGCCCCAACCTCGCCTCAACCTCGCTCCAACCTCGCCCCAACCTCGCCCCGACCTCGCCCCAACCTCGCCGAACCTCGCCCCGACCTCGCCCCAACCTCGCCCCGACTTCGCCCGCCCCAACCTCGCCCCGACCTCGCCCCAACCTCGCCCCAACCTCGCCCCGACCTCGCCCCAACCTCGCCCCGACCTCGCCCCGACCTCGCCCCAACCTCGCCGAACCTCGCCCCGACCTCGCCCCAACCTCGCCCCGACCTCGCCCCAACCTCGCCCCAACCTCGCCCCGACCTCGCTCCAACCTCGCCCCAACCTCGCCCCGACCTCGCCCCAACCTCGCCGAACCTCGCCCCGACCTCGCCCCAACCTCGCCCCGACTTCGCCCGCCCCAACCTCGCCCCGACCTCGCCCCAACCTCGCCCCAACCTCGCCCCGACCTCGCCCCAACCTCGCCCCGACCTCGGCCCAACCTCGCCCCAACCTCGCTCCAACCTCGCCCCAACCTCGCCCCGACCTCGCCCCAACCTCGCCGAACCTCGCCCCGACCTCGCCCCAACCTCGCCCCGACTTCGCCCGCCCCAACCTCGCCCCGACCTCGCCCCAACCTCGCCCCAACCTCGCCCCGACCTCGGCCCAACCTCGCCCCAACCTCGCCCCAACCTCGCCCCAACCTCGCCCCGACTTCGCCCGCCCCAACCTCGCCCCAACCTCGCCCGCCCCAACCTCGCCCCGGCTCCGCCCCAACCTCGCCCCGACTTCGCCCGCCCCAGCCTCGCCCCAACCTCGCCCCAACCTCGCCCCGACTTCGCCCCGACTTCGCCCGCCCCAACCTCGCCCCAACCTCGCCCCAACCTCGCCCCAACCTCGCCCCGACTTCGCCCGCCCCAGCCTCGCCCCAACCTCGCCCCAACCTCGCCCCGACCTCGCCCCGACTTCGCCCGCCCCAACCTCGCCCCAACCTCGCCCGCCCCAACCTCGCCCCGACTTCGCCCGCCCCAACCTCGCCCCGACCTCGCCCCGACCTCGCCCCGACCTCGCCCCGACTTCGCCCCGACCTCGCCCCGACCTCGCCCCGACTTCGCCCGCCCCAATCTCGCCCCAACCACGCCCCGACTTCGCCCCGCCCCAATCTCGCCCCAACCTCGCCCGCCCCCAACCTCGCCCCGACTTCGCCCCGCCCCAACCTCGCCCCGACTTCGCCCCGACTTCGCCCCAATCTCGCCCCAACCTCGCCCCGACTTCGCCCCGACTTCGCCCCAATCTCGCCCCAATCTCGCCCCGACTTTGCCCTGACTTCGCCCCAATCTCGCCCCGACTTTGCCCCGCCCCAATCTCGCCCCAACCTCGCCCCGACTTCGCCCCGCCCCAATCTCGCCCCGACTTCGCCCCGCCCCAATCTCGCCCCAACCTCGCCCCGACTTCGCCCCGCCCCAATCTCGCCCCGACTTCGCCCCGCCCCAATCTCGCCCCAACCTCGCCCCGCCCCAATCTCGCCCCAACCTCGCCCCGACTTCGCCCGCCCCCAAACTCGCCCAGACTTCGCCCCGCCCCAATCTCGCCCCAACCTCGCCCCGCCCCAATCTCGCCCCAACCTCGCCCCGACTTCGCCCGCCCCCCAACCTCGCCCCGACTTCGCCCCGCCCCAATCTCGCCCCAACCTCGCCCCGACTTCGCCCCGCCCCAATCTCGCCCCAACCTCGCCCCGCCCCAACCTCGCCCCGACTTCGCCCCGACTTCGCCCCGCCCCAATCTCGCCCCAACCTCGCCCCGACTTCGCCCCGCCCCAATCTCGCCCCAACCTCGCCCCGACTTCGCCCCGCCCCAATCTTGCCCCAACCTCGCCCCGACTTCGCCCGCCCCCCAACCTCGCCCCAACCTCGCCCCGACTTCGCCCGCCCCCCCAACCTCGCCCCGACTTCGCCCCGCCCCAATCTCGCCCCGACTTCGCCCCGCCCCAACCTCGCCCCGACTTCGCCCGCCCCCCAACCTCGCCCCAACCTCGCCCCGACTTCGCCCGCCCCCCCAACCTCGCCCCGACTTCGCCCCGCCCCAATCTCGCCCCAACCTCGCCCCGCCCCAACCTCGCCCCGACTGCGCCCCGACTTCGCCCCGCCCCAATCTCGCCCCAACCTCGCCCCGACTTCGCCCGCCCCCCAACCTCGCCCCAACCTCGCCCCGACTTCGCCCGCCCCCCCAACCTCGCCCCGACTTCGCCCCGCCCCAACCTCGCCCCGACTTCGCCCCGCCCCAACCTCGCCCCGACTTCGCCCCGCCCCAACCTCGCCCCGACTTCGCCCCGCCCCAACCTCGCCCCGACTTCGCCCCGCCCCAACCTCACCCCAACCTCGCCCCGACTTCGCCCGCCCCAATCTCGCCCCAACCTCGCCCGCCCCCCAACCTCGCCCCGACTTCGCCCCGCCCCAACCTCGCCCCAACCTCGCCCCGACTTCGCCCCGCCCCAATCTCGCCCCGACTTCGCCCGCCCCCCAACCTCGCCCCAACCTCGCCCCGACTTCGCCCGCCCCCCAACCTCGCCCCGACTTCGCCCCGCCCCAATCTCGCCCCGACTTCGCCCGCCCCCCAACCTCGCCCCAACCTCGCCCCGACTTCGCCCCGCCCCAACCTCGCCCCAACCTCGCCCCGACTTCGCCCCGCCCCGACTTCGCCCCGCCCCAATCTCGCCCCGACTTCGCCCCGCCCCAATCTCGCCCCAACCTCGCCCCGCCCCAACCTCGCCCCGACTTCGCCCGCCCCCAAACTCGCCCAGACTTCGCCCCGCCCCAATCTCGCCCCAACCTCGCCCCGCCCCAATCTCGCCCCAACCTCGCCCCGACTTCGCCCGCCCCCCAACCTCGCCCCGACTTCGCCCGCCCCCCAACCTCGCCCCGACTTCGCCCCGCCCCAATCTCGCCCCAACCTCGCCCCGCCACAACCTCGCCCCGACTTCGCCCCGACTTCGCCCCGCCCCAATCTCGCCCCAACCTCGCCCCGACTTCGCCCGCCCCCCAACCTCGCCCCGACTTCGCCCCGCCCCAATCTCGCCCCAACCTCGCCCCGACTTCGCCCCGCCCCAATCTCGCCCCAACCTCGCCCCGACTTCGCCCCGCCCCAACCTCGCCCCGACTTCGCCCCGCCCCAATCTCGCCCCAACCTCGCCCCGACTTCGCCCCGCCCCAACCTCGCCCCGACTTCGCCCCGCCCCAATCTCCCCCCAACCTCGCCCCGACTTCGCCCCGCCCCAATCTCCCCCCAACCTCGCCCCAACCTCGCCCCGACTTCGCCCCGCCCCAACTTCGCCCGCCCCCCCAACCTCGCCCCGACTTCGCCCCGCCCCAACCTCGCCCCAACCTCGCCCCAACCTCGCCCCGACTTCGCCCGCCCCAACCTCGCCCCGACTTCGCCCCGCCCCAACCTCGCCCCGACTTCGCCCCGCCCCAACCTCGCCCCGACTTCGCCCCGCCCCAACCTCGCCCCGACTTCGCCTCGCCCCAACCTCGCCCCAACCTCGCCCCGACTTCGCCCCGCCCCAACCTCGCCCCAACCTCGCCCCGACTTCGCCCCCCCCAACCTCGCCCCGACTTCGCCCCGCCCCAACCTCGCCCCGACTTCGCCCCGCCCCAACCTCGCCCGCCCCCCCAACCTCGCCCCGACTTCGCCCCGCCCCAACCTCGCCCCAACCTCGCCCCGACTTCGCCCCCCCAACCTCGCCCCGACTTCGCCCCGCCCCAACCTCGCCCCGACTTCGCCCGCCCCCCAACCTCGCCCCGACTTCGCCCCGCCCCAATCTCGCCCCAACCTCGCCCTGACTTCGCCCGCCCCCCAACCTCGCCCCGACTTCGCCCCAATCTCGCCCCGACTTCGCCCCGCCCCAACCTCGCCCCGACTTCGCCCCGCCCCAACCTCGCCCCAACCTCGCCCCGACTTCGCCCGCCCCCCAACCTCGCCCGCCCCCCAATCTCGCCCCAACCTCGCCCCGACTTCGCCCGTCCCTAACCTCGCCCCGACTTTGCCCGCCCCCAACCTCGCCCCGACTTTGCCCGTCCCTAACCTCGCCCCGACTTCGCCCCGCCCCAATCTCGCCCCAACCTCGCCCCGACTTCGCCCGCCCCAACCTCGCCCCAACCTCGCCCCGACTTCGCCCCGCCCCAACCTCGCCCCAATCTCGCCCCGACTTCGCCCGCTCCCCAACCTCGCCCCAACTTCGCCCGCCCCCCAACCTCGCCCCGACTTCGCCCCGCCCCAATCTCGCCCCGACTTCGCCCCGCCCCAACCTCGCCCCGACTTCGCCCCGCCCCAACCTCGCCCCAACCTCGCCCCGACTTCGCCCGCCCCCCAACCTCGCCCGCCCCCCAATCTCGCCCCAACCTCGCCCCGACTTCGCCCGTCCCTAACCTCGCCCCGACTTTGCCCGCCCCCAACCTCGCCCCGACTTTGCCCGTCCCTAACCTCGCCCTGACTTCGCCCGTCCCTAACCTCGCCCCGACTTTGCCCGTCCCTAACCTCGCCCCGACTTTGCCCGTCCCTAACCTCGCCCTGACTTCGCCCGTCCCTAACCTCGCCCCGACTTTGCCCGTCCCTAACCTCGCCCCGACTTTGCCCGTCCCTCACCTCGCCCTGACTTTGCCCGCCCCAAACTCGCCTCGACTTTGCCCGCCCCAAACTCGCCCCGACTTTGCCTCGGCCCTTCTCCCTCCCCTTTACCTCAGCTGTCTGACCCCGGGCCAGACAAGGAGTTCCTCCATGGCGGTGGGCCCCGCCTGATCAGGCCCTCGGCGACGGGGCCCGCGCGAGCATCTCGGCGACGGGGCCCGCGTGAACACTTCCACGGCGGCGAGGCCACGCCCGAACACTCGAACAGCTCATCGACGAGCACCCCCTCCCTTTCTGACATTCCAAAATCCGGAAATACCCGAACCTAGGCTCGGGTGTTTTCGGATTCGTGACGTCAGAAAGAAGTTCCAAAATACGGTAAAACGCAAAA
This sequence comes from Pristiophorus japonicus, assembly GCF_044704955.1. Classification (NCBI taxonomy): domain Eukaryota; kingdom Metazoa; phylum Chordata; class Chondrichthyes; family Pristiophoridae; genus Pristiophorus; species Pristiophorus japonicus. The sequence continues at coordinate 267,343,694 of NC_091979.1, forward strand.
TCTGGAACGGCTTCAGTCCCGAGGGTTCCAGATTCGGGATGCTGCAACTATAGTACATACTCTGCAGTGACCATCACTTTCAGATATGCCAAATAACCTCCAAACAGGACATTAAAATATTCATAAGACCACTTCACAATCAGGTATTTAGAACCAGGCCATTTATTGTTGCACTTATCGAAGAAAGTGTGTACCACGGCTGAAAAGCTCAATGTTATTTTTATGTATGCATTCAGTGCTTATGATGAAAATTCCCAAGTCACATATAGCATGGATTGGATGCAGAATAAAGTTGCCCCTACAATTTACTGCAGCTGGGTATAGCCCACTCATATATTAAGGGAAGATTTTCTCTGTGCGTTCAGTTCAATGAAATCAAAATGCAGTTCTTTTATAAAAGGGTTTACAAATTTCTCTAGACCTAAAGTACAGAAGCAATCTCTCCCTCCCCCATTGTTAGAAAATTGTAAAGGCGTCTTATTTTTAATGGAATTGTAAAAATAAGGGCAAAATGTATGATTTTAAAAAAGGGATTGAATTACATCTGTGTGCCTTGGTCCAATTATACACTGCCCTCGAACCCTGTGTTACCTGAAGACGACAGTTGGTCTTGACTCCCCATGTGCAATACCTTGAAAGATGATGGGTGTGTAATAGGAAGGAGTAATATAATTCTTTCTGCTCTTGACTGGGTTACAGTTCTATTGATTCCATGAGTCCTCCAGTACCTCACCCAAGTAGCAATTCTTTATGTGGAAGCCTAGATAATGAGTCCCTTTATTCTCCTGTGTAGAGCATCAGAGCTGAGCCTGTTCCTGATCTTGTTCTCGCTCAACGTCCACACTTTCCAGAAGTGGTCACTAGATAGCAACTGCGAGCAGGAACCAAAGAAACATAGAAACAAAGAAAATAGAGGCAGGAGTAGGAGTAGGCCATTCGGCCCTTCGAGCCTGCACCACCATTCAATATGATCATGGCTGATCATGCAACATCAGTGCCCCATTCCTGCTTTCTCTCCATACCCCTTGATCCCTTTAGCCGTAAGGGCCACATCTAACTCCCTTTTGCGTTAATCTCCTCTTTAACCAGCAACACTACCCCACCTCCTTTTCCTTTCAGTCCATCCTTCCTGAATATTGAATACCCCTGGATGTTGAGTTCCCAGCCTTGGTCACCCTGGAGCCATATTTCCGTAATCCCAATTACATCTATCCGTTAACAGCTGTCTGCTGAGTTAATTCATCCACCTTATTACAAATGCTCCTTGCATTGAGACACAGAGCCTTCAGGCTTGTCTTTTTAACACTCTTTGTCCTTTTAGAATTATGTTGTAATGCGGCCCTTTTTAATTTTTGCCTTTGATTTCTCTGCCCTCCACTTTTCCTTATCTCCATTTTACCTTTTGCTTCTGCCCCCATTTTACTTCCCTCTGTCTCCCTGCATAGATTCCCATCCCTCTGCCATATTAGTTTAAACCCTCCCCAACAGCACTTGCAAACACTCCCCCTAGGACATCGGTTCTGGTTCTGCCCAGGTGCAGACCATCTGGTTTGTACTTGTCCCACCTCCCCCAGAACCGGTTCCAAAGTCCCAGGAATTTGAATCCCTTCTTCTTGCGCCATTCCTCAAGCCATGTATTCATCTTAGCTATCCTGCTATTTCTACGCTGACTAGCACGTGGCAATGGTAGCAATCCTGAGATTACTACCTTTGAGGTCCTACTTTGTAATTTGACTCCTAGCTTCCTAAATTCAGCCTGTAGGGCCTCATCCCGTTTTTACCTATAATGTTGGTATCTATATGCACCATTACAACTGGCTGTTCATCCTCTCCCTCCAGAATGCCCTGCACCCACTCCGAGACATCCTTGACCCTTGCACCTGGGAGGCAACATACCATCCTGGAGTCTCGATTGCGGCTACAGAAACACCTATCTATTCCCCTTACAATAGAATCCCCTATCACTATAGCTCTCCCACTCTTTTTCCTGCCCTCCTGTGCAGCAGATCCACCCATGGTGCCATGAACTTTGCTGCTGTTGCATTCCCCTGATGAGCTATCTCCCCCACCAGTTTTGGAGGGAGATGACCGCAGGGGACGCCTGCACTACCTTCCTTGCACTGCTCTGCCTGATGGTCACTCATCCCCTATGTTATGTATGCATACTATAGATATACTCTTTGTGTAGTCACTGTATAGTTGCATAAGATGGAGACTTGTTTACCAGAGGTACCATCAACAAAGTTCACACTGTATACACTATGCTGGCACCACCAGAGGGCGTAACCGGTGGAGGCCCAGGGGGTCACCTGTACACCACAGGTACCCAGGTATAAAAGGGAGTCCACCATGTGGTATCCTCACTCTGGAGTTATATTAAACGGACTAAGTTCATTACAGTTCAAGTGCAATGCTTTGCCTCGTGGATTCATTATCAGAGCGTCTAAAAACATAACAATTGGTGACGAGATTATGGACTTTCACGTGAAAATGTAACTTTGGTACGTTGCAGCAGTTCGCCGATGGGGATGATTGGGACACCTTTGTGGAGAGGCTCGACCATTTCTTCACAGCAAACGACCTGGCAGGCGATGATCCAGCCACACTGGCTGATAAGCGCAGAGCTATCCTGCTCACCACTTGTGGGCCCACCATCTGTGGCCTCGTCAGGGACTTGCTGGCACCAGCGAAGACAACGACCAAGACGTACGAAGAGTTTGTAACGTTGATCCAAGAACAACTCAAGCCCAAAGAGAGCATCCTCACAGCCAAATACCGGTTTTACACCCACTGACAGCCCGAAGGCCAGGAAATCGCAAAATATGCTGCAGACCTCAGGAGGCTGGCGGCACAGTGTGATTTCGGCGAACACGTCACCGAAGCACTGCGGGCTATCTTTGTCATCGGAATCGGCCACGAGGGCCTTCTTCACAGGCTACTCTCTGCGGATACCACAGTCACACTGCAGAAGGCCATCACCATGAGCCAGGCATTCATGACCTCGACCTGCGGCTCTAGGTGGATGACTCATCCTCAGGACTCAAACCCGGCAAGTACTGTACACAGACTGGTGCCTTTTAGAGGCTGAACTGCAGAACATGAATCTCCTCACGGAAGAGAGAAGAGGCCCCCGAGTCAATTAACTCTGAGTCCGCCGAGGGGGGCTAATTGGTTAGCACCGTGCTGGCGTTGCGGAGGAAATCACCGGGCTCACCTGTGCCGTTTTTAGGACTGTGTGTAAAGGGTGCAGCACAAAGGGCCACCTCCAGCGAATGTGTAAAAGAAATACGACTCACCGTGTTGATGAAGAGTCTGCAGAGGGCCACGAATCCAGCGTGGATTATGAAGAGGCGGTCAGAGAGGCAGCTCAGCCCCACGATGAGGTGTGCAGAATGTTTACCTGCACCACAGAATGTTCCCCGTTGAGAATGGAAGTTGAGATAAACAGCACTCCAGTCCTCATGGAGGTGGACATGGGGGCAAGCCAGTTAGTAATGAATCAAGAAGCCTTTGAGAGGCTATGGGACAATCAAACTGAACAACCCAAGTTGTTCCCGGTTCAAGCAAGGCTGCTCACCTACACCAATGAACTCATCCTAGTCGTTGGTAGTGCGAATGTTAAGGTACTCCATGATGGCGTGGTGCACTACTGTGCATTGTTGCAGGTGATGAACCAACGCTACTCGTGTCATGTATCTTACATATTTATATATAACTGTATCCTAACATACTATACATGACTGTAATAAGATATGACCTGTAACCACCAGCATACCTTACCACCAGGGGTGCACTTGCAAGAGACAGGTATATAAGGACAGGTCTCAGGCAAGTGCAGCATTCCAGAGCTGTGAAATAAAGGTGCAGGTCCAGAGTGACCTTGACTTCACTACATGCCTCGTGTGAATCTGTACTGAGGGGACAGGACTTTACAGTGGCGACGGATTATGGGATTACAGAATCCACAGAATGGCGAACAACGGGTCAGATGAAAAGTACAATGCGGGAGGCAATTGGGAGGACTTTATAGAAAGGCTCCAGCAAAGCTTTGTAACCAAAGATTGGTTAGGCAACGATAAGGCAGACAAGAGAAGAGCCCATATCTTGACCAGCTGTGGCTCGAAAACATACGCTTTAATGAAGGATCTATTGGCACCCGAGAAACCAGCAAGCAAGTCATTTGAAGAATTGAGCACACTGGTAAGAGATCACCTGAAGCCAGCGAGCAGCCTACACATGGCCAGACACAGGTTCTACAACCACAGACGCTGTGTGGGCCAGAGCATACCAGACTTCATGGCGGAACTTCGGAAGTTGGCTAGTTTATGTGAGTTCTCCGATGAACTGAGGAGAGAAATGCTGAGAGACTTTTTCATTGAAGGAATAGGCCACACAGGCATATTCCGAAAGCTCATAGAGACCAAAACCTGACCTTAGAGGCAGCAGCACTGGTTGCACAGACATTCTTGGTAGGGGAAGAAGAAATGAGGTTGATTTACCATGCAGGTACGACAACTAACGAAATATCGGAAGAAGTTCACAGCACTAAATAAGCTGCTACCCCCACACACAGACAAAACTGGGAGAACAGGCTCCCGACAGCAGGCAGAAGCCATCAAGGGCCACAGGAACGGCCGTTCACACCTCATCAACCCACAATGCGATCAATCAACTACAAACTGAGAGAAGCTCAAGAGAGATCAGCCAGACGCAGCTCATTCTTTGGGAACACTTTAAACAATAGAACAGGTCTGTGCTGGAAGTGTGGGGGTGGGCACTTGTCAAGGGGATGTCGATTTCAACAGGCTGTTTGCAGAAATTGTGAATACAGGGCATTTGGCCCGCATGTGCAAACAAACGGCAGCTCGGCTGGTATACGAATCGGATGGGTCGGAAAGCGGACCAGAAGATGGTGGGGACAGTACCCGGGACACCGAAGTACAGCGGGTCAACACAATCAATGGCCACTGCTCCTACAACAGGACGCCTCCTATAATGATGAGGGTCCTACTCAACGGGATATCTGTCAACATGGAGCTGGATACGGGAGCGAGTCAATCTCTCATGGGCGCTCAACAATTTGAACAACTGTGGCCGCATAAAAGAGACAGACCAAAACTCACAAGGGTCGACACCACACTAAGGACCTATACCAAAGAAATCGTACCAGTCCTCGGCAGCGCCACGCTCTCTGTCACACACAAAGGGACAGTGAACCGACTTCCCCTGTGGATTGTCCCCGGAGACCCCCCAGCACTGCTGGGGAGAAGCTGGCTGGCAAAACTAAACTGGAAATGGGATGATGTACATGCCATGTCATTAGAGGAATGGACCTCCTGCTCAACAGTTATAAAGCGATTTGAACATCTCTTTCAGCCAGGTGTGGGCACTTTCAAAGGGGCCAAAGTCTAAATCTACATCACACAGGATGCTAGACCGGTCCATCACAAGGCCAGAACTGTACCCTATGTGATGAGGGAAAAGATTGAACATGAACTAGACAGGCTTCTGCGGGAAGGCATTATATCACCTGTGGAATTTAGCGACTGGGCAAGTCCCATCGTCCCAGTCATGAAGCCTGATGGATCCGTACGAATCTGTGGGGACTACAAATCTACCATAAACAGAGTCTCCCTACAGGACCAGTACCCGCTGCCCAGAGCGGAGGACTTATTTGCCACATTGGCTGGAGGTAAACTTTTCTCAAAATTAGACCTCACATCTGCGTATATGATGCAAGAATTGACCGAGGAATCCAAGCTACTCACCACCATCAACACACATCGAGGCCTTTTCATGTACAATCGATGCCCATTAGGCATCAGGTCGGCAGCTGCCATATTCCAACGCAACATGGAGAGTCTGCTCAAGTCCACCCGGGGACGGTTGTATTTCAAGACGACATACTTATCACGGGCAGGGACACCGCCTCCCATCTCCGTAATTTGGAGGAAGTACTAAAGCGGTTGGATCGGGTAGGCCTACGAGTCAAGAAATCCAAGTGCCTGTTTCTCGCACCCGAGGTTGAATTTTTGGACAGAAGGATTGCCGCTGATGGAATCCGCCCAACAGAGTCCAAAACAGAAGCAATTCGTCTGGCACCCAGGCCCCGGAATGTCTCAGAACTGCGTGCCTTTCTCGGGCTACTCAATTATTTTGGGAACTTTATGCAGAACTTAAGCATGCTGCTGGAGCCTCTCCACGTGCTAGTCAGAAAGGGGTGCGATTGGTTTTGGGGAGACGCCCAGGAATGCGCCTTCAATAAGGCACGCAACCTTCTGTGTTCCAACAGTGTTTTGACTTTCTTTGACCCAGGTAAAAAGCTAGTTCTCACATGCGATGTGTCAGCGTATGGGGTCGGGTGCGTTTTGCAACATGTCAATAGTGCGGGCAAATTACAACCCATAGCTTATGCCTCCAGGTCACTTTCGCGGGCGGAGCGCGGGTACGGAATGGTAGAGAAGGAGGCGCTCGCGTGCGTGTACGGTGTCAAAAAGATGCACCAATACCTTTTCGGGGCCAAGTTCGCATTAGAAACTGACCACAAGGCCCTCACGTCCCTCCTATCTGAGGGCAAGGCAATAAACGCCAACGCTTCGGCACGAATTCAACGGTGGGCACTCATGCTGGCGTCCTACGACTACACAATAAGGCACAGACCAGGCACAGACAACTGACGCGCTCAGCAGGCTACCCCTCGACCGCTCACTGCCTGGACTGGCTGATGGCCCCCTTGGACATGCCCAGGAACAGTTCTATGAGAAGGCCTTCCGACCTGCCCTCTCCCCTCCGTCAACAGCTCTACAACTATTTTTAGTTGTATCAGTAATTAAGTGCCCCCCTGATCAAAGGGGAGGGCACACTCAAAAAACTTTTCAAGTGCCCCCTCTGAGCATACTCACAGGTACATTAATTACACCTGGAGTGCTGAGGCCAATTGTATTGCCTCAACTGATGCCCTGCTTAACCATCAATTAGCTTATCACATACTTGAGCTCGAAGCTGGCACCCTCTGGTCAGTTTGACTCATTACTACATCAGGTGGTGCTTTTACACATTGGGGGAGTTTTCTGAGGCATCCTAAATTGGAGCTAGTCCCTCTTTGGACAAATCATGGAAAGAAAAATAATTTCAGTCTGTCTAAATAAAATCCAGTGAATTTTCTGCATGGACTAGCATACACCTGGCAAATGTCTGAGCCATGTGATTTATATTGATGCGTGTGTGTGTGTGGTGTATATATTGCAGCTCAAGCGCTTTTGATGTTCTATGAAGAACTCGTAAAGAAAAGGAATGAGTAAAAAGCTACAAACAAAGGAGATCTGATAATTAGTAGTCTGTATATAAAGATCGAAGAGGGAGTCTGGTCGTCGGGATCATTTTAATGAGAATGTTTCTACACAAAAAGAAGGCTATAGGAAAAGATAACTAAATTATATCACAGACTGGGGGAGCTGGTTGTAAAGCCATGATAGAGGCATTGGGAAGGATGAGGGAGCCAACTATGTAAAAATAAAAGGTACCGATGGTAGGGAAGTGTGCATGAAATCAAAGAGTGAAATAAAATCTATGGATGAATTTGAATTTCATATAGCAAAGTTTCTAATATTCAGAACTGGAGAAGTGACTGCAATGGACAACATTACTGGTGAGAGAATCTGATGGTTATCCAAAAGAAATGAATCTTGAGATGACAGCTCCTGTGATATCTGCATTGAAATATGCAAAAGCCAAGGGAGAAAAAAATTCAAATTTTCTTGAATTGTTTACCAACCCATGAAAGATCGAAATCAAATTTGTTTGCAAGAAATAAGGAAACCATGTGAGAAATGGAGGATGCAAATCGCAAGTCTTTTCTTGGTTAGGGAGAACCTGAGCTCTAACATCTTTCAGATCATCAGGTTTAATATTGTACCATAGGCCGGAGAAAGATCATTAAATCATATTGCAGACTTCCCCAGAGCCTGGCTGTGAAGCCTTGAAATAGGAGTTGGGAAGGAGACAAAGGAACATCATGCAAAATAAATTCCAGGACATTATAAAAATTACTGGAACTTATCCTGCAAGAAATTATTCAGATTTTGAAAACAAATTGAAAGTCAAAGCATTGAATCAAATCGGACATGGATTCACGAAGGCACCTCACATCTAAAATGTATTTGAATACTTTGAGAATGTAATAAAACCAGTGGGTGAATTTAGTTTGTGTGAATATGGGAGAATATTCCAAATATCCGTAATTTTTATACAATATTCAGACATTGCAGTTCAGTTGGTAAAGCAGTTTTAGGCAGTATTGTATACCTACTTAGGTTTAACACAGTGATAAACAATTTATATTGCAGAATGTAAGCACCATTTAAGATAGTTATGAATGGGGTGAAGTTTCAGCCGCCCACTAGAACGGTGCACATCGGAGAGGCCTGCCTAATTTATAGAACAAAAATTGCGCCGAATACTTACCTCGCGATTCTCCGATAGCTGTCGGCCCAATTCCACCTCGGCGCGGCGCAGCAGGAGCTGCTGGGGGCGGAGCTACAGCCCTGCGCCGAAAACAGTGCCGGCAGCTGTGTGTGTGCGCAGTAGCTGCCGGCGTCCTGTCTCTGGGGCGATGACCCTATCCCAGGCCGAAGGGACGTCGCCCCTATCCCCGGCCGAGTGGCCTGCGCAGCTTACCTCGGGGCGGGGCCCGCCCACCCTGCATCTCTCTGGGGCGGGCCCCGCCCAAAGAGTCGGCGGCAGCGGCAGCAGCCCAGCATCTTCTTCTCTCCCCCCCACCCCCCCATCATCTACCCCCCCATCATCTTCTTCTCTCCCCCCCACCCCCCATCATCTCCTCTCTCCCCCCCCATCATCTTCTCTCTCCCCCCCCATCATCTCCCCCCATCATCTTCTCTCCTCCCCCCATCATCATCTCCCCTAACCCCCCCATCATCTCCCCTCCCCCCCATCATCTCCTCTCCCCCCCACCCCATCACCTCCTCTCCCCCCATCATCTTCTCCCTCCCCCCCTCCATCATCTTCTCCCCCACCATCATCATCTTCTCTCCCCCCCCCAACTCCCCCCGCCATTATCTACCCCCCCATCTTCTTCTCTCCCCCCCCATCATTTCCTCTCCCTCCCCCCCCATCATCTTCACTCCCCCCGCCCCCATCATCTTCTCTCCCCCCCATCATCTTCTCTCCCCCCTCCATCATCTTCTCTCCCCCTCCATCATCTTCTCTCCCCCTCCATCATCTCCCCCCATCATCTTCTCCCCCTCCCCATCATCTTCTCTGCCCCCATCATCTCCCCCCCATCTTCTTCTCTTCCCCCCCCATCATCTTCTCTCCCCCCGCCCCCATCATATCCCCCCAATCATCTTCTCTCCCCCTCCATTATCTCCCCCCATCATCTTCTCTCCCTCCCCATCATCTTCTCTCCCACCCCCATCATCTTCTCCCCCCCCCATCATCTTCTCCCCCATCATTTTCTCTCCACCCATCATCTTCTCTCCCTCCCCCATCATCTTCTCTCCCTCCCCCATCATCTTCTCTCCCTCCCCCATCATCTTCTCTCCCTCCCCATCATCTTCTCCCCCCCCTCAATCTTCTCCCCCCCCGCAATCTTCTCTCCCCCCCCATCATCTTCTCTCCCCCCCCATCATCTTCTCCTCCCCCCCTTCATCTTCTCTCACCCCCTTCATCTTCTCTCCCCCCCCTTCATCTTCTCCCCCCCCTTCATCTTCTCTCCCCCCCCTCATCTTCTCTCCCCCCCTCATCTTCTCTCCCCCCCTCATCTTCTCTCCCCCCCCTCATCTTCTCTCCCCCCCCTTCATCTTCTCTCCGCCCCCCCCCCACCATCATCTTCTCTTTCCCTCTTCTCCCTGGTGTTGCAGTAGGTGAGTAGAAATATTTTTTTTATTTATTGAGTGTTTTTAAATTTTTTAAATGTTTTAATTTATTTGGATTGATTTATTGGTTTATTTATCATTTATTATTGATGATGGCTCTTTATTTGTAAAAGTGAAGTGTTTAGTGTTTGTTAACCCCTCCCCCCCTCGTTCCCTACGCCTGATTTGTAAGTGTAGGCAAGGTTTTTCTGAGTGTACAAAAATCGTTTTCGCTGCCTAAACTTGCAACACAGGCGTAAGTGGCCGGACATGCCACCTTTTGAAAAAAAAAATCTATTCTAAAATGAAACTGTTCTAACTCACTAGAACTGGAGCAAACTAAAGGCCGAGAATTGCAATTTCTAAGATACTCCATTCTAAACTAGTTGCTCCAAAAAAATAGGAGCAACTCAGGCCGAAACTTGACCCCAATGTGTGGTGGGAAAAGGCAGAAAGACACATCCAATTAGTTTATATCATGCTCTGTGTTATGATTTGATGCATGGTCACACTCGGATCAAGACTAAAATTACATCAGAAGACTCAAAGTTAATATCATTGACGTTATTTATTTCTTATGTGCCAGAGCATGTCACATAAAATGAGCGTTGGTACAATACTGATGTAGACAGAGGCACTAGTACATTTTTGTCACTGTTGCCACCACAATATGCACAATGATCAGTATGTTATTCACAAAAGATATGAATACAAGTACAATAATGACAAGAGTAAATGGGTTTTCTTTTGCTAAAAGGTCAATACATCCCCCACGTGGATATATTATGTGTGGGAGCACCTATAGGATAAAAGGGTATTGCATGGGATTGAACATCTCACAAACTGTTACTTACATTGAGGAAGGTGATTATAGTTGTATATATCAAAAAATTAACAAAGGGGGAAATTTTTCAATCCATCAGCCTTTAGATTGGAAAATAGCAAATGTCCCTCCATTATTTATGAAGGGAGAGAGGGGGAAACCAGGTAACTACAGACCCATCAGTATAACATCAGTTGTGGGGAAGTTACTGAAATCTAGCATGAGACAGAGTGACTGAATATTTGGACAAGTATGAGTTGATCAAAGATAGTCAGCATAGATTAGTGAAAGGTAGGTCGTGTCTGACTAACCTAGTTGAAGTATTTGAGAATGTAACTAGTATGGTGGATAGGTGAATGTCTGGTTGTTATCCATATGGACTTCCAGAAGGCATTTCATAAAGTTCCGCACAGGATATTATTACCAAAAATGAATTTGCATGGAATTGGAAATAACTTTATGACCTGGTTTAGTAATTGGTTGATGGGAGTAAAGAGACAGAGAGTAGGGAGAATGGGAACATTCTCTGATTGACGAGATGTGACAATTGGTGTTCCCTTTGTACTGGGGCCTCAGCTTTTCACCATATATATTAATTACTTAGATAAAGGAATAAAGAGTTATATATCGAAGTTTGCAGATGACACCAATTTAGGAGGCAAGGTAAGTTGTGTAGATGGGAGCAGAAAGTTACAAATGGACATAAACAGACTAAGTGCATGGGCAAAACTATGGCAAATGCAGTTCAATTTGGGGAAGTGTGAGGTCATTCACTTTGGATCTGAGAAAGACAAATCAGAATATTTTCTCAATGGTGAGAGCAGGCGTTGTGGAGTGGCTAAGATATTTGGGTGTCCATGTACACAGATCACTGAAAGCTATAAAGTTTGAATCAAATTATCAACAACTGGAGATATATGCAAATTAATGGAACAAATAGATCTTGATGTTGTAACCCAGATTTTAACAATGCTAAACAGAGTCCTTTCCAAACCTCCAGGCCCATATGGACAATCCAGCAAATAAGTACAAATAGGACTGAGCTGCCTGGGCTTCAAGAGCTGGACTTCCATGATTGAGGAACATCATGTACAAACAAAGAGTGTTGAAGTGTATAAGTCAATTTTCAGAGTATGCATCTAAGGAAGGAGCAAGACTTTCTATGAAACTTTGATGCAACCACACTGTGAAAGGATAGAAGTAGGAAAACATAGGGCAACAAACAGGTATTAGATAATTGAACTGTAAGGGAAGGCCTAAGGTGTTTAATTAGCTGTCATTGAAAAAATGAGAAGGAATGATTCTCGTATTTAAAACAATGAAAGGAATTGACAAAGTAGATGTACTGGCATTTGTTCAGAATGAATAGACAGAATGGGGAGGCACGATGATACATAGAAACATAGAAAATAGGTGCAGGAGTAGGCCATTCAGCCCTTCTAGCCTGCACCGCCATTCAATGAGTTCATGGCTGAACATGAAACTTCAGTACCCCCTTCCTGCTTTCTCGCCATACCCCTTGATCCCCCGAGTAGTAAGGACTTCATCTAACTCCCTTTTGAATATATTTAGTTGTGAAAACTGTGCAGCAACACAATTTAAGAATGAATAAACTATGATTGAATGCAGTAAATGCATTATTCAGTGAAACATTCAAAAATGAATTGGATGAATTCCAAACTTAAAAGGGATCAGGCAATATGCTTCCACCTGAAGCAACCTCTCCTGTGTAGTCTGGCCTGGACTATTACATTTAGGGAAAAAGATAAAAGGCAGAGGGGGTTTTTTGGCCACATTTTCTTTTAATGTTCTTATGCAAATTTCTCTCGTTGGGGTGGCTACGTGTCCTGAGTTTCTGCTATGATCCTGAATTTAATAACAAGCTAAAGTGCTCTGAGTTTAAGTCACTTTGTTAACATTGGCCCAGAAATCCCGGTGTTTCCTTCCCGCGGGTGTTCAAATGGAATAGAGAGAAAAGATGCGCACCTACCTGAAGCTGCTGTGGCCACGAGGGATCCCGGTCCGGAGGCCTCTCCTGATTGCGCGTTGCAGCGCATGCACATCAGGACGTGCGCAGGCCTGGAGTTGGAGTCACATGGCTCTGGGCAGCCAATCAGGTATAGTATATTCTCATTCATAATAATGGGAACTCCGTAAGTTGGAGTTCCCATTATTATGAATGAGAACCAGCCCACAAAACACTAATATACAATAATAAAAGATAGAAAAAATGCACAACATATTTTTATTAATTTAAATTAAAGTTATTTATGTATTTAAAAAATATATATTTTCCCGATTTTTAAAAAGTTAAAAAAATTATGCTTTAAAATAAACTTACCATAGTGGAGAGGGTTTTTAAACAATAAAATGTGTTTTTATAACTTTATTTTAAAATGTTTTTGTGTATTTTAAAACTCTTATGCCTGTAAAAGTAGGCTGTGCGCCTACTTTTATCAGGCGCACGAGTTTTGAGGACATTTGCTGGGCAAGAGATGGGTAAATACCGCAATCTTGCCCATGCAAATGTCCTCGCTCCCGAGATATGGAGGATCTGTCAAGCCAGAAACTTTGACAGATCGGAAAAGTTGGTTTTCAGCGCATGCGCATTGTGCGCTGAAAACCGGCTTTTCCGATAGCTTCCCGGATCCATAGAAAATCCGTACGGACCCGAGGAAGCCGGGATTTCCACGCCATTGTGTGGACTAGGTTCTGAATGTTGGTAAAATGGGCATAATTGTTTCACAGTACAAGTGCCAACTTCTAGACACGACTGGAGTGGCATAGAACAGGCAATTGTGTGTCTGGATATCAGTTGGAAAACCCAATCACTGCTGCTCCACTCCGTATGGGCTGCACACACACACTGCTGGGAAGACAGGCAGATAAACCACGCGTTCAAAACAGTTGAGAACTTTTTTACAGTGATGGCATGTAGATAAGTGCAAATGAAATTCTCACTGGAAATGCGATGTGTATTAGTCTCACTCATGTAAACTGGGCCTCGCAGGGAAAGTTGGTTAGCAGTCAAATTCTAAAAGATTTCTGAGTGCTGGAATTTGACAGTTTAATTGGAAATTTGTGGTGCCTGTACAAAGTCTGCCAAAATGTTTGCTACATTTTGATACAAGAGTTTTGACTGAGATAATTTTAGCTGCATCACCTATAACTTACAACATGGGCATTCCATTGGGATTCCCATTATTTTTTTTGTGCTATTAGGATTAAGAAGAGGAGAAAAGGAGAAATGCCAGAGAGGTACGATGACAGCTGAGATGGATTGCCCGTACCTGCTGTTTACCACAAAGCTATATCTACAGGCAGGCCTAGCCACCTGTTCATCTCAGGAAATCTATCCGCATCTTGTGCTTCATTCGAGAGGCAGTGAAGAAATGTTCTCCTGCAAACTGACTTCCACCCAACATCCATCACGGGGCCAGAATTGCCCATGACAGCCAAGGTTAACACAATCCTAAACCTCGTATGCTTGTTACTCATTCCAAACTACCATAAGAGACAGTGGGGCTGAAATTCAGGCCCACCACAAACCTGGCACACCTGCCGCCTTTTTTGCGTGATTACCACCGTTATGTTAGCAGCGGGAAGGCGATCGATTTTCAGCGAATTTCAGATGAGACCGCCCCTGTGGCCTTCGGTATTGGCGATGTTATGTATGTATGTATACCTCACCAATATGTAAGACTTGCCACCAGGGGGCACACCTGTGGGAGACCTAAGGGTCAACTGATCCAGCGAGGATCACGCTGAATGAGCAGGAGAGGCAACTCAATCTGAGGATGAAGAGGAAGTATATGGGATATACACCTTCACCACCAAAAGCCCTCCGATAATGTTAAAAGTTAAACTCAAAGGCACTCCAGTCTCCATGGAATTGGACACGGGGGTGAGTCAATCAATAATGAGCCAGAAGGCATTCAAGAGGCTGTGGAGCGACAGAGCACAATGACCCAAGCTGATCCCGATTCAGGCAAAGCTGCGCACCTACACCAAGGAATTTGTCATGTATTCAACCAGCATTGTAACCCATGTATAATCTGACCTAAGTTGTACACTGTGAGAACACTGGCCACTAGGTGGTGAACTTGTGGGAGACACTCCTAACCTAGACCTTCAGATATAAAAGGGGAAGCTCCACCCACTTCCATCACTTGAGTGCTATGAAAGAAAGGACAAGTCACAGACTGACCTTCTCTCAAGCATGGGCCTCGTGTGCATTTATACATTAAGGACGTATCAATGGCGACAAGAAACTGGGATTTAAACCACGCGAGCATGGCCACTAGTAGAACAGACGAGAGGTACTGTGTTAAGGAATGGTTGGGACAGAGATTCAACATTGTTAAAGCAGCACACAGTTCTCCAGGCAGACAAGGGCAGTCGGGCATGCCCCAACATGTAGTCGAACCCAGAGGGGGAGTTCGACAGAGACAATGGCAAGCTGAACGGCGATTCACGCCATTGCAAGGGACAATGCGGCCAGTAATGGGGCCATCAACACCTGTTAATGGCGCACTCAAGGGCAATAACAGGGGCAGTCAGGGACAATCGACTGGCAAGGGACCTTTTGTTTCAAACAGCAGCTCATGCTGGAGGCGTGGAGGCACACACTCAACCAGAGTTTGCAGAGGTGAGCAAAATACCTGCAGAAATTGCAGAAATGAATGCTGGGGGAAATCGCTGGAAGCTGAAGTTCAGCGAGTTCATGTGGAGCACGTATATAGTTCATACACCAGGACGCCACCGATAATGATGAAAGTGTTCCTCAATGGCATCCCAGTATCAATGGAGCTAGACACGGGGTCCAGCCAGTCCCTGATGGGTATCAAATAGTTCGAAAAGTTGTGGGCATCCAAGGCCAGGAGGCCAAAATTATCACCAATTGACGCACAGCTATGGACTTACACAAAGCAGATCATTCCGGTGCTAGGCAGCGCAACGGTAGTCATGACCCACAAAGATTCGGAGAACAGACTGCCACTCTGGATTGTCCCAGGGGACGGTCCCGCACTACTGGGGAGGAGTTGGCTTGCTGTCATGAACTGGAAATGGGGCGATGTCAATGCAATTTCCTCTGTGGAGCGAGTATCATGCTCACAGTTCCTGGACAAATTTGTCTCGTTATTTCAACCCGGCATTGGCACTTTCATGGGGGCCAAGGTAGTGATTCACATAAACCCGGATGCCAGGTCATTACACCACAAGGCCAGAGCGGTGCCGTACGTGATGCGGGAAAAGATAGAAGGCGAATTGGACCGCCTACTGAGGGAAGGCATCATTTCGCCAGTCGAATTCAGTGACTGGGTGAGCCCGATTGTGCCGGTGCTCAAAGCGAATGGGTCGGTCAGGATATGTGGCGATTACAAGGCCACCATCAATCGGGTGTCACTCCAAGACCAGTACCCGCTACCGAGAGCAGAGGACCTCTTTGCATCGCTATCCGGTGGCAAACTTTTTTCAAAATTGGACCTGACCTCAGCTTACATGACCCAGGAGCTGGCGAGTGAGTCGAAGAAGCTGACCACCATCACGACACACAAGGGCTTGTTTGAGTACAACAGATGTCCGTTCGGGATTCGCTCGGCCGCCGCGATCTTCCAACGAAATATGGAAAGCCTCCTCAAGTCAATTCCAGGGACGGTGGTTTTTCAGGACGACATCCTCATTGCGGGCTACGATACCGAAGAACACCTCCACAACCTGAAGGAGGTGCTATGCAGACTGGACCAGGTAGGTCTGCGACTGAAAAAGGCGAAGTGCGTCTTCCTAGCTCCAGAGGTAGAATTCCTGGGGATGAGGGTAGCAGCAGACGGGATCAGCCCTACTGCGTCCAAGACGGAAGCGATCCAGACAGCACCCAGACCTCGTAACACGACGGAGCTGCGTTCATTCCTGGGGCTCCTGAACTATTTTGGTAACTTTCTTCCCAAATTGAGCACGCTGCTAGAGTCGCTACACGTGCTCCAACGCAAATGTCGCGAATGGGTCTGGGGGGGCAGCCAGGAAAGGGCTTTTAATAGAGCACGCAATTTGTTATGTTCCAACAATCTGTTCACGCTATATGACCCATGTAAGAAACTTGTGTTAACGTGCGATGCATCGTTCTGTGGTGTCAGGTATGTGTTGCAGCATGTCAGTGCCAAGGGTCAGTTACAGCCGGTAGCTTATGCCTCCAGAAGTCTGTCCCAGGTAGAAAGGGGCTACGGGATGGTAGAAAAGGAGGCGCTCGCATGTGTATATGCGGTAAAGAAAATGCACCAGTACCTGTTTGGCAGGAAATTTGAGCTGGAGACAGATCACAAACCCCTAACGTCCCTTTTGGCCGACAACAAGGCCATAAATGCAAACGCATCGGCCCGCATACAGAGGTGGGCACTCACGTTAGCCACCTATGACTACACAATTCGGCACAGACCGGGCACCGAAAACTGCGTCGACGCACTCAGCAGGCTCCCACTAGCCACCACTGAGGGGGCTACCGAGCATGCTGCTGAGATGGTCATGGCTGTTGAAGGCTCACCCGTGACAGCCCGTTAGATTAAAGTCTGGACAAATAGAGACCCGCTATTGTCTCTAGTCAAGAAATGTGTCCTGAATGGGGACTGGGCAGCCACGTACAGGGCATGCCCTGAGGAATTTAAACCATTTCACAGACGCAAGGATAAACTCTCGATTCAGGCCGATTGCCTACTGTGGGGAAACCGCGTAGTCATGCCCCAGATGGGCAGAGAGGTGTTCATCAGAGAACTCCACAATGAGCACACGGGCATTGTCACGATGAAGGCAATTGCCAGGTCACACGTTTGGTGGCCAGGGATAGACGCAGATCTGGAACTTTGTGTTCGCAAGTGCAACACGTGTGCCCAGCTGGGAAATGCACCCAGGAAAGCCCCCCTTAGCCCCTTGGCCATGGCCCGCCAAGCCTTGGTCACGCATCCATGTGGACTACACAGGTCCTTTCATGGGAAAAATGTTTTTGGTTGTAGTAGACGCCTACTCCAAATGGATTGAGTGTGACATTTTAAATTCAAGCACATCCTCTGCCACGGTAGAAAGTCTACGGGCAATGTTCGCCACCCACGGTCTACTGGACATCTTGGTCAGCGACAATGGCCCGTGCTTCACAAGCACTGAATTCCAGGACTTCATGGCAGGCAATGGAATTAACCATGTTAGAACGGCACCGTTCAAGCCGGCCTCAAACGGCCAGGCAGAACAAGCAGTGCAGAGAATCAAACAGGGGATGCTCAGAATCCAAGGGGGTTCCCTACAATGCCGCTTATCACGCCTCCTGTTGGCCTACAGATCCCGACCACACTAGCTCACAGGGGTTCCACCCGCAGAGCTGCTAATTAAAAGGACACTCAAAACCCGGTTATCCCTTATACACCCCACAATGAAAGAAATTGTCGAGAGCAGGCGCCAGTCAGAATATGACTACCATGACAAGAATGCAAGGGCGCGATGTATTGATGGAAATGACCCTGTTTTTGTCCTCAACTACGCTGCAGGGCCCAAATGGCTCGCAGACTCTGTGGTTGCCAAAGAGGGAAATAGGATTCTGGTCGTTAAACTTACGAATGGATAAATCTGCTGCAAACATGTGGATCAAACAAAAAGGAGGTTCAGCAACCCCATAGAAGAAGCAGAGGAAGAACACGATGTAGAGTTCACTCCACCACAGGTGACCGAACACAGGAGCCAAAGGGAGCAGAGCTCAGTCACTGTGGGCAGTCCGGACAGGCCTGAGGCACCGCAAACAGCAGACACTCAGGCCAGCGCCCAACAACCGGAGCCCCAACTCAGGTGCTCTACAAGGTAGCGTAAACCACCAGAGAGACTCAACCTGTGATCCCAATAAGACTTTGCGGGGGGAGGTGATATGTATTCAACCAGCATTGTAATCCATGTGTAATCTGACCTAAGTTGTACACTGTGAGAACACTGACCACTAGGTGGTGAACTTGTGGGAGACACTCCTAACCTCGACCTTCAGATATAAAAGGGGAAGCTCCACCCACTTCCATCACTTGAGTGCTATGAAATAAAGGACAAGTCACAGACTGACCTTCTCTCAAGCATGAGCCTCGTGTGCATTTATACTGTATAGTAAGGACGTATCAGAACTAATACCAGTTATTGGTAGTGCGGACATAAGAGTATCCCATGAGGGAGAGGTGCATGATTTACCACTGTGAATTGTTTCAGGTGATGGGCCAACACTGCTTGGTAAAAGGTGGATGGGGAAGATTCGATGGAACTGGGAAGACTTCTGTGTACCTTCTCCGGCAAACAACGTCTCCCTTGCTCAAAGGCTGAGCAAGCCCCCGCCTTCAGCTGAACCAGGCATCGAAGTGCAGATCCATTTGCAGATCCCCGAGGCACAGGCCGCTCATCACAACCACGAGGAGGTAAAGATCAACCGAGCAGCGCTACAGGCACGGTACCCACCACCTGAAGCCGATGGCCTCTTCGCGACAATGGAAGAGGCTCCAAGTCGACCAAGCAGAGTGGGACTACGGACGAAACAATCCGAATCTTCCTGATGCCAGAGGCAAAATCCCTGGGGAGTAAGATCGCGGCAGTTGGCATCACGGACACGGACGAGAGTGCATCCAGACCACGGGACAAAAGTGCGTCCAGACCACAGGACGAGAGTGCGTCCAGACCACGGGACGAGAGTGCGTCCAGACCACGGGACGAGAGTGCGTCCAGACCACGGGACGAGAGAGTGTCCAGACCACGGGATGTTGCCGCAATAAAACAGAGGCATGTGTTGCCCAGCAAGGAAGATGACTGGGCTTGGTGCAAAGTAAAGGGGCGGCCGCTGAGAAGGCCAGGAACCCACCACGTTCCAATAAGTTGTTTGCACTGTGTAACCCATGTGAGCGCTCTTTCGTGGCTAATGATGCATTATCATATGGGGTCGGGGGTACCTTACAACAAGCCAAAGTAGCGGGCGAACACCAATTGGTCATATATGTATCTGACAAAGTATTTGCAGAAAGTGATGTGTTATCACACGGGGTCAGGCGTGCAGTACAGCAAGTCAAAGTAGCGGGCGAGCTCCACCCGGTTATACATGTATCTAATAAGTTAACCAAGGCAGTTCACAGGGCATAGAAACATAGAAAATAGGTGCAGGTGTAGGCCATTCGGCCCTTCGAGCTTGCATCACCATTCAATAAGATCATGGCTGATCATTCACCTCAGTACCCCATTCCTGCTTTCTCTCCGTACCCCTTGATCCCTTTAGCCGCAAGGGCCATATCTAACTCCCTCTTGAATATATCCAATGAACTGGCATCAACAACTCTCTGCGGCAGGGAATTCCACAGGTTAACAACTCTCTG
Organism: Pristiophorus japonicus; assembly: GCF_044704955.1. Lineage (NCBI taxonomy): Eukaryota > Metazoa > Chordata > Chondrichthyes > Pristiophoridae > Pristiophorus > Pristiophorus japonicus. Next base: position 267,363,760 of record NC_091979.1, read on the forward strand.
AGTGAAGAAGTTTCTCCTCATCTCAGTCCTAAATGGCCTACCCCTTATCATAAGACTGTGTCCCCTGGTTCTGGACATCCCCATCATCGGGAACATTCTTCCATCATTTAACCTGTCCAGTCCTGTCAGAATCTTGTAAGTTTCTATGAGATCCCCTCTCATCCTTCTAAACTCCAGTGTATAAAGGCCCAGTTGATCCAGTCTCTCCTCACATGTCAATCCCGCCATCCCGGAAATCAGTCTGGTGAACCTTCGCTGCACTCCCTCAATAGCAAGAACGTCCTTCCTCAGATTAGGAGACCAAAACTGTACACAATATTCCAGGTGAGGCCTCACCAAGGCCCTGTACAACTGCAGTAAGACCTCCCTGCTCCTCTACTCAAGTCCCCTAGCTATGAAGGCCAACATACCATTTGCCTTCTTCACCGCCTGCTGTACCTGCATACCAACTTTCAATGACTGATGAACCATGACACCCAGGTCTCGTCGCACCTCCCCCTTTCCTAATCTGCCGCCATTCAGATAATATTCTGTCTTCGTGTTTTTTGCCCCCAAAGTAGATAACCTCACATTTATCCACATTATACTGCATCTGCCATGCATTTGCCCACTCACCTAACCTATCCAAGTCACCCTGCAGCCTTTTAGTGTCCTCCTCACAGCTCACACCGCCACCCAGCTTAGTGTTGTCTGCAAACTTGGAGATATTACACTCAATTCCTTCATCTAAATCATTAATGTATATTGTAAAGAGCTGGGGTCCCAGCACTGAGACCTGCGGTACTCCACTAGTCACTGCCTGCCATTCTGAAAAGGACTCGTTTATCCCGACTCTCTGCTTCCTGTCTGCCAACCAGTTCTCTATCCACGTCAGTACATTACCGCCAATACCATGCGCTTTGATTTTGCACACCAATCTCTTGTGTGGGACTAGAATCATAGAAATTTACAGCACGGAAGGAGGCCATTTCGTCCCATCGTGTCCGTGCTGGCCGACAAAGATCCACCCAGCCTAATCACACTTTCCCGCTCTCGGTCCGTAGCCCTGTAGGTTACGGCACTTCAAGTGCACATCCAGGTACTGTTTAAATGTGGTGAGGGTTTCTGCCTCTACCACCCTTTCAGGCAGTGAGTTCCACCCCAGACCCCCACCACCCTCTGGGTGAAGACATTTCCCCTCAAATTCCTTCTATACCTCCCCCCAATTACTTTCAATCCAAGCCCCCTGGTTATTGACCCCTCTGCTTAGGGAAACAGGTCCGTCCTATCCACTCTATCCAGGCCCCTCATCACTCTACACACCTCAATCAGGTCTCCCCTCAGCCTCCTCTGTTCCTAAGAAAACAAACTCCAGCCTATCCAATCTTTCCTCGTGGTTAAAATGCTCCAGTCCCGGCAACATCCTGGTAATGACACGCGGCACGAGCTGGACGGAGAGACGAAAACGCGCCCCGATTTCAGGCCACGTTAAGCGCCAACCCAGTGGGCAGAAACAGCAGGAGGTTTTTCATTACAGCAACTCGAGTCAGGATTTTATTTCGTGCCATCCTCCGCCAAACGAGCACCGAAAAATCACCACTGCTGAAAACAGGCATTTTGTGTTTTTAAAAAAGCTGTCTGGAGATGAAGGGGGTTGACTTATGAGGAAAGGTTGAGCAGGTTGGGCCTCTACTCATTGGAGTTTAGAAGAATGAGAGGTGATCCTATCGAAACGTATAAGATTCTGAGGGGGCTGGGCAGGATAGGTGCAGAGAGGATGTTTCCCCTCGGGGGGGGGGGGGAAATCTAGAACTAGGGGGCACATAGTCTCAGAATAAGGGGTCGCCCATTTAAAACAGAGATAGAAACATAGAAAATAGGTGCAGGAGTAGGCCATTCGGCCCCTCGAGCCTGCACCGCCACCCAATGAGTTCATGGCTGAACATGCAACACCAGCACCCCAAAGCCTTTTGAAAGTCCAAATACACCACATCCACTGGTTCTCCCTTGTCCACTCTACTAGTTACATCCTCAAAAAATTCCAGAAGATTTGTCAAGCATGATTTCCCTTTCATAAATCCATGCTGACTTGGACCGATTCTGTCACTGCTTTCCAAATGCGCTGCTATTTCATCTTTAATAATTGATTCCAACATTTTCCCCACTACTGATGTCAGGCTAACCGGTCTATAATTACCCGTTTTCTCTCTCCCTTCTTTTTTAAACAGTGTTGTTACATTAGCTACCCTCCAGTCCATCGGAACTGATTCAGAGTTGATAGACTGTTGGAAAATGATCACCAATGCATCCACTATTTCTATGGCCACTTCCTTAAGGCCATAGGACAAAAGAGACGTACCAAAGAGTATCCCAATATTTGCTCGCGTCAGACAAGCTGCCTATCTCACAGTTTTTGGAGAGCTGAGACACTATTATCAATGCTTTGTTTCGAATATGTCTAACACTGCCTGTGCTCTGTAACATGATCCACCACGGGCCAGGCTCTGAGAACGGTGCTGATGCCCTCTGTTGGCTACCGTTGTCTAGCACCGGGGTGGAAACGGCGCAGCCTGCAGACCTGCTCGTTGTTATGGAAGTGCTAGAGAGCAAGGGGTCAACCGTAATGGCTCCCCAGTTTAGGACCTGGACCAGCCAGGATCCCACGTTACTACCTGCTAACGGCGAACCTCTAGACGGGATGTTGCAGCTTATCCGTCGCAAAGACGAAATGCTCATCCCCTCAGATTGCCCCCATGGGGCAATCCTGCAACGTTGCAAAGAAAGGCAGGGAGGCTACACACAGTCGGTGGTCCGGGGCCTTCAAACCATGGCCCAGGATCCATGGGGACCACGCGGCCTCCCACCACTACTGAAAGTCTCAAGGCCATATTGGCCATTCTTGGCTTGCCAGACCTTAGGGTCAGTCCGAAGCAGGTAGCCCAAATCATAAAGCCAAGCACCACACGTGTCACGGTAGACTCCCTACAGACCCGGCTATCCGGGGTGCTATGCAATCACCGGACAGAATCACTCAGACCTGACCTTCCGTATGCTATCAGCAGAGAATGTACCATGATCGCACGGCTCCTCCACGCGCCATCAGAATAAATGATGTAGACTATGTTCATGGCCCCAGATGGGCTGCTAGAACTGTATTAGCCAAAGAGGGGAATGGAGTGTTTATTGTGAAACCATGTAATGGGCAAACGCAGAAAGCATTTGGACCAGACTAAACTGCGAACTACAGATAACCAGGAACCACGGTGAAAGGACCTGGCCCCCAGCGACCCACTAACACAATCGACTTCACTGTCAACCACGAGGATGAACCCACCATGCCCGTCAGTCCGATCAGACCAGCCACGCGGCCGTGCAGCAATGATCCGACCAACTCACCCATGCCAGGACTTCAACTCAGGAGATCGACCCGGGAACGCAGAGCGCCAGATCACCTCAACTTGTAAATAACTTGTACATAAGACTTTGTGGAGGGGGAGTGATGTTGTGTATGTATGTAAACCTCACCAATATGTAAGACTTGCCACCAGTGGGCACACCTGTGGGAGATCTAAGGGTCATCTGTGCACCCTGGGCAAGCAGGTATAAAAAGTAATCTACCATGCTTCTTCCTCACTCTGGAGTCACATTAAAGAGACCAAGGTCACAACAGTTTGAGCTTACAATGCAGTCTTGTGGAGTTATTCTGAACATAACAGGCGATGCCGATGTGGGCAGCATGGGTAAGTGAGGCCCTCCTTTAATGCTATCTCTCCCTGAAAGTGGGTAAGTAAAGGCCCTCCTTTAATGATCTCCCTCCCTGAATGTGTCTTTCCTTCCAAAGGTGTGCTAGTTGCAGTCTCCATGCGTCAATCCCCTACCTCCCCCTCACGGCAGCCCTTCTCCCATTAAAGCTTGCAGATGAGAGACCAAGTGGCAGCACAGGACAGAGAGAGGCACCGTCAGACAAGTGCCAGTTCCGATATGCTGAATGACAGCATAGACGGCATTGAGGGCTCCAGCATTGTTGACACTCTGGAGCGCACTCCATCTTTTGGGGTCCTCAGTGATGAGGAAGAGGAAGAAACTGCTGGTAGAACCACGTCACTGCTTCCACCCACACGTGCCAGCTCAGATACTGGGAGTGCACAGTCCGATCTAGTTCAGATAGTACAGGGGTTGCACTGGATGTTGCATCGGGGCATAGAGGGCTGCAGCATGGTGACGGGACTAGGCAACCTCAGGTGCCATCTCTCCGGGGGGGGCGAGTCCGCACCAGAGTTCTGCTGAGGAAGACTCCGATGAGCCCATCGATGTAGCAGCTTATGAGAGAAGGGTGGAGGCCATGAATTCCAAGATGTTGGGGACACTGGCAAGGATGCCAGAGAGTCTGTCGGACGTGGTGAGGAGCGTGGAGGAGTCCGCCTCCTGAATAGTCAACAGCTCTGCACACTCCATGGAGCCCAACATTGCCAGTGTGCAGGCGATGGTGGACTCCCAGATTGTCCGTGCGGATCCAGCTGTGATGCCGCAACCTGTAGGTGATGTGGCAGCTGCCATTGCAGCACAGGCATGAGGGAACGAGCGTATCGGTGCTGCTTTGGAGAGGAGGACCACGGCCCTGGAAGCTCAGAATGCTCTTATACACTCTGGGCAACAGGCTACGGAGCGTCTAAGTGCTGTCATATCTGGTGGCTTTGAGATTGTGGCTGCTCTCATGCAGTCACAGCTCGATGCCACCTCACTTCGCGGCTGGGTCCGCCATGGGCCATGGGAGACCTCCTGGTCTTGCACCACAGCACCGACCTGACCGCCCTCAGATTGATGGTGGTGGTTGTAGTGTCTTTGCACCTTGTTACAAACTCACACGAGGCATGGATATATCAGACACGGTCACTCTGTGACCTTCACTTTATTTCCAGGACTGAAGAGTGCCAATCCTGGGTGGGACCTCCCCTTTTGTACCTGGAAGCCCAGGTGAGGAGCTCACTCCCTGTGGTCAGGGTGTGCATTACAAGGGTACAGGTACAGTATGCATGAGTTACAGTTACATAACTATTGTCATTGCAAGATGGTGAAATACATGACAGTGGTAATGTGCCACCCCCGGAGGGTGACTCAGGCTCCTCGGGCCAGGATACGGATGATGCGCTCCCCCAGGATCGCAGCATTCCTGGCTCCAGACCTGTCACTCCGCCAGTGCCTCCACGCATGGCCTCGCCCGAGCCAAGTCAGACTGAATCCCCCCAGGAGGGTGTTGACCAGTCTGCAGCCGGCCCTTCCAGGCCCAAAGCTGCTCGAGGGCATCCTAGGACATCTGCAGCTTCCACACAGAAAACACAGCAGCCTTCCCAGACCCATAAGGCAGCCATAGGAGACACTGAGGCATAGTAATAGATTAGGCACATATAAGAGGGGTTATAATCAAATGCACAAGGGTGAGAAATGATGCCGTGTAAGTTTGTTGGACTGTTTTTTTGTTGTGTTAGGGTTTTGCACTGATTTGCATGATATGATAATTTTTAATTTTTTGCACCTATATCTGGCCAGGTGTATCATTTGAGAGTGGGCAATTATGCATGAAGGCATTCATTGGGATGGCCAAGGAAATTAGAAGCTGAAGAGTCATGTGGGGATGAAATTATCTGAATCGAGCAGCAATCAGACGTCTCTGCACCTTCCTTGCAGGGTTGGCATGGCAACATCTCCTGGGTGGGTGGCTACAGGGATCCTGGTCCTCCTCCTCCTCTTCCTCCTCCTGCGCCTCCTCCTCAGGTGGTACTGCTGGCTTGACCTCCAGTGGCTGGCCCCTCATGAGAGCCAGGTTGTGCAGCATGCAGCAAACCACCACGAATATGGAGAACCATTCAGGAGAGAACTGTAAGGTGCCACCAGACCGGTCCAGGCAACGGAACCTCTGATTGAGGATCCTGATGCAGTACTTGATGATGCACCTGGTGGCAGAATGAGTGTCATTGTAGGCATGCTCGGCCGCTGTCCTGGGGTTCCGTAGTGGAGTTAACAGCCAAGTGGACAGGGGATATCCCTTGTCCCCAAGCAGCCATCCACAATCCTGGTTTGGCCCGGTGAAGACGGCGGGCACACTGCTCTGGATGAAGGAATCGTGGCTGCTGCCGAGGTACCGGGCATCAACTGCCAGGATCCTACGCTAGTGGTCGCACACCAGCTGCACATTCAGGGAGTGGAATCCCTTTCTGTTCATAAAGAGTTCGGGATGGTTCAGTGGGGCCCGCAGGCCAACGTGTGTGCAGTTGAAGGCACCCACACCCTGGGAATCCTGCAATCCTGACAAATCCGGCCTGTCGCTCCACCTGCTTCTCCCTGGTCATCGGGAAGGAGATATATTGGACTCTTCTTTTATACAGAGCATCGGTCACCTGCCGGATGGAGTGATGGGCAGAGAATTGGGAAATGTTGGATATGTCTGCAGTGACAGACTGGAACGAGCCCTTCGCGTAAAAGTGCAGAGCTATGGTGAGAGCTGTCCTGAGCCTTGTGTGAGGCTCCAGATCTGGCCACAGGACATTGCACAGCTCCCTCAGTATGTCCTTTCTAAATCGCAGCCTTCGCAAACATTGCTCATCACTGAGCTCCAGGAAGGAAAACTGTCGTCGGTACACGCCTCTGACGGTGGGGCCTCCTTCCCCCAGGTCTGTGCTGGGCCCCTCTGATGGCACCAGGCTGTTCCTCCACATGGTCAGGAGCCTCTGCAGGCTGCTGCTGGCAAGGCTCCTGGCCCAGTATATGGTGTGGGGAGGTCAGCGTACCTGATCCTCCTCCCCACGCCATCTCCCTCCTGGCCACCATCTATATGTGGAGGTCTGCGGCCTTCTGCAGGCCCTTCTCCCTGTTGGGCAGCCATGGCTGCTGCCTCCCTTAGCCTGCAGCCTCTGTACACATTGCTGTCAGCGCCGCCTTCGCCTGAGTGCTGCCCTGCCTCTGGCAATATGCACAAGGCCTGCCAACACTGAGCCCATTCTGTCTGCAGGCTCGACCCTCACAAGCAGGCCTGTGAATAGCAGGAAATGAGGCCCACAGGCCACGACTATTCAATGAGAGTGAAAAAAAGTGTTGTAAACTCTCAAAAAGTTCTTAAAAGCCCGTTGCAGGTTTTCCAAATACTCACAGAAATATCCGATACAGTTTGCGCACAAAATACCCGTTCGCACCAACCGTCCCTTGTCCTCATCTGGCAGTCTCGAGTAGCTCGGCAAAGTGCACCGATCCAAAGAGCTGGCGGGGACACTGTCACAAAAATCGCAGGCTTTTTTATAGTGGAAATAGATGGCGCGGCAACAGTGCGCACTTTACTTACATCATCATGGCCGCAGGACCCACACCGCAGCGGAAGTCTGCGGTTTGGCCGGAAGTGGACTCCGCCCCAAAAACTCCCGCGCTTAATATGGGTCACGGTGGCCAATCGACTGGAACGTGGCGGCCACTCGATTCCGACGCATGGTGGCCGCAAAACTGCGGTAACGGCCCTTATCCGGATCATGAATTTCGGCCCCAGTTAATCTTCATTTAACAAATGTAAAAAAAAAGATGACTGATGTGTTGTCAGGGCAAAGATTTTCCTTGCCTTCCCCATGGACAAAAAGCAGCAGAATGAGTGGGCACTGCATGTACTTTTTCAGATGGCAGGATTCCCCAAAGTCCAGGGCATCAGTGGTGGCTCATGCATGTAATTCCTTTGCCTTCATGAACTTCAAAGGCTTCTACTCCATCAAAGTGTTGGTTGTCTACAGGATACCTCTGCAGTTGTCAATTTGCTCAACCCAGACCTCACCTTTGATGTTCTTGCTCCCAGCGAAAACTTTACTCTCTCCAATCCAAGTTAGTCTCTCCAAACCATGGTCCCCATCTTCACTTCCTCATGTCTAAAAGATGCAGATTTGAGCCTATTTGGCTGGTCGTGCCATCCATCATCAATCATCCACTTAAACCCCTCTAACCTGCCCCCTTCACACTCACCTCCAACAGCAAGTGCGAGGATCTCATGGACTTATTTACCACTAAGATAAGACCATCCATTCAGCTAACTGAATGTCCAGGCTGACACTCCATTGCAGTGCTGAGGGAGTGCTGCACTGTCAGAGGTGCCGTCTTTCGGCTGAGACGTTAAACCGAGGCTCCGTCTGCCCTCTCAGGTGGACATAAAAGATCCCATGGCACTATTTCGAAGAAGTTATCCCCGGTGTCCTGGTCAATATTTATCTCTCAATCAACGTAACAAAAACAGATTATCTGGTCATTATCACGTTGCTGTTTCTGGGAGTTTGCTGGCTGCAAGTTGGTTGCTATGTCTCCCACATTACAACAGTGACTACACTCCAAATGTACTTCATTGGTCTGTAAAGTGCTTTGAGATATCCGATGGTCATGAAAGGCGCTATATAAATGCAGGTCTTTCTTTCTTTCACCTCTGCTGTTTCCCTCTTTCTCAGCAAGCTAAATCTGCCCCAGGCTCTTTCCTGCCCTAGCACTGAACTCACATCACATTATAGTGGTTGAGCTCAGTAATAGTGTGAACAGTCCAGCGTCTTCCCAACTCCCCTCAGCTTCACTATTACCTAATCCTGCATTCCAGGAACTTCACCCTCAGTTTATACTAACTGATATCAGCTGTCTAGGTGGTATCGCTGGGTGAAAGTTCCACAGTGGGACTCAGGGCATAATCGAAGCTGTCTGCCTCCTTAAAGAAATGAGAGAAAGACTTGCATTTATATAGCACCTTTAACGACTACCGATCATCTCAAAGCACTTGCTCACAGCAAACTCCCACAAACTTCAAAATAGTGCCATGGGATCTTTTACATCCACCTGAGAGTGCAGATGGAGCCTCCATTTAAAGTCTCATCTGAAAGACAGCACCACACCCTCAGCACTGCACTGGAGTGTCAGCTTAGATTTATGTGCTCAAGTTTCTCAAGTGGGACTTGAACCCACAACCTACTGACTCAGAGGCAAGAGTACTACCCACTGAGCCACAGCTGACACTTAGATGTATTTCTTAGATGTATTTGCCATTTATTTTTCCCTATTTTCCCCTCCATAACATCGCCCGTCTCCACCCTTGCCTCAGCTGCTGAAACCTTCATCCATGTCTTTGTTACCTCTAGACTTGACTATTCCAACGCACTCCTGGCTGGCCTTCCACATTCTACCCTATGTAAACTAGAGGTGATCCAAAACTCGGCAGCCCGTGTCCTGTCTCGCACCATCCCGCTCACCCATTATCCCTGTGCTCGTTGACCTACATTGGCTTCAGGTTAAGCAACGCCTTGATTTCAAAATTCTCATCCTTAATTTCAAGTCCCTCCATGGCCTCGGCCCTCCCTATCTCTGTAATCTCCTCCAGCCCCACAACCCCCTAAGATGCTTGTGCTCCTCTAATTCTGCCCTCTTGCACATCCCTGATTGTAATCGCTCAACCATTGGTGGCCGTGCCTTCTGTTGCCTAGGTCCTAAGCTCTGGAACTCCCTCAATAAACCTCTCCGCCTCTCTACCTCTCTTTCCTCCTTCAAGACGCTCCTTAAAACCTGCCTCTTTGACTCACCTGCGCTGATTTCTACTTATACTTATGTCAAATTTTTTATCTCATAATACTCCTGCGAAGCATCTGGGAACATTTCACTACGTTAAAGGCGCTATATAAATACAAGTTGTTGTTGTTGTTAAGCCTCTGTGAAGCGCCTTGGAATTTTTTTCTACATCAAAGGTGCTATATAAATGCAAGTTATTGTTGTCACCATCAAAATAGAAGCTTGTAAGTAAATGGCCGTTTCCCAGACACAGCTCTGATACTTGTACTGTGAGGCAGTTCCCAGTGCCAGGATTATTAATGCCACCCAGAAGAGTACATTGGAGACAATGGGAAAATAACACCCTGGGAACAATTGCACAAATAACAGCTCTACATCTCTCATGGAAAACAAGTGGGAGAAAAAGAATATATTTTATAATAATGTTAATAACTGGAAAAAAGGTACAAGGTTTTGGAGACAGAAGTGTGAAGTTTAAACAAATAAAGCACTCGTGAGGGCAAAAATCGTTTTTTTTTGTAATGTTAAAAGCTGGGTTTAAGCGAGAGTTGCGTTTATATATAATGCCTGTCACACAGCAAGATCCAACATGCAGCAATGAGCTACTTTGGAAGGGAAGGATACGGTTCCCATCTCCTTTTAATTCAAATGATCGAATTCAAAATTTTCGAGTACTAAATTCTCACTTTGCTGTGTTATTAGCTGAGGGACGTTTTTCTACAATATGTGCAAGTTGTTGTTAATACCAATTATTAGCTTATTGATTTTAGTGCAGCTGGAAAGCATGGCAAACCATCAGGATGCTCGGAAACGACTTCACTAAAGCACAACCGCAGTATAAAGTCACGGCAGATCAAGTCGCTCACCAGCTCCTCTTAAACAGCTGAGGAAACACAACTCATCGTCCCAGCAGAGTTAAATACCCAAGACCTGCTGAAGTTGACAAGGAGGATTCTGACTTCACAAGACCCTTCGCCATGAGCGAGGTGTTCCTCGGTGTCAAAGTGAGAAAAAACAACAAAGCAGATGGACTTGACGATATTCTCTGGGAGCAAATCAAGCACTTTGGACCCATGGCATCATCATCATAGGCAGTCCCTCGAAGTGACGATGACTTGCTTCCACGCCAAAAAGGGATGAGTTCACAGGTGTTTCAATGAAGGACCTAATATTCCAGATCCCGCACTAAATGTTGGAGGGTGGAAGATGCCTGTGCGTGGATTTTTTATAACGTGTGGTGGCCGTTGCACACCAGCCACCACAAGGGCTTGACAGAGCTAGGTCTTGGTCCAGTGGCAAGGATTACCCAAGACGAACTGGAGAGCAGCTCTGCTGCACAGACCGAGCGCGAACACATAGCGCAATGTGGGCTGGCCCGTGCTGCCCCTGGGCCCTCACCTCTTCTGGGCCCCAGATTCACACCTCTCCTAGGCCCCGATCACGTACCTCTACAAACTCTTGCCGCTCCTTTGCCCCTGCTGCTGTGCCTGCCCGCACTGCAATCAGTGACCTGGCTTCGTAGCCGTCGTCCTCCTGCAGCAGCACGCGCTGCTCCCTGCACTGGTATGCCGCCGCACGCTGCTCCCTCCAACGGCACCGGCCTGCTGATCGGATTTAGTGGCAGTTCTGAAGCCCGGCAAAAACCCAACCAACACAAAGGGCTGGATTTTCGATTGTCTATTTCTTATAGGCCAGAGGGGGTGTTAATGCAAGCGTTAGAGTTTAGCGACCGGGCGCACAGCTTTTAGCGCCCCTGATGGAAAATTAATTAGAGATTCACCGGGGGCGTAAACCGCTAGTGCCTGGCTGCTGACAATCACTCCGATCATAAAGTATTCCTGGGGCAACGTGCACACTTGCGCCCCGATCGCTAAATTCGGTGCGTGTGTCTCATTGAGTGCCTGCCAATAACGTCTGGAAAAACAGTTGGTACAGGCTTGCAGAGACGTTAACTGTTGGCTACTTAAAGGGATGAGGAAGCGCTTCCCTCAGAGGTCACAGTCAGTGCAACGTTTACACACAGCACGGTGCATGAGCCTCTGAATTTGCAGCGGCAGACAGACATAACAGTACAGCTTGAAAACAAAAGATTTTGAAAACTTTAATGGGTGCATTATTATGCCGTGCCTTTAAGACATGGCTTTTTCCGGGATCTGATTCAGAGTTCCATGCATGCGCAATGTGCCCGCAAAATGTACCGAAAATTTTTCGTTATCGTCCCCCCAGCTCTGGTGTGCAATGGCTGATTTATTGCCCCCCCTAGCTCTGGTGTGCAATGGCTGATTTATCGCCCCCCCAGCTCTGGTGTGCAATGGCTGATTTATTGCCCCCCCTAGCTCTGGTGTGCAATGGCTGATTTATCGCCCCCCCAGCTCTGGTGTGCAATGGCTGATTTATCGCCCCCCCCCTCAGCTCTGGTGTGCAATGGCTGATTTATTGCCCCCCCTAGCTCTGGTGTGCAATGGCTGATTTATCGCCCCCCCAGCTCTGGTGTGCAATGGCTGATTTATCGTCCCCCCAGCTCTGGTGTGCAATGGCTGATTTATCGCCCCCCCCTCAGCTCTGGTGTGCAATGGCTGATTTATCGCCCCCCCAGCTCTGGTGTGCAATGGTTGATTTATTGCCCCCCCTAGCTCTGGTGTGCAATACAGATTTATCGCCCCCCCAGCTCTGGTGTGCAATGGTTGATTTATTGCCCCCCCTAGCTCTGGTGTGCAATGGCTGATTTATCGTCCCCCCAGCTCTGGTGTGCAATGGCTGATTTATCGCCCCCCCAGCTCTGGTGTGCAATGACTGATTTATCGCCCCCCCCTAGCTCTGGTGTGCAATGGCTGATTTATCGCCTCCCCAGCTCTGGTGTGCAATGACTGATTTATCGCCCCCTCAGCTCTGGTGTGCAATGGCTGATTTATTGCCCCCCCAGCTCTGGTGTGCAATGGCTGATTTATCGCCCCCCCAACTCTGGTGTGCAATGGCTGATTTATCGCCCCCCCCTCAGCTCTGGTGTGCAATGGCTGATTTATTGCCCCCCCTAGCTCTGGTGTGCAATGGCTGATTTATCGCCCCCCCAGCTCTGGTGTGCAATGGCTGATTTATCGCCCCCCCCTCAGGTCTGGTGTGCAATGGCTGATTTATTGCCCCCCCTAGCTCTGGTGTGCAATGGCTGATTTATCGCCCCCCCAGCTCTGGTGTGCAATGGCTGATTTATCGCCCCCCCCTCAGCTCTGGTGTGCAATGGCTGATTTATTGCCCCCCCTAGCTCTGGTGTGCAATGGCTGATTTATCGCCCCCCCAGCTCTGGTGTGCAATGGCTGATTTATCGTCCCCCCAGCTCTGGTGTGCAATGGCTGATTTATCGCCCCCCCCTCAGCTCTGGTGTGCAATGGCTGATTTATTGCCCCCCCTAGCTCTGGTGTGCAATGGCTGATTTATCGTCCCCCCAGCTCTGGTGTGCAATGGCTGATTTATCGTCCCCCCAGCTCTGGTGTGCAATGGCTGATTTATCGCCCCCCCCTCAGCTCTGGTGTGCAATGGCTGATTTATCGCCCCCCCAGCTCTGGTGTGCAATGACTGATTTATCGCCCCCCCCTCAGCTCTGGTGTGCAATGGCTGATTTATTGCCCCCCCTAGCTCTGGTGTGCAATGGCTGATTTATCGCCTCCCCCTCAGCTCTGGTGTGCAATGGCTGATTTATCGCCCCCCCCTCAGCTCTGGTGTGCAATGACTGATTTATTGCCCCCCCTAGCTCTGGTGTGCAATGACTGATTTATTGCCCCCCCTAGCTCTGGTGTGCAATGGCTGATTTATCGCCCCCCCCTCAGCTCTGGTGTGCAATGGCTGATTTATTGCCCCCCCTAGCTCTGGTGTGCAATGGCTGATTTATCGCCCCCCCAGCTCTGGTGTGCAATGGCTGATTTATCGTCCCCCCAGCTCTGGTGTGCAATGGCTGATTTATCGCCCCCCCCTCAGCTCTGGTGTGCAATGGCTGATTTATCGCCCCCCCAGCTCTGGTGTGCAATGGTTGATTTATTGCCCCCCCTAGCTCTGGTGTGCAATACAGATTTATCGCCCCCCCAGCTCTGGTGTGCAATGGTTGATTTATTGCCCCCCCTAGCTCTGGTGTGCAATGGCTGATTTATCGTCCCCCCAGCTCTGGTGTGCAATGGCTGATTTATCGCCCCCCCAGCTCTGGTGTGCAATGACTGATTTATCGCCCCCCCCTAGCTCTGGTGTGCAATGGCTGATTTATCGCCCCCCCAGCTCTGGTGTGCAATGGTTGATTTATTGCCCCCCCTAGCTCTGGTGTGCAATGACTGATTTATCGCCCCCCCCCTCAGCTCTGGTGTGCAATGGCTGATTTATCGCCCCCCCAGCTCTGGTGTGCAATGACTGATTTATCGCCCCCTCAGCTCTGGTGTGCAATGGCTGATTTATTGCCCCCCCAGCTCTGGTGTGCAATGGCTGATTTATCGCCCCCCCAGCTCTGGTGTGCAATGGCTGATTTATCGCCCCCCCCTCAGCTCTGGTGTGCAATGGCTGATTTATTGCCCCCCCTAGCTCTGGTGTGCAATGGCTGATTTATCGCCCCCCCAGCTCTGGTGTGCAATGGCTGATTTATCGCCCCCCCCTCAGGTCTGGTGTGCAATGGCTGATTTATTGCCCCCCCTAGCTCTGGTGTGCAATGGCTGATTTATCGCCCCCCCAGCTCTGGTGTGCAATGGCTGATTTATCGCCCCCCCCTCAGCTCTGGTGTGCAATGGCTGATTTATTGCCCCCCCTAGCTCTGGTGTGCAATGGCTGATTTATCGCCCCCCCAGCTCTGGTGTGCAATGGCTGATTTATCGCCCCCCCCTCAGGTCTGGTGTGCAATGGCTGATTTATTGCCCCCCCTAGCTCTGGTGTGCAATGGCTGATTTATCGCCCCCCCAGCTCTGGTGTGCAATGGCTGATTTATCGCCCCCCCCTCAGCTCTGGTGTGCAATGGCTGATTTATTGCCCCCCCTAGCTCTGGTGTGCAATGGCTGATTTATCGCCCCCCCAGCTCTGGTGTGCAATGGCTGATTTATCGTCCCCCCAGCTCTGGTGTGCAATGGCTGATTTATCGCCCCCCCCTCAGCTCTGGTGTGCAATGGCTGATTTATTGCCCCCCCTAGCTCTGGTGTGCAATGGCTGATTTATCGTCCCCCCAGCTCTGGTGTGCAATGGCTGATTTATCGTCCCCCCAGCTCTGGTGTGCAATGGCTGATTTATCGCCCCCCCCTCAGCTCTGGTGTGCAATGGCTGATTTATCGCCCCCCCAGCTCTGGTGTGCAATGACTGATTTATCGCCCCCCCCTCAGCTCTGGTGTGCAATGGCTGATTTATTGCCCCCCCTAGCTCTGGTGTGCAATGGCTGATTTATCGCCCCCCCCTCAGCTCTGGTGTGCAATGGCTGATTTATCGCCCCCCCCTCAGCTCTGGTGTGCAATGACTGATTTATTGCCCCCCCTAGCTCTGGTGTGCAATGACTGATTTATTGCCCCCCCTAGCTCTGGTGTGCAATGGCTGATTTATCGCCCCCCCCTCAGCTCTGGTGTGCAATGGCTGATTTATTGCCCCCCCTAGCTCTGGTGTGCAATGGCTGATTTATCGCCCCCCCAGCTCTGGTGTGCAATGGCTGATTTATCGCCCCCCCCCACCCCAGCTCTGGTGTGCAATGGCTGATTTATTGCCCCCCCTAGCTCTGGTGTGCAATGGCTGATTTATTGCCCCCCCTAGCTCTGGTGTGCAATGGCTGATTTATCGCCCCCCCCTCAGCTCTGGTGTGCAATGGCTGATTTATTGCCCCCCCTAGCTCTGGTGTGCAATGGCTGATTTATCGCCCCCCCAGCTCTGGTGTGCAATGACTGATTTATCGCCCCCCCCTAGCTCTGGTGTGGAATGGCTGATTTATCGCCCCCCCAGTTCTGGTGTGCAATGGTTGATTTATTGCCCCCCCTAGCTCTGGTGTGCAATGACTGATTTATCGCCCCCCCCCCAGCTCTGGTGTGCAATGGCTGATTTATCGCCCCCCCAGCTCTGGTGTGCAATGACTGATTTATCGCCCCCCCCTAGCTCTGGTGTGCAATGGCTGATTTATCGCCCCCCCAGCTCTGGTGTGCAATGGTTGATTTATTGCCCCCCCTAGCTCTGGTGTGCAATGACTGATTTATCGCCCCCCCCCTCAGCTCTGGTGTGCAATGGCTGATTTATCGCCCCCCCAGCTCTGGTGTGCAATGACTGATTTATCGCCCCCTCAGCTCTGGTGTGCAATGGCTGATTTATTGCCCCCCCAGCTCTGGTGTGCAATGGCTGATTTATCGCCCCCCCAGCTCTGGTGTGCAATGGCTGATTTATCGCCCCCCCCTCAGCTCTGGTGTGCAATGGCTGATTTATTGGCCCCCCCTAGCTCTGGTGTGCAATGGCTGATTTATCGCCCCCCCAGCTCTGGTGTGCAATGGCTGATTTATCGCCCCCCCCTCAGGTCTGGTGTGCAATGGCTGATTTATTGCCCCTCCTAGCTCTGGTGTGCAATGGCTGATTTATCGCCCCCCCAGCTCTGGTGTGCAATGGCTGATTTATCGCCCCCCCCTCAGCTCTGGTGTGCAATGGCTGATTTATTGCCCCCCCTAGCTCTGGTGTGCAATGGCTGATTTATCGCCCCCCCAGCTCTGGTGTGCAATGGCTGATTTATCGCCCCCCCCTCAGGTCTGGTGTGCAATGGCTGATTTATTGCCCCCCCTAGCTCTGGTGTGCAATGGCTGATTTATCGCCCCCCAGCTCTGGTGTGCAATGGCTGATTTATCGCCCCCCCCTCAGCTCTGGTGTGCAATGGCTGATTTATTGCCCCCCCTAGCTCTGGTGTGCAATGGCTGATTTATCGCCCCCCCAGCTCTGGTGTGCAATGGCTGATTTATCGTCCCCCCAGCTCTGGTGTGCAATGGCTGATTTATCGCCCCCCCCTCAGCTCTGGTGTGCAATGGCTGATTTATTGCCCCCCCTAGCTCTGGTGTGCAATGGCTGATTTATCGTCCCCCCAGCTCTGGTGTGCAATGGCTGATTTATCGTCCCCCCAGCTCTGGTGTGCAATGGCTGATTTATCGCCCCCCCCTCAGCTCTGGTGTGCAATGGCTGATTTATCGCCCCCCCAGCTCTGGTGTGCAATGACTGATTTATCGCCCCCCCCTCAGCTCTGGTGTGCAATGGCTGATTTATTGCCCCCCCTAGCTCTGGTGTGCAATGGCTGATTTATCGCCCCCCCCTCAGCTCTGGTGTACAATGGCTGATTTATCGCCCCCCCCTCAGCTCTGGTGTGCAATGACTGATTTATTGCCCCCCCTAGCTCTGGTGTGCAATGACTGATTTATTGCCCCCCCTAGCTCTGGTGTGCAATGGCTGATTTATCGCCCCCCCCTCAGCTCTGGTGTGCAATGGCTGATTTATTGCCCCCCCTAGCTCTGGTGTGCAATGGCTGATTTATCGCCCCCCCAGCTCTGGTGTGCAATGGCTGATTTATCGCCCCCCCCCACCCCAGCTCTGGTGTGCAATGGCTGATTTATTGCCCCCCCTAGCTCTGGTGTGCAATGGCTGATTTATTGCCCCCCCTAGCTCTGGTGTGCAATGGCTGATTTATCGCCCCCCCCTCAGCTCTGGTGTGCAATGGCTGATTTATTGCCCCCCCTAGCTCTGGTGTGCAATGGCTGATTTATCGCCCCCCCAGCTCTGGTGTGCAATGACTGATTTATCGCCCCCCCCTAGCTCTGGTGTGCAATGGCTGATTTATCGCCCCCCCAGTTCTGGTGTGCAATGGTTGATTTATTGCCCCCCCTAGCTCTGGTGTGCAATGACTGATTTATCGCCCCCCCCTCAGCTCTGGTGTGCAATGGCTGATTTATCGCCCCCCCAGCTCTGGTGTGCAATGACTGATTTATCGCCCCCCCCTCAGCTCTGGTGTGCAATGGCTGATTTATTGCCCCCCCTAGCTCTGGTGTGCAATGGCTGATTTATCGCCCCCCCCTCAGCTCTGGTGTGCAATGGCTGATTTATCGCCCCCCCCTCAGCTCTGGTGTGCAATGACTGATTTATTGCCCCCCCTAGCTCTGGTGTGCAATGACTGATTTATTGCCCCCCCTAGCTCTGGTGTGCAATGGCTGATTTATCGCCCCCCCCTCAGCTCTGGTGTGCAATGGCTGATTTATTGCCCCCCCTAGCTCTGGTGTGCAATGGCTGATTTATCGCCCCCCCAGCTCTGGTGTGCAATGGCTGATTTATCGCCCCCCCCCACCCCAGCTCTGGTGTGCAATGGCTGATTTATTGCCCCCCCTAGCTCTGGTGTGCAATGGCTGATTTATTGCCCCCCCTAGCTCTGGTGTGCAATGGCTGATTTATCGCCCCCCCCTCAGCTCTGGTGTGCAATGGCTGATTTATTGCCCCCCCTAGCTCTGGTGTGCAATGGCTGATTTATCGCCCCCCCTCAGCTCTGGTGTGCAATGGCTGATTTATCGCACCCCCCCCACCCCAGCTCTGGTGTGCAATGGCTGATTTATTGCCCCTGTCAGCTCTTCGACCGATTTTGATGAATTTCTGGGCGGGAAGCGCAAACTTTTTCAAGGCACTAAAAGTATTGCTCCGCCTGGATTAATGCCGCAACAGAGCTGCGACCGAATTTCTCCCCGTAAGAGTTTTAAGCCAATCTCCCTGTTATGCCACACCTTTAAACTGTTTGAAAGACTCATCCTGAATCGCCTGGCCTCCTTTGTAGATTAATGTCTTATCCCTGACCAAGCATGATTCAGGCCAGGAAAGTCCTGCACAAGCCAGCTTCTAAATCTGACCCAATTTATTGAAGGTGGCTTCGAGATTGGGCTAATAACATGTTATGTATGTGAACCTCAGTCCAATCAGACCAGCCGAGCTGCCGTGCGACGGTCCGACCAACTCAACCATGCCAGGATGTCAACTCAGGCGATCGACCAGGGAACACAGACCGCCAGATCGCCTCAACCTGTAAATAACTCATACTCAAGACTTTAGCGGGGGAAATGATGTTATGTATGTGAACCGCACCTGTGTGTAAGACTTGCCATTAGAGGGCACACCTGTGGGAGACCTATGGGTCACCTGTGTACCCTGGTGCAAGCAGGTATAAAAGGCAGTCCATCATGCTGCTGCCTCACTTTGGAGTTATATTAAAGAGACCGAGGTCACAATGGTTTGAGCTTACAACACAGTCTTGTGGCGTTATTCTGAACTTAACAACTGGCGACGAGTTACAGATCACGAACTTTCATGCGGAAATGGCTGCCGTTGGTTACCTCGAGAGATTTGTTGAGGGTGATAATTGGGAAGCCTTCATTGAGCGCCTCGACCAGTACTTTGTGGCCAACGAATTGGACACGACTGAAACAGAGATCGAGCGCAGGGCGATTCTCCTCACCGTATGTGGATCATCGGTATATGGCCTCCTTAAAGATTTGCTGGCACCGGTCAAACTAACGAACAGATCCTATGCAGAGCTGTCTACGTTGGCTAAGGAACACCTCAAGCCAAAAGGGAGCATCCTGATGGCCAGGTACCGCTTTTACACGCACCGTCGCTCCGAGGGCCAGAACGTGGCGAGTTTTGTCGCCGACCTAAGATGCCTTGTGGGGCAGTGCGACTTTGCAGGATCCTTGAGGGAAATGTTGCAGGACTTTTTCATGCTTGGACTTGGCCACGAGGTCATCCTTCGCAAACTGCTGTCTGCCAAATCCCTGGTTCTGAGCAGGGCCCAAGCCTTTACATTCACGAGCGACAACACGAAACAGATATCTTCACAGAATCGAAGCTCACCGGTAAGTACTGTGCTTAAAATATTGCCTTCAGCAGGCAGGACTGTACATGGTAGGGCCCACACGACCACAGAGGCCAGGCCCAGGGTGACTCGGAGGCCGCTGGGGAGTGCTAATGTGAATCCATTAACACCATGTTGGTGCTGCGGGGGCAGTCACAGAGCCCATCAATGTCGATTCAAGCACTATGTGTGCAAGGGCTGTGGAACAATGGGGCACCTCCAGCGAATTTGCAAGCGACCTTGGAGTCACCACGTGGCAGAGTCAGCAGAGAGCGACCGATCCAGCACGGATCACGCTGAACGAGCAGGAGAGGCAACTCAACCGGACGATGAGGAGGAAGTGTATGGGGTACACACCTTCACCACCAAAAGCCCTCCGATAATGTTAAAAGTCAAACTTAACGGCATTCCAGTCTCCATGGAATTGGACACGGGGGGTGAGTCAATCGATTATGAGCCAGAAGGCGTTTGAGAAACTGTGGAGTAACAAGGCACAGAGGCCAAAACTGAGCCCGATTCACACTACGCTGTGCACTTACACCAAAGAACTCATACCTGTTATCGGCAGTGCGGCAGTGAAAGTATCGTATGACGGAAAGGTGCATGATTTACCACTATGGATTGTACCAGGCGATGGCCCAACGCTGTTCGGCAGGAGCTGGCTCGGCAAGATCTGGTGGAACTGGGACGACATCAAAGCCCTGTCCTCGGTGGATGACGCCAGGTGCTAAACAAATTCCCGGTGTTATTTGAGCCGGGCATCGGCAACTTCACAGGCGCCAAAGTGCAGATCCATCTTGTTCCTGGGGCACAGCCCATTCATCACAAGGCTCGAGCAGTCCCATATATGATAGAAACATAGAAACATAGAAACACAGAAATATACAGCGCAGAAGGAGGCCATTTCGGCCCATCGTGTCTGCGCCGGCCAACAAAGAGCCGCATGGCCCTTCGTCAGCATACAAACCCATGAACAATAACGGAAAGGCAAAGAGCACCCAGCCTAATCAGTCCGTCCCACACCACTGCAACACCCCTTTTACTAAAAACATCTACACTCCACCCCAACCGGAGCCATGTGATCTCCTGGGAGAGGCAAAAACCAGATTAAAAACCCAGGCCAATTTAGGGAGAAAAAATCTGGGAAAATTCCTCTCTGACCTATCCAAGCGATCGAAACTAGTCCAGGAGATCACCCTGGCCGTATTCTATTCCCTGCAGTACTTACCATTATAGCTGCGCCAACCAACAAAAGATCATCCAGTCTAATCCCAATTACCAGCTCTAGGTCTATAACCCTGCAGGTTACGGCACTTTAAATGCCCATACAACCATTTCTTAAAAGTGGTGAGGGTTTCTGCATCCACCACTCTTCCAGGCAGCGAGTTTCAGATCCCCCCAACCCTCTGTGTAAAGAAGCCCCCACTCAATCCTCTCTAAACCTTCCACCAACCACCTTAAAACTATGCCCCCTAATAATAGACCCCTCCACCAATGGCAATAGACCCTTACTATCCACTATGTCCAGGCCCCTCAATATTTTGTACACCTCAATTAGGTCTTCTCTTAACCTCTCTGTTCCAATGAGAACAAACCCAGCCTATCCAATCTGTCCTCATAACTAAGATTCTCCATTCCAGGCAGCATCCTAGTAAATCTCCTCTGCACCCTCTCTAGTGCAATCATGTCCTTCCTATAATACGGCGACCAGAACTGCACGCAGTACTCCAGCTGTGGCCTAACCAAAGTATTATACAATTTAAGCATAACCTCCCTGCTCTTATAGTCTATGCCTCGGCCAATAAAGGCAAGCATTCCATATGCCTTCTTAACCACCTAATCCACCTGGCCTGCTACTTTCAGGGATCTGTGGACAAGCACTCCAAGGTCCCTTTGTTCATCTACACTATTAAGTGGCCTACTGCTTAATGTGTATACCCTTTTCTTATTAGCCCTCCCAAAGTGCATCACATCACACTTCTCTGAATTAAATTCCATTTGCCACTGCTCTGCCCACCTGACCAGTAAATTGATATCCTCCTGTAGCCCATGACTTTCCTCTTCATTATCAACCACACAGCCAATTTTAGTGTCGTCTGCAAACTTCTTAATCATGCTCCCTATATTCAAATCTAAATCGTTGATAAAAACCACAAAAAGCAGGGGACCCAGTACTGAGCCCTGCGGAACCCCACTGGAAACATCCTTCCAGTCACAAAAATGAGTGGGTCAGTCCAATCGTGCCGGTACTAAAGAGCGATGGGACAGTCAGAATCTGCGGGGACTACAAGGTGACGATCAACAAAATCTTGTTACAGGACCAGTACCCGCTACCCAAAGCAGAGGACTTATTCGCAACGCTAACAGGGGGAAAGTCGTTCACCAAGCTAGACCCAACCTCCGTTTATATGACACAGGAGTTGGCTGAACCGTCAAGGAAGTTGACGTGCATCAATACGCACAGAGGACAGTTCATATACTACAGATGCCCCTTTGGGATTCGCTCGGCGGCAGCCATCTTCCAGAGGAACATGGAGAGACTGCTGAAATCGGTTCCATGCACAGTGGTATTCCAAGACGACATCTTGATCACTGGTCGCAACACTAGCGAACACTTGCACAACCTGGAAGAGGTTCTAAAGCGACTGGACAGAGTGGCACTCAGGCTGAAACACTCCAAGTGTGTTTTCCTGGCGCCAGAGGTCGAATTTCTGGAGAGAAAGATTGCGGCAGACGGCATCAGATCCATGGACTCCAAGACGGAGGCCATCAAGAATGCACCCAGACCACAGAATGTGACGGAGCTGCATTCGTTCCTGGGACTCCTCAACTACTTTGGTAACTTTCTATCGGGGTTGAGCATTTTGCTGGAACCCTTGCATTTGTTGCTATGCAAAGGGTGACGACTGGGTTTGGGGTAAATTTCAGAAAACAGCCTTTAATAAGGCCAGAAACCTGCTATGCTCTAACAAGTTACTTGTATTATATGACCTATGTAAACGCTTAGTATTAGCATGTGATGCATCTTCGTACGGGGTCGGTTGTGTGTTACAGCAAGTAAATGTGTCAGGCAAACTGCAACTGGTTGCAAATGCATCCAGAAGTTTATCCAAGGCTGAAAGAGCCTACAGTATAGTTGAGAAAGAACCATTGGCCTGTGTATACGGGGTTAAGAAAATGCACCAATATCTATTTGGTCTCTGGTTCGAGCTCGAAACCGACCACAAACCACTTACTTCACTGCTCTCAGAAAGCAAAGATATCAACACCAATGCTTCGTCCCGCATTCAAAGATGGGCACTAACATTGTCTGCATATGACTATGTAATCCGCCGCAGACCAGGCACAGAGAACTGCGCTGACGCCCTCAGTCGGCTGCCATTGTCCACCACCGGGGTGGAAATGGCGCAACCCGCAGACTTGCTTCTGGTAATGGATGCTTTTGCGAACAAGGGATCACCCATCACGGCTCGCCAGATCAGGACCTGGACCAGCCAAGACCGCCTGTTATCACTGGTAAAAAGATGCATCCTCAATGAGAGCTGGTCGGGGGCTCCCGGGGAAATGCTAGATGAAATTAAGCCTTTTCACCGACGCAAAGACGAACTGTCAGTCCAGTTGGATTGCCTCCTGTGGGGGAATCGTGTGATTTTGCCCAAAAAGGGCAGGGCAACGTTTATATGTGACCTACACAGTACCCACCCAGGTATTGTCATGGTGAAGGGTCACACGTCTGGTGGCCCGGCATTGACTCTGAATTAGAATCATGCGTACAACAATGCGACACTTGCTCACAGCTGAGCAACGTACCCAGGGAGGCCCCCCTGAGCCTGTGGTCATGGCCCTCCAAACTGTGGTCCGGGGTCCTCGTAGATTTCGCTGGTCCCTTTCTAGGGAAGATGTTTCTAGTAGCAGTGGACGCTTACTCAAAATGGATTGAATGTATAATAATGTCATCATGTACGTCCACTGCCACCATTGAAAGCCTCAGGGCCATGTTTGCCACCCATGGTTTGCCCAACATCCTTGTCAGTGACAATGGACCATGTTTTACCAGCTCGGAATTCAACGAGTTCATGACCCGCAATGGCATCAAGTATGTCAGGTTTGCCACATTTAAGCCCGCATCCAACGGCCAAGTGGAACGGGCAGTCCAAACAATCAAGCAAAGCTTGAGACGTGTAACGGACGGCTCCTTGCAGATCCGGTTATCCAGGGTCCTGCTCAGCTACCGGACGCGCCCCCACTCGCTCACCGGGTTCCCCCTGCACAATTGTTAATGAAGACAGCACTCAGGCTCTCCTTAGGCCACCCAGACCTCAATGATCATGTAGAAACCCGGCAGCACAGGCACAACGTGTACCATGATCACGTGGCTGTATCGCGTGACATTGAAGTCAATGATCCGGTGTTTGTTCTAAATTACGGTCACGGTCCCAAGTGGATTGCTGGCACTGTCTTAGCCAAGGAGGGGAATAGAGTGTTTGTTGTGAAATTGTTGAATGGGTAAACGTGCAGAAAGCACCTGGATCAGACCAAACTGCGATTCACGGACTACCAAGAACAGTTTGAAGAAGACCCTACCATCTATGATCCATCAACACACACCCAACCAGTAATTGACCTCGCTGTCAACCACGAGAATGAACCCACCTTGTCTGACAGTCCGATCAGACCAACCGAGCTGCCGTGCAGCGATGGTCCGATCAACTCACCCATGCCAGGATGTCAACTCAGGCGATCGACCAGGGAACGCAGACCGCCAGATCGCCTCAACCTGTAAATAACTCATACTCAAGACTTTAGCGGGGGAAGTGATGTTATGTATGTGAACCGCACCTGTGTGTAAGACTTGTCACTAGAGGGCACACCTGTAGGAGACCTATGGGTCACCTGTGTACCCTGGTGCAAGCAGGTATAAAAGGCAGTCCACCACACTGCTGCCTCACTTTGGAGTTATATTAAAGAGACCAAGGTCACAATGGTTTGAGCTTACAGCACAGTCTCGTGGAGTTATTCTGAACTTAACATAACAGGTACAGCCTTCGTGGATTTATCTGCTGCTTATGACATGGTCAATCATCAGATCCTTGTGCAGAAGATATTCCACATAACAAAAGATGCCAGATTGACTGAGGTGATATGCAACATGCTGGCCAACAGAAGTTTCTCTGTTGAGCTCAGTGGCAAGTGAAGCAGATGGTGCAGACAGAAGAATGGGTTACATCAAGGTAGTGTTCTCGTACCCTTGCTGTTTAACATCTATACCAATGACCAGCCCAACCATCCACACACCAGAAGTTTCTTCTATGCTGATGATCTGTGCATAACATCTGAGGACCAATCCTTTGATAAAGTACAGAAGTCCCTTGGCGATGCACGAGGTGAGCTAACCAGCTACTATGCGACCAATCATCTGTGGGACAACCCTGAAAAGACACAGATCAGTACTTTTCATCTTAAGAACAGAGATACAAACCAAAAAATTAATGTGTAGTAGTATGGAAGAAGATTGGCAAACTCTAAGCCAATATACCTTGGCGTAATATTAGATCGTACCCTCAGATCATGCCATCAAAACAATGGTGAAGGTGGGAGCCAGAAACAACATCTTTGGGAAGTTCGCCAACTCTAAATGGGGAACTGACCCAAGGACCTTATGAACTATTGCCTTTGCCCTGTGCTATTCAACAGCTGCATATGCCTGCCCAGTCTGGGAACGCTCCTTGTATGCTAAAAAGATGGATCCAGTTCTCAACGCAGCCTGCAGAGCAATAGGCCCCCTCCTATTTGTCATCTATATGCTGCCCCTTGGCGATATCATCCGAAAACACAGCGTCAGTTTTCATATGATGACTCCCAGCTCTACCTCACCACCACTTCACTCGACCCCTCCATGGTCTCTAAATTGTCCGACATCCAGTACTGGATGAGCAGAAATTTTCTCCAATTAAATATTGGGAAGACCGAAGCCATTGTCTTTGGTCCCCGCCATAAACTGCATTCCCTAGCCACTGACTCCATCTCTCTCCCTAGCATCTAGCTGAGGCTGAACCAGACTTTTCGCAACCAAGGTGTCATATTTGACCCTGAAATGAGCTTCTGGCCACATATCCGCGGCATAACTAAAACTGCCTATTTCCACTTCTGTACCATTTCCCGTCTCCGCCCTTGCCTCAGCTCATCTGCTGCTGAAACCCTCATTCATGCCTTTGTTACCTCTAGACTTGACTACTCCAACGCACTCCTGGCTGGCCTCCCACATTCTACCCTTCTTAACTTAAGGTCATCCAAAACGCGGCAGCCCGTGTCCTAACTCGCATCACGTCCCGATTACCCATCATCCCTGTGCTCGCTGACTTATATTGGCTCCCGGTTAAGCAATGCCTCGGTTTCAAAATTCTCATCTTTGTTTACAAATCCCTCCATGGCCTTGCACCTCCTTATCCCTGTAATCTCTTTCAACATCACAACCCCACGAGATGTCTGCGCTCCTCAAATTCTGCCCTCTTGAGCATCCCTGATTATAACTGCTCAACTATTGATGGTCGTGCATTCAGCTGCCTGGGCCCTAAGCACTGGAACTCCCTCCCTAAATCTCTCTGCCTCTCTATCTCTCTTCCCTCCTTAAAGACGCTCCTTAAAACCTACCTCTTTTGGTCATCTGCCGTAATTTCTTCTTATGTGGCTAGGTGCCAAATTTATTTATTTTGCCTTATAAATAAATTGCCATATTTACAAAAGGATATACTTTCTGTAGAAGCAGTTCAGGGAAGGTTCAGTAGTTGATCCCGGGGATGAAGGGGTTGACTTATGAGGAACGGTTGAGTAGGTTGGGCTTCTACTCATTGGAATTCAGAAGAATGAGAGGTGATCTTATAGAAATGTGTAAGATTATGAGGGGGCTTGGCAAGGTGGATGCAGAGAGGATTTTTCACTGGTGGGGGAGACTAGAACTAGAGGGCATGATCTTAGGATAATGGGCCGCCCATTTAGAACTGAGATGAGGAGAAATTTCTTCTCTCAGAGGGTTGTGAATCTGTGGAATTCGCTGCCTCAGAGAGCTGTGGAAGCTGGGACATTAAATAAATTTAAGACAGAAATAGACAGTTTCTTAAACGATAAGGGGATAAGGGGTTATGGAGAGCGGGCGGGAAAGTGGAGCTGAGTCCATGATCAGATCAGCCATGATCTTATTGAATGGTGGAGCAGGCTCAAACACCCTTATGACCTACTCCTGCTCCTATTTCTTATGTTCTTATGTTCTTATAACACTGCTTGGGACATTTTACTACATCCAGAGGACTGGTAATGTTGTACCGTTGTTTAAAAAGGGAGAAAGGGATAGACCGAGTAATTACAGGTCAGTCAGCCTAACCTCGGTGGTGGGAAAATTATTGGAAAAAATTCTGAGGGACAGGATAAACCTTCATTTAGAAAGACACGGATTAATCAAGGACAGCCAGCATGGATTTGTTAAGGGAAGATCGTGTCTGACTAACTTGATTGAATTTTTTGAAGAGATAACACGGAGGGTCGATGAGGGTTGTGCATTTGATATGGTTTATATGGATTTTAGCAAAGCTTTTGATAAAGTCCCACATGGCAGACTGGTTACAAAAGTAAAAGCCCATGGGATCCAGGGCAAAGTGGTAAGTGGGATCCAAAATTGACTCAGAGGTAGGAAGCAAAGGGTAATGGTCGATGGGTGTTTTTGTGACTGGAAAGATGGTGCCGCAGGGATCAGTACTGGGTCCCTTGCTTTTTGTGGTATATATCAATGATTTGGACTTGAATGTAGGGGTATGATTAAGAAGTTTGCAGATGATACAAAAATAGGCTGTGTAGTTGTTAATGAAGAAGAAAGCTGTAGACTGCAGGAGGATATCAATGAACAGGTCAGGTGGGCAGAACAGTGGCAAATGGACTTCAATCCGGAGAAGTCTGAGGTAATGCATTTGGGGAGGGCTAATAATGCACGGGAATACACATGAAATGGTAGGACACTGAGAAATGTAGAGGAACAAAAGGACATTGGAGTGCAGATCTACAGATCTCTTGAAGGTAGCAGGCCAGGTAGATAAGATGGTGAAGAAGGCATACGGAATACTTGCCTTTATTAGTCGAGGCATAGAGTACAAGAGCAACTCTTCAACTCTATAAAACACTTGTAAGGTCACAGCTAGAGTACTGTGTGCAGTTCTGGTTACCTCATTACAGGAAATATGTGATTGCACCAGAGAGGGTACAGATGTTGCCTGGTCTGGAAAATTTTAGCTCTGAGAAAAGATTGAATAGGCTGGGTTTGTTTTCCTTGGAACGGAGGAGGCTGAGGGGTGGCCTTATTGAGGTATATAAAATTATGAGGGGGCTTAGATAGAGTGGATAGGAAGGACCTATTTCCCTTGGCAGAGGAGTCAACAACAAGGGGACATCGATTTAAAGTAATTGGTAAAAGATTTAGGGGAGATATGAGGGGATATGTCTTCACCCAGAGGGTGGTGGGGGTCTGGAGCTCATTGCCTGAAAGGGTGTTAGAGGCAGAAACCCTCATCATGTTTAAGGGGTGCTTGGACGTGCACTTGAAGTGCTGTAATCTGCAGGGCTACGGACCAAGAGCTGGAAAGTGGGATTAGGCTGGATAGCTCTTTGTTGGCCGGCAGGGACACGATGGGCTGAAATGCTGTAAATTTCTATGAAAGGCACTATATAAATAAATAAAAGTTGTTATTGTTGTTGTCTGAAACCACCGAAGGTGGATGATCTTTACCTGCTTGCTGGTATTGCCCCACCTTTCATAAGAAGGCAAGTTCCATCAAGAGTGGAAATGTCAAAGCAGACAAGTGACCTAAGGATAAGGGGTAAGCCATTTAGGACCGAGATGATGAGAAACTTCTTCACTCAGAGAATTGTGAACCTGTGGAATTCTGTACCACAGAAAGTTGTTGAGGCCAGTTTGTTAGATATGTTAGATATGTTCAAAAGAGAGTTAGATGTGGCCCTTATGGCTACAGGGATCAAGGGGTATGGAGGGAAAGCAGAAATGGGGTATTAAAGTTGCATGATCAACCATGATCATATTGAATGGTGGTGCAGGCTCGAAGGGCCGAATGGCCTACTTCTGCACCTATTTTCTATGTTTCTATCCCCGTCATCCACTTTTTCAACACAAGCCAGCAACTAAGAGGCTCAAATCCAGGAGCAGTTTCGTACATGCTGTCCAGCCCTTGGAATATAATCCAACAGCTGCAGACGAGATGCTGGGTCAAAGGATCTGCAGACAAATCCACACAGCTACCTTTTGACCAAGATAAGTCTCTTCCAAAAGGAGCCTGTGAGACTTGGCCTACTTGGCTGTGTCTCAATCGCCTCAGGACTGGTGTCAGCCGCTGCAGAGCCCTCATGCAGAAGTGGGTTTACAGCCAAATTGATACTACCGACTGTGGGCATCTCAAACAATGGAGTATTATCTAGAATGCCCTCTACTATCAGAGTCATGCAGATCTAAAGATGTGAGGGACTTCAACACTTGAGCCAGAGCCTGCGTGGAACAGTGGCGAGGGAAGGTGTAGCAACACGTTAAGATAAGTGTAAAAAATAATGATCGGGGAGTGGGCTATACTTGCATTTTAAGCAAGTTTTGTAAAAAAAAGACCTACATCTTTATAGCACCTTTCACAACCTCAGGATGTCCCAAAGCACTTTATAGCCATTGAAGTACTTTTGAAGTGAGATCGGAGGCAGGAGCTCGAGGTGCGGGGCGAGGCCTACAAAAGGCCCAGCGGCTGCGAGAGGCGGCGGCAAATCGGAGGTGGGAGCTCGAGATGCGGGGCAAGGCCTACAAAAGGCCCAGCGGCTGCGAGAGGCGGCGGCTGATCGGAGGCGGGAGCTCGAGGTGCAGGGTGAGGTCTGGGAGAAAAAGCAAAAAAGAAGTAGAAAGAAATCAAAAGGTGACGTCACAACCAAAGGGGTAAGTGATTGGCTGGTGATTGGTGAGTAGCTTGTCTTTTTCTTTTTTATATCAGTAAGTAACCTGTTAACAGTGTTGTCGCCAAATTAAGTGTATCTAAGGGTTAAGTCATGGCAGGAGAGCTCGGTCACGTGATATGCTCCTCCTGTTCCATGTGGGAAGTCCCTGCCGACTATGCGTGCAGGAAGTGTATCCGCCTCCAGCTCCTGACGGACCACGTTGCGGAGTTGGAGCTGAGAGTGGATTTACTCTGGAGCATCCACGATGCTGAGAATGACGTAAGTAGCACGTGTAGAGAGTTGGTCTTACCGCAGGTGAAAGGTCCACAGCCAGATAGGGAATGGAAGACCAGCAGGAAGAGCAGTGCAAGGAAGGTAGTGCAGGGGTCCCTGCGGTCATCCCCCTGCAAAACAGATACACCGCTTTGGGTACTGTTGAGGGGGATGACTCATCAGGGGAGGGCAGCAGCAGCCAAGTTCATGGCACCGTGGCTGGCTCTGCTGCACAGGAGGACAGGAAAAAGAGTGGGAGAGCGATAGTGATAGGGGATTCAATTGTAAGGGGAATAGATAGGCATTTCTGCGGCCGCAACCGAGACTCCAGGATGGTATGTTACCTCCCTGGTGCAAGGGTCAAGGATGTCTCGGAGCGGGTGCAGGACATTCTGAAAAGGGAGGGTGAACAGCCAGTTGTCATGGTGCACATTGGTACCAACGATATAGGTAAAAAAAGGGATGAGGTCCTACGAGACGAATTTAAGGAGCTAGGAGCTAAATTAAAAAGTAGGACCTCAAAAGTAGTAATCTCGGGATTGCTACCAGTGCCACGTGCTAGTCAGAGTAGGAATCGCAGGATAGCTCAGATGAATACGTGGCTTGAGCAGTGGTGCAGCAGGGAGGGATTCAAATTCCTGGGGCATTTGAACCGGTTCTGGGGGAGGTGGGACCAGTACAAACCGGACGGTCTGCACCTAGGCAGGACCGGAACCAATGTCCTCGGGGGAGTGTTTGCTAGTGTTGTTGGGGAGGAGTTAAACTAATATGGCAGGGGGATGGGAACCAATGCAGGGAGACAGAGGGAAACAAAATGGAGACAGAAGCAAAAGACAGAAAGGAGATGAGTAAAAGTGGAGGGCAGAGAAACCCAAGGCAAAAAACAAAAAGGGTCACTGTACAGCAAAATTCTAAAGGGTCAAAGTGTAATAAAAAGGCAAGCCTGAAAGCTCGGTGCCTCAATGCGAGGAGTATTCGGAACCCAGGAGAGGGCTCTGAGCTAGTTAGAGTGGGTGAGAGCTCAGATGAACAGGACCCCAAGAAAGAATGCAAAAGGCAGGAGGCAACAGAGCAGAGTAGCACTGGGGGAAGTGTAAACCACAAGGTGATAGGAAGGGACAATATGTATGAATATAAAGGGGCTGCAGGAGGGGTCAAAACTAAAAATCATGATTTAAAAACCAGTATTATAACACTCTACCTAAACGCACGCAGCATTCGAAATAAAGTAAATGAGTTGACGGCACAAATCATTACAAATGGGTATGATTTGGTAGCCATTACAGAAACGTGGTTACAGGGTGGCCAAGACTGGGAATTAAACATACAGGGGTATCTGACAATTCGGAAAGATAGACAAGAAGGGAAAGGAGGTGGGGTAGCTCTGTTAATAAAGGATGATATCAGGGCAGTTGTGAGAGACGATATTGGCTCGAATGAACAAAATGTTGAATCATTGTGGGTGGAGATTAGAGATAGTAAGGGGAAAAAGTCACTGGTGGGCGTAGTTTATAGGCCCCCAAATAATAACTTCACGGTGAGGCGGACAATAATCAAGGGAATAATGGAGGCATGTGAAAAAGGAACGGCAGTAATCATGGGGGATTTTAATCTACATATCGATTGGTCAAATCAAATCGCACGGGGTAGCCTGGAGGAGGAATTCATAGAATGCATACGGGATTGTTTCTTGGAACAGTATGTTACAGAATCTACAAGGGAGCAAGCTATCTTAGATCTGGTCCTGTGTAATGAGACAGGAATAATAAACGATCTCCTGGTAAAAGATCCTCTCGGAATGAGTGATCACAGTATGGTTGAATTTGTAATACAGATTGAGGGTGAGGAAGTAGTGTCTCAAACGAGCATACTATGCTTAAACAAAGGGGACTACAGTGGGATGAGGGCAGAGTTGGCTAAAGTAGACTGGGAACACAGACTAAACGGTGGCACAATTGAGGAACAGTGGAGGGCTTTTAAGGAGCTCTTTCATAGTGCGCAACAAAAATATATTCCAGTGAAAAAGAAGGGCGGTAAGAGAAGGGATAACCAGCCGTGGACAACCAAGGAAATAAAGGAGAGTATCAAATTAAAAACCATGCTTATAAGGTGGCCAAGGTTAGTGGTAAACTAGAAGATTGGGAACATTTTAAACGACAGCAAAGAATGACTAAGAAAACAATAAAGAAAGGAAAGATAGATTACGAAAGTAAACTTGCGCAAAACATTAAAACAGATAGTAAAAGCTTTTACCAATATATAAAACGGAAAAGAGTGACTAAAGTAAATGTTAGAAGATGAGAAGGGGGATTTAATAATGGGAAATGTGGAAATGGCTGAGACCTTAAACAATTATTTTGCTTTGGTCTTCACAGTGGAAGACATAAAAACCATGCCAAAAATTGCTGGTCATGGGAATGTGGGAAGGGAGGACTTTGAGACAATCACTATCACTAGGTGGGTAGTGCTGGACAGGCTAATGGGACTCAAGGTAGACAAGTCCCCTGGTCCTGATGAAATGCATCCCAGGGTATTAAAAGAGATGGCGGAAGTTATAGCAGATGCATTCGTTATAATCTACCAAAATTCTTTGGACTCTGGGGAGGTACCAGCAGCTTGGAAAGCAGCTAATGTAACGCCTCTGTTTAAAAAAGGGGGCAGACAAAAGGCAGGTAACTATAGACCGGTTAGTTTAACATCTGTAGTGGGGAAAATGCTTGAAGCTATCATTAAGGAACAAATAGCGGGGTATCCAGATAGGAATAGTGCAATCAAGCAGACGCAGCATGGATTCATGAAGGGGAAATCATGTTTAACTAATTTACTGGAATTCTTTGAGGATATAACAAGCATGGTGGATAGAGGTGTACCGATGGATGTGGTGTATTTAGATTTCCAAAAGGCATTCGATAAGGTGCCACACAAAAGGTTACTGCAGAAGATAAAGGTACGCGGAGTCAGAGGAAATGTATTAGCATGGATCGAGAATTGGCTGGCTAACAGAAAGCAGAGAGTCGGGATAAATGGGTCCTTTTTGGGTTGGAAATCAGTGGTTAGTGTTATGCCACAGGGATCGGTGCTGGGACCACAACTGTTTACAATATACATAGATGACCTGGAAGAGGGGACAGAGTGTAGTGTATCAAAATTTGCAGATGAAACAAAGATTAGTGGGAAAGCGGGTTGTGTCGAGGACACAGAGAGGCTGCAAAGAGATTTAGATAGGTTAAGCGAATGGGCTAATGTTTGGCAGATGGAATACAATGTCGGAAAATGTGAGGTCATCCACCTTGGAAAAAAAAACAGTAAAAGGGAATGTTATTTGAATGGGGAGAAATTACAACATGCTGCGGTGCAGAGGGACCTGGGGGTCCTTGTGCATGAATCCCAAAAAGTTAGTTTGCAGGTGCAGCAGGTAATCAGGAAGCCGAATGGAATGTTGGCCTTCATTGCGAGAGGGATGGAGTCCAAAAGCAGGGAGGTCCTGCTGCAACTGTACAGGGTATTGGTGAGGCTGCTCCTGGAGTACTGCGTGCAGTTTTGGTCACCTTACTTAAGGAAGGATATACTAGATTTGGAGGTGTTACAGAGTACGATTCACTAGGCTGATTCCGGAGATGAGGGGGTTACCTTATGATGATAGATTGAGTAGACTGAGTCTTTACTCGTTGGAGTTCAGAAGGATGATCTTATAGAAACATTTAAAATAATGAAAGAGATAGACAAGATAGAGACAGAGAGGTTGTTTCCACTGGTCGGGGAGACAAGAACTAGGGGGCACAGCCTCAAAATACGGGGGAGCCAATTTAAAACCGAGTTGAGAAGGAATTTCTTCTCCCAGAGGGTTGTGAATTTGTGGAATTCTCTGCCCAAGGAAGCAGTTGAGGCTAGCTCATTGAATGTATTCAAATCACAGATAGATAGATTTTTAACCAATAAGGGAATTAAGGGTTATGCGGAGCAGGCTTGAGGGGCTAGATGGCCTACTCCTGTTCCAAATTCTTATGTTCTTATGTTCTTTTGTTATGTTCACTGTTGTAACGTAGGAAAATGATAAGTAACTGGTATTACAATATATATCTGTGAGTTAAGGCCTGTATATTCCAGTATCATCATGCAATTTATTTGAGCTTGCTGTCCCATTCAGGCTGCACAGTAAATATTAAACAACTTTCCCAAAGTCCTGTATCACCTATGAGCTATACTATTGCGGGTTTAGAACATAAGAAATAGGAGTAGGAGTAGGCCATTCGGCCCCTCGAGCCTGCTCCGCCATTCAATAAAATCATGGCTGATCTTCTACCCCATATCCCTTGATTCCCTTAATATCCAAATATCTATCGATCTATGTCTTGAATATACTCAACGACCGAGCCTCCACAGCCCTCTGAGGTAGAGAATTCCAGAGGTTCACCATCCTCTGAGTGAAGAAATTTCTCCTCATCTCAGTCCTGAATGGCCGGCCCCTTATTCTGAGATTGTGACCATTGTTTTGAGACTCCCCAACCAGGGGAAACATCCTTTCTGCATCTACCCTGTCAAGCCATTGGATATATTCAGTTCATTGGATATTTTCAAGAGGGAGTTAGATGTGGCCCTTACGGCTAAAGGGATCAAGGGGTATGGAGAGAAAGCAGGAAAGGGGTACTGAGGGAATGATCAACCATGATCTTATTGAATGGTGGTGCAGGCTCGAAGAACCGAATGGCCTACTCCTGCACCTATTTTCTATGTTTCTAAGCCGTGGAAGAATGTTGTACGTTTCAATGAGATGAACCTCTCAATTCTTCTAAACGCTAGAGAATATAGGGTTTGAATATACTCAATCTTTCCTCATAGGACAATCACACAGAACGTGATGCAAATAGTCTAATGCCAACGCTTAACAATAAAAGGTCAACTTTAAATGAAGTTTGCAAGCTTTGCACTGCAGGAGCAGGAGAGCCATTGAGCTGATTGTCTTCGGTGAGAACAGCGCCCGTTCTCCCCTGCTGGCCAGGGCTGGGATCGCCGGGCGCTCGGAGCCGGGCTCGGAGGAGGAAGGCGGACCCGATAGGAGCAGGGGAATGTTCTGGGTCCCGCTCACTTCCTGTTTACATGGCAATGGCAGCCCGGAAGTTGGGGTGGCTGTGAGGGAACAGGCGACTTGTTGCCTGGCGGGGATCTTTGCTTGAAGCGACGGTTCGGATGGCAACAGAAAACACAAATAAGAGGATGCAGTTTATCGTGAATATCAAACTCTCCGCCAGGACCTTAACGGGAACCTTGAACGGTCAGAACCGAGGGGCGGTGGACTGGTGAGTGAGGCTGCTTGCTGGGCCTTGCACTTTGACTGACCCGTGTCTCAGGCTCAGCTCCCCGGGCCCGCAGCACACTGAACACAAGCTGCGCACAAAATGCAGCTTCACTCCTTCTGAGGCGGTTCCCGAGTTGCCAGGTCAACAGCTTGTCATTTAAGAGTGTGTGTTGTAAAGCGAGTGGCCGTTTGTCATTTCTTCTTGTTGTTGTAAAGCGAATGTTAAACCTGAAGCTCGAATAATCAAAGTTCAGTTCGGCGGCCAGGACTAGTAATGAATGGCAAGTTTCCATATTCCAGTAACTTCCTTTAAATTCATTCCTAGATCAAGTGGCGGTGAACTGCTCCTGCCTAAACGGTGTTGAAATAGCTGCTGTAAACGCAATTCTGTAAAGAATTTCACATGCCTTTTATAAAACATAAAATCGCAGTGCATCCTTATGTGCAGTTTAGAAATTTTATTTTGGCAAATCAGGTACAAAAATGTGCCTCTAGCTTTTTGTTAAACTTGAATATACAGGCATAATTCAACTGTCAAAACTTATTAGCTTTATCACGGTTACATAAGAAAACACATCTGTTTTAGGATATTCTTAGGTATGCAGCCTGGGGAAATTAATGGCATGTGCTCTTAACTTCTGTGCAAATCTCCATCTTTAGTTTTTTTTCTCAAAATATCTAAATCCACTATTAAACTAATTTTATATCCCTGGCTATTATCATATCACTTTGATCTGTGAAAAACCACACAAAACCATTGATAAATGATGGAATGACAGGTGTACTGCAGATATTGGCTACTCTTTATTGATTGCTAAGAAAACTATAGTTTTGAGCAGATAATACACTGATTAGGCCTCAGCTAGAGTATTGTGTTCAGTTCTGGGCACCACACTTCAGGAAGGATGCCAAGGCCTTTGGGAAGGTGCAGAAGAGATTTACTAAAATGGTACCAGGAATGAGGGACTTTAGTTATGTGGAGAAGCTGAGGTTGCTTTCCTTAGAGCAGAGACGGTTAAGAGGAGATTTGATCGAGGTGTTCAACATTATGAATGGTTTTGATAGAGTAACTAAGGAGAAATTGTTTCCAGTGGCAGAAGGGTCAGCGATCAGAGGACACAGATTTAAGGTGACAAGCAAAAGAACAAAAGGCGACATGAGGATTGTTAAAAACGCAGTGAGTTGTTGTGATCTCGAATGCATTGCCTGAAAGGGTGGTGGAAGCAGATTCACTAATAACTTTGAAGAGAAAAAGAAATGACAAGGCTGTGGGAACAGAGCCAGGGAGTGGGATTATTACACACATCCAGGTAATATCAAAGAAATCAGTGGTCCAATACTAACCCTCGGGGAACACCACTCCATACTTCCCTCCAGTCTGAAAAACAACTGTTCACTCCTCTCTGCTTTCTGTCCCTCAGCCAATTTGGTATCCATGCTACCACTGTCCCTTTAATTCCATGGGCTTTAATTTTGCCTACAAGTCTCTTATGTGGCACTTTGTCAAACGCCTTTTTGAAAGTCCATATACACAACATGAACCACACTACCCTCATGAACCCTTTCCTGGTTATTTACCTCATTGGTGTTTGTGGGACCTTGCTGTGTGCAATTGGCTGCTGTGTTTCCCTATATTATAACAGTGACACCACTTCAAAATGGATTTCATTGGCTGTGAAGTGCTTTGATCATCCTGGGTATGTGAAACATCAACAACTTGCATTCATATAGCACCATTTTATAAATGTAGAAAAACACTCCAAGGTGCTTCAGAGGTGTATTCAGTTTAAAAATAAAAAAATCTGGAATAAAGAGCTGCTATTAGTATAAGTGACCATTAAAATGTTGGATTGTCATTAAAAACCCAACTCGTTGACTAATGTCCTTTTTAGGGAAGGAAACCTGCCATCCTTACCTTGTCTGGCCTATACATGACTGAGTACAAAAGACAAGGCTGAAGGGTTTGCAACCATCTTCAGCCAGAAGTGCCAAGTAGATAATCTTTCCCAGCTTCCTCCTGACGTCCCCACCATCACAGATACCTGTCCTCAGCTAATTCAATTAATTCCACAGATGAGTGCACTGGACATAGCAAAAGCTACAGGCCCTGACAATATCCCAACTGTAGTGCTGAAGACTTGTGCTCCGAACTAGCTGCGCCTCTCGCCAAGCTGTTCCAGTACAGCCATAACACTAACATCAATCTGACAATGTGGAAAACTGCCCAGGTATGTTCCTGTTCACAAAAAGCAGGACAAATCCAACCTGGCCAATTACAGTTCTATCAGCTTACTCTCAATTATCAGCAAAGTGATGGAAGGATCATTAATGGTGCTATTAAGCAGCACTTCCTCACCAATAACCGATGCTCAGTTTTGAATCCGCCAGGATCACTCGGCTCCAAACCGGATTGCATCCTTGGTCCAAACATGAGCATGAGCTGAATTCCAGCAGTGAAGTGAGCGTGAGATCAAGGCAGCATGAGTATGTCATCAAAGAGCCTAAGTAAAACTGAAGACAATGGGAATCGAGGGGAAAACTCTAGAGTGACTGAAGTGATACCTGACACAAAGGAAGATGGTTGGAGACCAGTCATTTCAGCAAGTGTTTCTCAGGGCAGCATCCTTGGCCCAACTCTCTAGCTGCTTCATCAACGACCTTCCCTCCATCCTATCAGAATTGGGCTGTTGTCTAATGATTGCACAGTGTTTAGCTCCATTCGCAACTCCTCAAAAACTGAAGTGGTCCATACCTGCATGCAGCGAGGCTTAGACAACATCCAAGCTTGGGCTGATAAGTGGCAAATAACATTTGTACCACGCAAGTGCCAGGCAATTACTATCTTCAACAAGAGAGAGCCTAAATTGTGAGGAGGATGCAAAGAGGCTGCAAAGGGATAATATAGACAGGCTAAGTGAGTGGGCAAGAACATGGCAGATGGAAGATAATGTGGAGATGTGAAGTTATCCACTTTGGTAGGAAAAATAGAAAAGCAGAGTACAGACACAGTGTCAAAAATCCAGAGTTCCGAAATTCGGAATGTTCCAGACACCGGGCCGGTCTGTGGCAGGATCGTCCTGAATCTGGAAAATGTTCCGAAATCCGGACTGCGCCCACTTCGGGATCTACCTCGGCCGCCTCGAGACCTCGCCGGACACCTCCTTGTAACGGTAACTTTTTCATTTTGTATTCTGCCACATTTTTCATGGTTTTTTATCGCAGTGGTAATTTCCTCTGCCACTTCTTCATCGACACATATCTCTAACTCACGAGCTACCGCAGCCATGTCCTCAATGCTGACCAGGTCAGTAACATCTTCCATAGTGTTCCGGATGCTCAACTGGATCTGTTCAACAAACCCTGATGCATTCATATTTTTATTTTTAATCACGTGATTCCATACCAGTTTCATCAGTGGTAGGCATTTCCGGTTTTGGGACATCGGAAAGATGTTCCGAAGTCCGGAAATACCCAGAATCCGGAGCGGCCTCGGTCCTGAGGCTTCCGGATTTTTGACGCTGAACTTGTATTTTTAAATGGTGAGAGATTGGGAAATGTTGGTATTCAAAGGAACCAGTGTGCCCTTGTACAAATCACTGAAAGTTAATGGGCCCAAGTTTCCACATGATTTGCGCCTGATTTATAGGAGCAACTGGTGGAGAACGGACTATCTTAGAAATCGCAATTCTCCACATTTTTTTTTCTGCAGTTCTAGTCAGGTAGAACAGTTCTACTTTGGAACAGAATTTTTTCTTCAAAAGGGGGCGTGTCCGGCCACTGACGCCTGATTTTAAAGTTTCCACAGTGAAAACGTACTCCAAACTAAAGTAGAATGGAGCAAGTAAAGATTTTTGTAGAACTGAAAAAACCTGTTCTACACATTAAAAAAATCAAGCGCAGGTTACAAATTAGGTGTCCAGAACAAGGTGGGGGGGGGAGGGAACTCATTAAATTCTACAATAAATCCTTATTTATACTTCTACAAATATTATACAAATAAATCCAAACTGAATAAACATTTATAAGCAAAGAAAAGATTAAATAAACCATCTTCCTACCTGTGTGAAAGTGCTTCAGGCACGGAGAATTCTGCAGTCAGCCTGAGGCGCCCGTTCTTCCCGCGGGGGAGGGGAGAGGAGGCGCCCGTTCTTCCCGCGGGGGCGGGGGCAGGAGACAGTGAGAAGGCTGCAAGTGCTAATGAGCTTTTATTAAAAAAAATTTCAAAAATTAAACAGCTACAAAGAACTACAAAAATGGCCGAGTGCCAATGTTTTTTTTCACACTGAGCATGCGCGAACGCTCCAACGCGCACGCGCAGCGTTGCCGGCAGGAAAAAAAACGAATTTAAATAGTACCCGCCCCCTCCCACTTACAAAATCGGCGCGAGTGTAGGCTCCGCCCCCCCTGGGCGCCGCGCCAGGCAGACAAGGAGCTGCAGAACGCTCCAGAATCGCGATTTTTTTTTAGGCGCGAAAAACGGGCGCCCAGCTCGGAGGGGCGCCCGTTTTTTATCGTGTGGAAACTTGGGCTCTATATGTGGTACAGCAAGCAATTAGGAAAGCTAATGGTATGTTAGCCTTTATTATAAAATCCTGGAACTCCCTACCTAACAGCATTGTGTAAGTGCATGGACTGCAGTGCTTCAAGAAGAGGGCCCACCAGCATCTTCTCGAGGGCATCTAGGAATGGGCAATAAATGCTGGCCTTGCCACTGATGCCCATTTCCCGAAAATGGAAAAAAAAAATCAGGCAAGAATTGGTACCGAGCCTTCAAAGGAGACATTGGGAGGGGCCATTAAAAGCTTGGTCAAAGAGGTGGGTTTACATAGGGGCTTAAAGGAAGAGAAGGCGGTGAGGCAGATGGATTTCGGAAGGCAATTTCAGAGTTTGAGGCCTCGTCACCAATGGTCAAGGAGTCAGGGATGCACAAGAAGCCGGAGTTTGAGGAACAGAGAATTGGCAGCCTTTTTTGCAATCCACACGATTTTCTTTTCCGTTGAAGACATGGAAAAGAAAATTGGGTGGTGTGCTATCACCTATTTTGCACTACTGCGCAAGACTTTATTCATAACCTGGTTATTTTCTTTCCCCTGTCACCAATACTCATTGCTTATGCACAATATGAAAACGAATGACTTTGAAAATGAATGCTGTTGGTAATGTTTCTTTTGAAGAGAAATTGTTGTCATTCATACCCTTTTAAAAATGGAATGGTAATAAAATATTAATAACCATTTGCTTCTGTGTGTTTTGTGTTAATTGGTGATTGCAGATGGCTTTGGGTAATAAGTTGGATGAGTTTTTGAACCTAATGAATGCGAGGTGAATGATTTGTTACAATGTTAATTCAGTTCCATTACAGTGAAGCTTAATTCTTCTAGTAATTGATTTTTGGTTATGCTATCAAAGGAATGTAGAAAGTGGTGATCAATCATTTCCTCCACAAGAAAGGAGTTCTTTTAGATGAATGTTTATACTTATCATGACTGGGATTATAATGCTGGGAAATTAGAACATCGAGCACTTTGTCAGTTACAGCATGGCTTAGATGTTAAGAAACTATCATCTGCTCTGCTCCAAGAATGTGCCTTGACTCAACTTTAGAAATGCGTTCCTTACAAAACCAGTATGGTACTCCTTCCGTTCCCATACAATCTTGCCTCTGAGATGCCAAATTTGGGGCAATTTTGCCTGGTGCTTGCATACCCTCTAGGGATCAGAAAAAAGACACATCATTGGAAAGCACAATATATTTTTAATATCGAAGACTTCTTTTCTGGAAGCAGTACAGTATGGCTAAACAAAGAGGATGCACATTGAAGATGAGTTTGCTCAGTGTTTTAAACTTTTTCTGCATAATATAGATGAGCAGCTGCATCATGTTGAGTCCTTAGTTCCTTTTTCGAGCAGAATGGATTGACGTTTAGTGCACCGCTGTGTTGAAAAGGCATTTTACACTGTCTAGATGCTGTTTCGATTAACACAGCATTGTTCTCTCAATGAGCTTTAGGGTCTATGAAATGAATCATCATCATCATAGGCAGTCCCTCAAAATCGAGGAAGACGTTTCCACTCTAAAAGTGAGTTGTCAGGTGGCTGTACAGTCCAATACGGGAATTACAGTCTCTAACAGATGGGGCAGACAGTGGATGAAGGAAAGGGTGAGTGGGGAGTCTGGTTTGCTGCACACTCCTTTCACTATGCGCTTGATTTCTGCATGCTCTCGGCGATGAGACTCTCGGTGCTCAGCGCCCTCCTGGGTGCTCTTCCTTCACTTTGGGCGGTCTTGTGCCAGGGATTGTCAGGTTCCAGCATCGAAGCACTGACCACACTCGACCAGCTCCGTTGGCAGGGGCACATCGTCCGCATGCCTAACAGGAGATTCCCTAAGCAAGCGCTCTACTCTGAACTCTGACACGGCAAGCGAGCCCCAGGTGGGCAGAGGAAATGTTTCAAGGACACCCTCAAAGCCTCCTTGATAAAGTGCAACATCCTTGAAATGAACAAACGGTTGTTGTGAATGCAGCATTTAGATTATATTTGCTGCTGATGGAAAATGTATTGCTTTTGACTTTTAATATAAAAAAGGATCTTAAACTACCTTTTGTTAAACATCGTGGGATAAAATGTTGCCTTCACACTTGATAACTATTTAAATTCAGGACAGATGGGGGAAGACAGAAATGTTATCATTTTGAAAGCTGTAGATTCTGAAGTGAAATGAGCTTGGCTGGTAACTATGCAGGTCCCAACCCAGAAGTGAGGCCGCATTATAAAACTGCTAACTCATTTGGAGTTAATTGTTACTGCAAAGGGGACTATAAGGTTGATGAATGTAGAAATGGATATATTGCAGCGATTTGATTTGGACTGCTGTTCAGGCAGTTTGGCTGGTGCAGAGGGGGCTTAAGAATGTTTATATCATTCCATAGTATGTGCAGTACTTTACTTGCCTAGAGAATATTGGACGCTGTCACCAGTTATAAAGAGTAGAAAACTTTTTATTTGGACCTTTCTTACTTTCAACACAACGCCCACAAAACAACAGCAACTTGCATTTATATAATGCCTTTAATGTCGTGAAATCTCCAAAGGCGCTTCACAGGAGCGTTCTGAAACAAAACTTGACACCGAACCACAAGAACTAGTAGGGCAGTTGACCAAAATCTGGGTCAAAGAGATAGCTTTTAAAGAGCGTCTTAAAGGAGGATAGAGAGGCGGAGAGGTTTAGGGAAGGAATTCCAGAGCTCAGAGCCTTGGCAGCTGAAGACACGGCCACCAATGGTGGAGCGATGACAGTATTCGCAAAACTGATGAAGAGTTAAAACTGCTGTCCAGGTTTTGTAGTCTTTATAAGCGGGGACATTTATGTTTTGAAAATTGCCATTGATCAGTACAGTCATTTTGCTGTTATTTTTACAATTAATTTTAAATAGTGTGATTTATGTATCACAAAACGCAGAAACTCAGACTCAAAATGTAGCATGTTATAATTACTGTTGGAGAAACGAGGCCCAAGCTTTACATCAGAGAATCCAAAAATGGCTCTGTCAGCTGTGGCTCAGTTGGTAACATTCTCACCTCT
Source organism: Pristiophorus japonicus (assembly GCF_044704955.1). NCBI lineage: Eukaryota > Metazoa > Chordata > Chondrichthyes > Pristiophoridae > Pristiophorus > Pristiophorus japonicus. The sequence continues at coordinate 267,406,276 of NC_091979.1, forward strand.
GAATCGGAAGGTTGTGGGTTCAAGTCCCACTCTAGAGACTTGATCACAAAAATCTAGGCTGCCACTCCAATGCAGTACTGAGGGAGTGCTGCAGTCGGAGATGCCGTCTTTCGGATGAAACGTTAAATCACTATCTGCCCTCAGTATTTCGAAGGTGAGCAGGGGAGTTATCCCTAGTGTACTGGCTGATATTTATCCCTCAATCAACATCACACAAAAAATCAGATTATTTAGTCATGATCGCATTGCTGTTTGTGGGAACTTGCTGTGTGCAAATTGGCTGCTGTGTATCATACATTGCAACAGTGACTACACTAACAAAATAAAGTACTTAATTGGCTTAAAGCAGGTCTTTTTATTTCATTTGTATTGTATTGGTTTAATGATTGGCACAAAAGTTGTTGGACCACTCACCATCTCAGTGCTTTAACAAAGTTTTTTTTCCCCACAGTCACTTATAGAGAAGTGTGTGTTCCCACTGCTCTCCGAGGGCTCAATTTTGGCCAAGAATTGCTCCGTTTTTTTTGGAGTAGGCTGTTTTTTCTGGCGTAACTTAAAAATACCCAGTTTCCCCAATCAATTTGCACCAGTGTAACTCACTTAGTTACGTTTTTTTTAGATTAGTTTTTTTTCTCAAGTTGCCTAAATGGGCCAGTTCTGCCCATTTAGGCAACTTTGGCCAGCTAATAGTTACTCCATGACTACTTAAGCCAGCATATGTGGCCACTTGAGAAAACCCTTGCGGAAAGTTAAAGAAATCGGCGCAGATAAGTACATCGGAGGCCATTCGGCCTGGGATAGGAGCGGGGTGAGGACCTGGACCTAAACCAACCAAGCCTTATCCATAGCAATGTTTGCAAACAAAAACTACTAACAATTCTATAAGAAATAAAAAAATTAAAGTCCTACCTTCATCTTCAAACTGCAATTCACCTTTCTGCACTCAGCTGGGGAAGGCAGCGGGCCAGTGTGGGAGGCCACTCGGCCTGGGCTAGGGGTGGGACAATGCACCCGGAGGCCACTCGGCCTGGGCTGGGGCGGGACAATGCACCTGGAGGCCACTCGGCCTGGGTTAGGGGCGGGACAATGCACCCGGAGGCCACTCGGCCTGGGTTAGGGGCGGGACAATGCACCCGGAGGGCACTCGGCCTGGGTTAGGGGCGGGACAATGCACCCGGAGGCCACTCGGCCTGGGCTAGGGGCGGGACAATGCACCCGGAGGCCACTCGGCCTGGGCTAGGGGCGGGACAATGCACCTGGAGGTCACTCGGCCTGGGCTAGGGGCGTGACAATGCACCTGGAGGCCACTCGGCCTGGGCTAGGGGTGGGAACGAGTGAACTGGCCGGCATCGGGATTCAACAGAGAGGCTGCAAGCAAATTAACGGGGGCGTGGGGGGAGGAGAGGAGGGAGAGGGAGGGAGGGAGCTGGCAAGCATCGGGGGCCACAGAGAGAGAGAGGTTACAATTCTAGATAACAGCAGTAAACACATTTGAATAAATCAACAGGGAACATTGATTCAGTAAAAGTAGAAGTAGCTTTTCATTTCCGTTACAGAGCTATATCCGAACGCGAGCAAATGAGTTCCCTCCCCGCCTCCCCGTAAATATTGGGGCCTTTATCTCACAATCACTGTATTTCAGACACTTCTCGTTTTGCAAGGTGTACTTTATGAAAAGTGCATATTGACCAGAATTCTGAATTATTCATTCTTTGAGAAATGAGTGAAAACAGAAAGTCTAGTGTCTTCTGTTGGATGAATTACTTGTAAGAAGTAACCCCTGAATGAATTGATGAATAACAAGAAAGCAAGATAGTCTACCTCAGAAATTCGGTCGCGAAGACGCAAACAACTCTTTAATGGCCGATTGCCAACTCGCAGCGCTACTGCGCATGCGCGAACATCACCATTCTCCACTGCGCATGTGCAGACATCCCGGTACATTTTCCAGCGCAGAACGCAGACTCCACCTCCCGAGTCGACTGGCCATGCTGCACGACTGCAGTGAAGAGGCCAGACAGCAGCCAAAGTTCCAACATTTTTTTTTACCGGCGCATCGCCGAACGTACATAAGCGCCGCAACTCCGGTAACTGCGCTGAAAAACGGGCTTGGACAAAATCGAGCCCCGAGACCCTGTTTGTAATGGAGAAACTTAATCCTGTTCCCTGGGGTGTGCCCTCTTTCTCTTCCCCCCCCCCCTCACCCCCCTCCAATCCCCATTTGTTGGATCGTAACAGACTGAAGACACAAACCCAGTATGTTCCTCATAACTTTCTTACTTGGAGAGCCAGAGAAAACTGAAGTTAGAAATTAAACAATATATTTTTTAAATTACAAAAATGGATACTAGACAGCAACTCATCAGTGGGCCACTGTAGAAAACATTTTTAATTTTGCTATTCTTTGTGGGCGATGTTTGTTATCTAACATTATACATTCTATTAATTTTTTATGTATTCAGTTGCTTTGAGGTTTCAAACTCAGCATTGATGTTTATTAATCAAAATGATCAAGGCATGTTATATTAATTAGATTTGCCACCATGCTACCTGAGCTCATATTGGGAGGACGTAATGAACCACAGCCAGAAGATCAATATGTTTATTATGGAGAGAGTGATATTTACCTGTTTGATATGTGATGTTAACCCTGAATCTGATCCAGGATGTAGAGCAGTCGCAGTTACATATGATTATTGGATTTAAAAATCAACACTAATTTATGCCTTCAAAGCTTGCTTCTGCTTTAATTGGAATGGCAGTTTGCCTTAAATTCCCAGAAGTCATCAGAGTATATAGTTGTATTTTTCAGTAGCAGCCTTTTGCATTATGGGGAATGAAATTGGAACTCGGTTGGTTTTGAAAAGATTGTTCGTGCCAGAAATGACCCTAAGCTCATTTTAGAGACGGCAGTTTTATGATTTTCTAGCTAATATTCATTATATCTTTCTAAAATCAGATGCTTAACTCGATTTGTAACATTCAGAGCAACCCGATTTAAACTTTGGAGGGCAGATCTGACTGTGCCTCTTGCATTAAAAAAAGATTTTTTTTGTTTATTATCCAAATTTCGGCCAGATTATAGGTCTCGTGAATCATAAAATTACCCATCCTGCAAATCAACACAAACATGATTCAAGGGATGGGGGCCATTTTGACTACAGTACTTGGATGTTGTGCTATTGATGACGAGTGTGAAAAATCTGAACCATTCTTGCATTCTAGTCATTTGCTGTGCCTTAGAACAAGGTTAGGACACCTCCACTTTTCCCCAAGGACCCTTGTTCAAAATAAAAATCAATGTGCCAAAATGTACTATAAATACCTAAAAAGAGACCGTATGACTTGAATATTTCTACTGTTGAATAATTGAATAATTTTCAGGCGTTTTGAAAGGTAATGCATTAGTAAATAACCTGCTAAATAATTAAGCACAGAACAGAATTGACTAGATTAAAATTATGGCTTATTGTAGCACAGAGTAGGGTAACTGATTAGCGAGAGGACAGATGCATAAACATTAAATCTAAAGCACAAAAATCATTGTGTGTGTTGAATTGAGAGAAAACTATTATTGATGTCAATGTTACTGTATCTTTAATATATATGTTGTGCCCTAGAATGTGATGCATGTATTTCTCTCTGATTAAAAAATATACGGTTCAAAACATTGAGTTAATGGCTGCCTTGAGTTTAATGTTGCAGATTATTACTGTTGGGATTGTTGACCTTGGCTTTTAATAAGGCTGATAATTTACATTGAAAATGATACAGCAATTTAGTCTTCCTTGTAAATGAAATGTGAAAAGTTAATGATCAAGAATTAATTTCAAGTTGCTTAGTATGGTTTATTGGGCCAGATTTTGCAGTAGCAGGGCATCTAATGATGTCTGTCGTTCGTTAGACTTGCCCCTGCACCCTTCAGCTCAAAAACTGTTGCCCACAAAGTTGCTGAAAATGCAAGCTGATAGCAGTTTCAGCAGCAGAAGAGCTGAGGCAGGGGCGGAGGCGGGCAATGTTACGGAGGTGGAAAAAGGCGGTTTTAGTTATGCTGCGGATATGTGGCTGGAAACTCATTTCAGGGTCAGAAATGACACCTAGGTTGCGAACAGTCTTGTTCACCCTCGGATTGATGCTGGGGAGAGGGATGGAGTCAATTAGGGAACGTAATTTGTGGCGGGGACCAAAGATAATAAATAGCTTTGGTCGTCCCAATATTTATTTGGAGAAAATTTCTGCTCATTAAGTACTGGATGAGGGACAAGCAATCTGACAATTTAGATACCAAGCAGGGGTCGAGAGAAGTGGTGGAGAGGTAGAGCTGGGTGTCAGTGTACATGTGGAAACTGACTCCATGTTTGCGGATGATATCGCCAAGGGGCAGCATATAGATGAGAAATAAGAGGGGACCAAGGACAGATCCTTGTGGGAAACCAGAGGTAATGCTGCGGGAGTGGGAAGAGAAGCCATTGCTGGAGATTTTCTGGCTACGAATAGATAGATAAGAATGGAACCAGGCGAGTGCAGTCCCACCTAGCTGGACATTGGTGGAGAGGCGTTGGAGGAAAATGGAGTGGTCAACTGTGTCAAAGGCTGCAGACAGGTCCAGAAGGACGAGGAGGGATAGTTTACCTTTGTCACAGTCACAAAGGCTGTCATTTGTGACTTTGAGAGTCGTTTTGGTACTGTGGCAGGGGCGAAAGCCAGATTGAAGGGATTCAAACATTGAATTCATTGAAAGGTGATCACGGACTTGGGAGGCAACAACACGTTCAAGTACTTTGGATAGGAAAGGGAGGTTGGAGATGGGGCGACAGCTAGCAAGCAAAGTGGGGTCAAGGGTTGGTTTTTTTGAGAGGGATGATGACAGCAGATTTGAAGTAGAGGGGAACAGTACCAGAAGACAGAGAACCGTTAACAATGTCGGCTAACATGGGAGCCAGAAAAGAAAGTTGGGTGGTCAGCAGTTTAGTGAGAATAGGGTCAAGAGAGCAGCCAGTGGGTCTCATGGATAAGATGAGTTTGGAGAGATTAAGAGGGGAGGTCAAAGAGAAACTAGAATAAGATGTGAGTTTAGGACTAGGGCAGGTGGCAGCGTCAGAGGAAGTTTGGCCCTGTGGGCTAGGGGAAGGAAGGGAACTCGCAGAGGCAGCTGATCGGATGGTCTCAATCTTTGATACAAAGACGTCCATGAACTCCTCACATTTGTTGGTGGAGACGTGGGAGAGGGGTTTAAGGAGACTATTAGCAGCAGAGAATAGAAGCCGGGGGTTATTTTTGCAATCCAGAATGATCATGGAATAGTGAGCAGTTTTTGTAGACAGGAGTAAGAACTGTGATAGTGTTTTGTGTGTTCGAGCCAGATCTGGCGGTGAATGGCTAAACCAGTTGTCTGCCACATCCGTTCAAGTCTGCGCCCTTTTGACTTGAGGGAGCGAAGATGAGGGCTGTACCGGGGGAACAGTAAGGGTGGGAGAGAGAGTAATCATTTTAATAGAATCAAGGGCATCAAAGGTGGTAGTGAGAGTGTGATTGAGCAGATCGGTGGCTGAAGAAATGTCATTGTTAAAAGAAGGCCAAAGGTTGGACAGTTTCGAGTTGATAAATGCAGTTGTAATAGAATTTGTAGAGACTTTTTTCCCAGGGGCGGATGCAGAAGGAAGTAGGTTTGGATTTGGGAAGGGGAATATGGGTCGGGAGTGATACAAGGTACCTCCATAACCAATGAGATTTATGGATTGCGAATTCTACAGTAATTCTGCCTGACTGAAATAGATCAACGTCTATTTGGACAAAAACAAATTTTGGTTTTAAGTGGCGAGTTATACTAGAGCACCAATACTTGTAGATGGAACTCTAAATTGGCAGTGCTGGTGCAGATGCAGTCTCTATTGTGTTATGAAGAGAATTTCTGCCTCGCAGTGATGAAAGAGTGATGGTATAACTCTGGTGTCTGGTCCCATTCTGACTGAAGGCAGCTAGTTGAGATGCTTTTGGTGGGACCCACCTTGAACTGCTTGAGGTCAACACCGTATGAGGTATGATTTCAGTGAGAATCAGGCTGGGTTTAAAAACATCTTTCAGCTTCCTTTGGACTTACTGGGCACTTTATAACCTTAACCAGAGGCTTTTTTAATGTTTAGAGACAATGGACTCTCCTGAACGTTTAAAATGTACTTTCTCTGAGCAGACCACATGTTCTCAATGCTCTTAGGCAATTTGCAGTTCACATAAAATAGATGCTGCTGACAGCAAACCACTCTTTGTATCTCCTGCTCTGAGTGAAATATTATCGTGCCCGACACTACCAGCTCCCAATTTATGCTCTGCCCATGACAGTGGAGTTCTGAGCATGTGTGTGACATGAACAAAATCAAGGACGAGAAACCATTTAAAAATCAATTTTTTTCCTTGTGAAATGAAGTCAACAAGGCCCTAGTCACTTATTGGGAATGTTGTTTTGGATTAATCTAGCATCTGTAATTTATACACCTCCCTAATTTATACAGTGTGATTTACAATCTAAAGGTAATTGAGTAGTCAGAAGGGCAACATTAACATATTTTTGATACCCACTTAAGCATTTCTATTGAATCCCGGCAGTGATGTATTTTATTCTACAGTACACCTAAACTATTAAAATTTGATTTGGCAGCTTTATTTGGAGGTATAACTTTAAAAAAAAAATTACAAATAGCTCTGAAATTGCATTGGTGAAACTAATTATGGGAACGTTTTGTATACCGTATTGTTTTCTGTCTTTAAATAATTAACTGCAGTTTTTTTCTTCCAGGGGTTGGCAAGGATTAATTGCTCATGGCTGCCATTCACTTGTATTGATCATTGATCCATGCACCTCGCAGACAATTCAGGTTCTGGAACGGCACAAAGCAAATGTTGTGAAGGTAATTATTATTGTTCACCAAGAGTATTGGCTAGATTTGGAGTGCATCTGCCAACCTATTAAGTACACTCATGCTGTAATGCAATACTTTAGTAGCAAATAATTAAATTTGTTAAAATGGATACTGCTGTTGGCAAATGTTAAAAGAAAACCCTTTAGCAATTTCTTTAATATAAAATACTTTAGTCTAAAATTAAAGCATACTGCTCCTTTAACTATTAATTACTCCACGTTTCCACTTGTCTGTTTTAGAATTGGAGAGAAACCTTTCAGTTTTTCTAGTGCTAACCTGGTAAGAATGCTATGTCGTATTGATGTTCAATATCAAGGGACTATGCTTAAACAAAGGGGACTACAGTGGGATGAGGGCAGAGTTGGCTAAAGTAGACTGGAAACACAGACTAAACGGTGGCACAATTGAGGAACAGTGGAGGACTTTTAAGGAGCTCTTTTATAGTGCGCAACAAAAATATATTCCAGTGAAAAAGAAGGGCGGTAAGAGAAGGGATAACCAGCCGTGGATAACCAAGAAAATAAAGGAGAGTATCAAATCAAAGACCAATGCATATAAGGTGGCCAAGGTTAGTGGGAAACTAGAGGATTGGGAACATTTTAAACAACAGCAAAGAATGACTAAAAAAGCAATAAAGAAAGGAAAGATAGATTACGAAAGTAAACTTGCGCAAAACATAAAAACAGATAGTAAAAGCTTTTACAGATATATAAAACGGAAAAGAGTGACTAAAGTAAATGTTGGTCCCTTAGAAGATGAGAAGGGGGATTTAATAATGGGAAATGTGGAAATGGCTGAGACCTTAAACAATTATTTTGCTTCGGTCTTCACAGTGGAAGACACAAAAACCATGCCAAAAATTGCTGGTCACAAGAAAGTGGGAAGGGAGGACCTTGAGACAATCACTATCACTAGGGGGGTAGTGCTGGACAGGCTAATGGGACTCGAGGTAGACAAGTCCCCTGGTCCTGATGAAATGCATCCCAGGGTATTAAAAGAGATGGCGGAAGTTATAGCAGATGCATTCGTTATAATCTACCAAAATTCTCTGGACTCTGGGGAGCTACCAGCGGATTGGAAAGCAGCTAATGTAATGCCTCTGTTTAAAAAAAGGGGGCAGACAAAAGGCAGGTAACTATAGACCGGTTTGTTTAACATCTGTAGTGGGGAAAATGCTTGAAACTATCATTAAGGAAGAAATAGCGGGACATCTAGATAGGAATAGTGCAATCAAGCAGACGCAGCATGGATTCATGAAGGGGAAATCATGTTTAACTAATTTACTAGAATTCTTTGAGGATATAACAAGCATGGTGGATAGAGGTGTACCGATGGATGTGGTGTATTTAGATTTCCAAAAGGCATTCGATAAGGTGCCACACAAAAGGTTACTGCAGAAGATAGAGGTACACGGAGTCAGAGGAAATGTATTAGCATGGCTAGAGAATTGGCTGGCGAACAGAAAGCAGAGAGTCGGGATAAATGGGTCCTTTTCGGGTTGGAAATCCGTGGTTAGTGTTGTGCCACAGGGATCGGTGCTGGGACCACAACTGTTTACAATATACATAGATGACCTGGAAGAGGGGACAGAGTGTAGTGTAACAAAATTTGCAGATGACACAAAGATTAGTGGGAAAGCGGGTTGTGTCGAGGACACAGAGAGGCTGCAAAGAGATTTGGATAGGTTAAGCGAATGGGCGAAGGTTTGGCAGATGGAATACAATGTCGGAAAGTGTGAGGTCATCCACCTTGGGGGAAAAAAAAAGTAAAAGGGAATATTATTTGAATGGGGAGAAATTACAACATGCTGAGGTGCAGAGGGACCTGGGGGTCCTTGTGCATGAAACTCTTTTTGGAGTTCACCTGCAAAACATAAAACATTAAACTGTGCCACCCGACCTGGGTGACACTCCAGACATTTACAAGGCCCTTTTTTTTCCCCCTTTTTTTTGTTTTTTTTTCTGTTTTTTTTTGGCACTAAATTCACAATTTTCCCCAGTGCCCCCTATAAAAGGGAAGGGGGACACTAAAAGCACCGGCAATGAAAACAAATTAAACTTTAAAACGTAAAATCAAATTAAAATTTGGTTGCCGGGCGTGATGATGCACTCCAGTCCCTCCGGTGCCCACCTCTCGCGGAAGGCCGCGAGTCCTTGTGCATGAATCCCAAAAAGTTAGTTTGCAGGTGCAGCAGGTAATCAGGAAAGGCGAATGGAATGTTGGCCTTCATTGCGAGAGCGATGGAGTACAAAAGCAGGGAGGTCCTGCTGCAACTGTATAGGGTATTGGTAAGGCCGCACCTGGAGTACTGCGTGCAGTTTTGGTCACCTTACTTAAGGAAGGATATACTGGCTTTGGAGGGGGTACAGAGACGATTCACTAGGCTGATTACGGAGATGAGGGGGTTACCTTATGATGATAGATTGAGTAGACTGGGTCTTTACTCGTTGGAGTTCAGAAGGATGAGGGGTGATCTTGTAGAAACATTTAAAATCATGAAAGGGATAGACAAGATAGAGGCAGAGAGGTTGTTTCCACTGGTAGGGGAGACTAGAACTAGGGGGCACAGCCTCAAAATACGGGGGAGCCAATTTAAAACCGAGTTGAGAAGGAATTTCTTCTCCCAGAGGGTTGTGAATCTGTGGAATTCTCTGCCCAAGGAAGCAGTTGAGGCTAGCTCATTGAATGTATTCAAGTCACAGATAGATAGATTTTTAACCAATAAGGGAATTAAGGGTTACGGGGAGAGGGCGGGTAAGTGGAGCTGAGTCCACGGCCAGATCAGCCATGATCTTGTTGAATGGCGGAGCAGGCTCGAGGGGCTAGATGGTCTACTTCTGTTCTTAATTCTTATGTTCTTATGTAATAGGCTAATGAATAAGGTCAGAGCATGCAGTCGGGACAAGTTGCAGAATGGATAGCTAGCTGGTTGCAAGACAGAAAACAGAGAATAGGTGGAAAGAGTGGCGGGAAGTGGGGTCCCACAAGGATCAGTGCTGGAACCACTTCATAATTTATATTAACGATTTAGACTTTGGAATCAAGCATGCAATTTCTAAATTTGCGGACAACACCAAATTGGGAGGGGATAGTCAAGACTGAGGAGGACTGCAACAAATTACAAGAAGACATTAATAAACTTGCAGAACAGACAAAATTGGCAAATTAATTTCAACATAGATAAGTATGAGTTATTACATTTTGGTAAGAAAAATAAGAAGGTCACATATTACTTGGAAATAAGAATCTAAATGGAGTAGAGGGGAAAAGGGATCTTGGAGTACAAATACATAAATCACTAAAAGTAGCAAAACCGGTTAATAAGGCCACTAAAAAAGCAAACCAAGTTAAAACTCCGCAGTGTTCGGGGTGACCCGGATGTCCGACCAGAACTCCTCCCTCCAGTAAATATAAGAAAAGGATTTTTTCTTTGCAAAAGCCCATAGAAAGTCTGTGGGCAAGTGTAAGTGTAATGAATGATTAGCACCATTCGTTATAATTTCAGAATAAGGGGTCGCCCATTTAAAACGCAAATGAGGAGGAATTTATTTTCTGATGGTTGTGAATCTTTGGAATTCTCTACCACAGAGAGCTGTGGAGGCTGGGTCATTGAATACATTTACGGTGGAGATTTTTGAATGATAAGGGAGTCGAGGGTTATAGGGAGAGGCCAAGATCAGATCAGCCATGATCTTATTGAATGGCGAGTGGCCTCGAGGGGCCAAATGACCTAAGCCTGCTCCTATTTCTTATGTTCACCGCTGACCACAAAATCCGGGCCTGTGTTCCTTCAGGTGATTTCATTTTCAGTAGTGAGGCTCAAAACAACTTGCAGCAATTTGTTCTGTCAGTGCGAATTTGTTATTTTATTCTTGGCTTATGGAGCTAATCATGGATTCGGTGTTTGGCAGAAAATGCTGGACCTGAGCAGGTCAGGCAGCATTCTTGGAGAGAATGTTACGGACCATTGACCTGTAATGTTTCCCCTCCTTTCCTCTGTCGACATATGCCTGGCCTGCCTGGCCTTCTGAGTATTTCCAGCAATTTCTGTTTTAATTTCAGATTTCCAACATTTGCAGTATTTTGCTTTTGTTTCAGTGTTTGACGGTTAACACTGTTCTGAAAAATTGCCAGTTAACATTCATCAACTGCTTATCCGATTTTAACTATGCATAGCATCAAGTGATGATATTTTGCTTGTCGTTAAAACAAAACTAGTAATTAATAGGTTTTGATTAATTTTGTACCCTTGAAGAGCATAAGAAATAGGAACAGGAGTAGGCCATTCAGCCCTTTGAGTTTGATCCGACATTCAATAAGATCATGGCTGATCTTTTGCCTCAACTTCACCTTCCTACGCTATCCCGGGAACATCAATGTTCCTGTTAAAATGCGCCTGATCTGGAGGTCCTGCGCAAGCCGCTCAATGGCTTTACGATTGAAATAACCGCGCATGTGCGAGAAATTGGACTGCGCAGCCTGTTAAAGGGGCGACGCACCCAAAACAAATTAGCGGGAACATTGCCCACATCCCTTGATTCCCTTAGTATCCAAAAATCTACCGATCTCTGCCTTGAATATACTCAATGACTGAGCATCTACAGCCCTCTGGGGAATAGAATCCCAAAGATTCTCACTGGTATTTAATAAATCAGATATTTAATGATATCTGATGTCCTCAACATAATTCATATGGGTGTGAAGTAAAAATAGAAATGTATGTTTTAGTGGAGGGATGTGACAAATGAATAGCAGATGGTAACAAAATGGTTAGCTACTATTTCTAGAACTCTTTTTCCCTCAGAGCTATCAACTTGCGCACTGAAAGTTTGTTGAAATATAAATGATTATTATGCTAGCAAGTATAATTAACGTTGAACCAACAGGAAGCTCATGACTGGAGAGAAACACACTGGTGATTTTTGGGGTTTCCATTAACGAGTAACATTGTCTAAAAGGTCAAAAAGTTCTCTGCTTTTTAAGGGGATCCGCAGTATTAAAATATCCATTGAAGATCTGTGAGTGAAAGACCATGCTGATCTCAGAGACAGACTAACAAAGGTACTACTGTATGGTCTACATCCTGTGTGTGAAGGTACGTGTGATGGGGAGGGTGGGAAATCTGTTAAGCAACATTACTTGCAAAGGCGTCTTTGATGCAACAGTGGAAAATCTGTCAGCATTCTTGAAGGTGCAAAAGATTCCCAAATTGATGTACATATGCAAAAACAAATACTGCCAATCGTGGGATTGCGGTTTGATCATTATTAAGGCTAAAGAAAATTTACTGTTTAGCCACCAGTTAGTTTCAGGTGCCCAAAAATAAAATCCATCCCCAAAAGTGATTTTCCAAGGTGCTTAAGAAGTAAAGAACACAACATACCTGAATGATATAAATCCAGTTACTTTCTGGAGGTGATCACAAGATGGCATACGTTCTTTGGAGTCAATACTGCAAGGAATCCTCTCATCGGCAACATCTATACTGGATAAGTATCTGCTATAGGGGCAATATTTGTTATCACTAACCCAAGTCAAGGGAACTAAGTGTGGAAAAATGTGGTGGGATTGCAAATCATGGGCTTGGAGGCGTAGATTTCCCTTATCTGGCTGTCCCTTCTGTATAATTACTCGATTACTGTGTGCTCCATTAGCTGCTGTTGAGGAGCTGAAATGTTTCTATTATTTGAGTTGATATTAATTTGAAAATTAAATCTTGGCAGATGGAGTGTTTTACTGTGTTGCTTTTGTGCTAATTTTGATACTTGTGTTTGGTAGGATTTGGTCATTGCTGTGTTTTTTGTGATGTGTGTAATGCTTTACTTTTGCCTGGAATAGTGTATGGGAGTATGGGTGGTAACTGCTTCAAGATTCACTGGGCTGTTCTCATAACTTGCATTAACAGAGCAGCTGTGGGTGCAGAGAGTTGTAAAATGATGGGCCACCATGGAAGGGAAAGTGAGTGCCTAACTTGGAGGAAACCCCTTCCAGTTTAAAAAAAATGATACAGATGGAAGGTTACTTTCTACTAAGAGTGCAACCTGTGGGCTTTTCTTCTTTAAATGTTGCCTAGGGGCATAAACATTATCCTTCATACTGTTAACTTGGCTTAATAATGTTACAGTAAAGCCCTCCTTCAAAAAAAACACCTTTTACTAACCAAAGCAACCAAAGTGTATTAATTAGTGGAGGCATAATTTAATTCTTCGAATTATGGTGCCCATAATTTCAAGGGCGTTCTGAGCTGGGGTAGAAGATGTTACTGTTGCCAGAGGCTAATTCTATGGGCTCAATTTTTCCCAATGCTGTTTTTTGGCGTATTGCCAGAGTTACGCTCGCTTTTCTTGGCCCCAACTACTCCAAAAAAAAGTAGCAAGTTTCCCTGTTCTATTTTTTGAAATTGGCGCCCCGCAGCCTGTCCTGTAGCCTCGGGGAGTGGAGTTTAATGTCTGCGCTGAAAAACGATGCCGCCCCTTCTGCACATGCGCAAAAAAAAGGAAGTTTTTGATGTGATTCTTATGGACGCGCATGTCTAGTACAGCTCCCGATCTGTATTCGGCCAATTTAAAGAGCCAGTTGTGTGTGAGAACTTTAATTCTCATTGGAAAAATCGGAGCTGCAATACAAGATGCAATGTGGCACAAGACCAAGAATTTCTTACAGGATGAAGTGGAGGCACTAGTTACTGTAATTGAATGCAAATGGCACGAGCTGGACACCAGCAGAGGTCACACAAAAGTTCCACCAAAAGAAATGAAGAAACGTTGGAACCAACTTGCAGAAGATTACTGTGCAATGGTGACCACCCCGAGGTCTGGAGGCCAGTGCAAAAAGAAATGGCAGGACCTTGGTCGAGTAGTTAGTGTAAATAATATTTTCATTAATTCAATGGAATTGCAATTGTAAATTTGTCCAACTGTATATGTCCCACCCAGCAGAAAGACATCCTCTCTTTAAAAAGTTATGTTTTCATCTTTGCAGAGGAAAGTGGCACCTAACAAAACGGAACGAACTCTGAACAGGAGGAGGCCCGGCAAATCTGCACCCACTGAAACCTTTGGAAGAGAGGGTCGCTGCTTTGGTGGGTCCTGCCTGGAGAAAAGCAACCACCACTGCACAAGCTGGGCCCACAATCAAGGGAGAGGGCAAGTCCTGCAAACTCCACAGTTTGGCTTTGCTAAATGTTAAGTAATGCGCGGGCTAGCCAAGTTTCGGTTCATGGGGATGTCTCCGTCAGCTACGCTTTGGTTGATGCAATGTGCTATCATTCATCGTATCCCTTCAAATCAGCCTGCTGCCTGCGCTGTGTGAGCCTACTCTTGCCACGCACCCTGCCCCCTCCTCTGCTGCTAACCATTTGTCGATTCGGTTATATTTTGCAGAACTTGCGGCCAACCCTGATGGTGCAGAAGAAGATTCGGACGAGCCTGAAGAGGAGAACATTTTCCAATCCCGCCTTCCAGACCAAGAGCATGGGGGGGGGCAGGTGATGGATGAAGCCCACACTGTTGTACTCACACTGGTGGAGGTGCAGGTGCCGTCCATTGAGGTGCCAGCCCCTTCCCTGAGTGATTTGAGTGTTGGTGGGACATTCCATGGTTTCGCACCATCCAAGGCTGGGGATTCCAGTTCGGTGCAGTGAGGCACATCCAGGGCTCCACTGTCCGAGGCTGCAGGTCCCAGTGGGATGCAGTGAGCCACACCCAGGGTGAGGAGGGGAAGGAGAGCTCGACAGTGCTCTCCTGAGGTGCAGGATCTAACAGATGCGGTTTAGATGATGGCAATGAGGGCGGAGGGCATTGACCTTAGGCGATCACTCCTGGACACCATCAGTGAGGTGGGTGATTAGGCATCGGAACTGTCGGGAGAAGTAACAACACTCGAGAAATGGGAACACTGTCCGGGCACATGACAGAGGGAATGTCTCAGTCAGTCAAAACAATGTTGGTGAACATGAGGGAGGGAATGTTCCAGCTAGTTGACACACAGTCAGGGCACATGAGGGAGGGAATGTCGAAGTTAGCTGCTGCAAAAGGAGAACACGCCCAGACCCCGCGCCCATTGGCAGAATCAACTGCCACTCCCACTCCAATCCCCAGACCAGCCTCTGAAGAGGCCCAAGCCGGGCCCTCCACATTACCCCCGCCACCCCCTATCAAGAAGTGCGCATTACCCGAGATGTTCGAAAGAATCAGCTTGGTACCAACCCGAGAAATGCTGCGCCATCACCTGTGAGCAGGGGTGGAGTCACCAAGACCAAGCCAGCAGGTGGTCTTAGAATAAGGTGGAGGAGAGATGGGTGCAGCCTTTCTTTGCTGCTGTTGTTGTTGTTACTGTTCTCAAATTAAAAGATTTTTGTAAGTTATGTAAATGTACAAGTTTAGAAGTTTTTAAGTGGTCTTAGAGTTTGTAAGTGAGCTTAACTGAAAACTTGAAAGTTAGATACAAGAATATTATAATTTAAGTTTGTTAAACTTTTGAATAAAATATATTTTAAGTTATAATTGAATCATTATTTGTTCCATTATTAACACAACTTTTTGAAGTAAACAAGAATAATTTCCATCAGTTGTTCCATCAACACAACTTTACGGAATAGGTCCAAACAGTAAACATGGTCCATGTGGAATAGTTGCCATTGAGCCTTCAGGCAGCAAAGTGTTCAAGGATGAGCTGCTGGCACAAGGCTCGAGTAATCGTTAAAGGGGCATAGCGGCCCGCCCTCCTCCGCCGTCGTGCTCCGGGTTAAGGTAGTTGAATGGCTTCCTCGTCTTCTGCATCTTCCTCATCATCATCAGCCACTCTCACCTCAGGTGAGTCTTCTACTACCAGCTGCTGTTGCCTCATGATGGCTAAGTTATGCAGCATGCAGCACCCAACAGTGAACTGATCGACAATCTCAAGGGAGTATTGCAAGTAGCCTCCGGAATGGTCCAGGCATCGGAAACGCTGTTTCAAGATGCCAATGGTCCTCTCTATGATGCTGCACGTCGCAATGTACGACATGTTGTATTCCCGGTCAGCTTCCGTCCGGGTTACACGTGGGGGCGTTATGAGCCAGGTGGCGAGGCCGTACCCTTTGCCTCCCAATAGCCAGCCTTGTCTTTTTGGCCGCTGCTGAAACATGGCAGATATAACGCTCTCGTGTAGGATGAACGTATATGTGTGCTTCCAGGGTATCTTGCATCAACTGCCATGATGTGATGCATGTCGTCATACATGAGCTGCACATTAATTGAGTGAAAGCCTTTTTCTGTTCCTGTACATCTCTGAATCCTCCAAAGGTGCTTGCAAGGCAATGTGGGTATAATCAATGCAGCCCTGTACCTTTGTGAAGCCAGCAATCCTGGAGAAGTCCACAGCCCTTTCATGTATTGCCTGGGCGGTCATGGGGAACTTTATGTAATCATTCCTCCGGGCATATAATGCAGCAGTCACCTGCCGAATGAAGATATGTGTTGCATGTTGAGAAATGGCGCACACATCCCCAGTTGTAGCCTGGAACGATCCAGATGTATAGAATGAAAGTGCAGCTGTAACCTTCACTTCAGCTGACAAAGCAGTCCTCCTGACGCATCTAGGGTGCAGGTCTGCTTTTACTGACTCACAGATCTCGGTTACAACTTCTTTGCGGAAACACAGCCTTCTGCCACAGTCTACATCACTCAGGTGGAGGTATGAACGCCTGTCTCGATACACCCGATGTGGGTAAGGCCTCCTGCCCATCATCCAACAGACTCTGAGGTTCCTCATGTGATGACGTCGAATCAATTGTCTCCTCTGCAGCACCATGATGCAGAAGGCTTGCACAATGTATGGCATTGTCAGTATTGCCCCCATGATTAAATTTTACCTTTGCAAGAAGCTCAAAATGACATGCAGGACAAGGTTGTTTGTTCTCTCTCCTAAAGTTCGACGCCCTAGTATGGACCACACACAGATCTGAGCAGGTGCATTGATCGGGAACTCCCCCGGGCTTCATTTGATGCGTGGTATAGGCTTCTCATGCCTTCCGTTGCCTTCCCCCCCCCCCCCTCCCCCTCCCCCTCCCCGTGGGCTTCTTTTCAAGTCAACCCCTGTGTCCGGCAAGGGACCGATTCTGCCGGCCGTCGCTCTGACCCTCGAGCCCGGTTTGGAGACATTCGGTGGTGGCGTGTCAGTTTTTTAAAAAACTGAAAACTTAAAGAAATTCATTAAACTTTCAGTTCCTGCATTTTAATATTTAAAAATTTAAGCTTGATTATGGATCTTTATGTGTTCTTGACTCCCTCCAAAACTTTGCATAAAAACAATGGCGTCTTTCTGCGGCGGTTTTTTAATGTACGCTGGTTTCTCTTACGTGCCCAGAAGGTTTTTCGGGAGTGTTCACATACGCCGTCCTAGGAGAAATTTAAATTGGCCAAACTTCCATAATTGTGAAAAACTGGCGTAGTCATCAGGTTAGGCCCCCTATGACGCAAAAAAAACTAACCTAAAAAAATCGTAACTAACTGAGTTACACTGGTGCACAAAAAGATTGGGGAAACTTTGATATTTAAATTTAGGCCAAAAAAAGTGACGCGTGACAACAAAACGATGCAAATCACTGGGGAAAATTGAGCCCAATGCTTGTAAAGTTTACTTAAGGTTGTGTTTAGACCTGTGAATTGCCAATATGAACCCAGTACCTTCGGACTCCTCAATACTTTTCAACATGCTTGCCAATAATGTAGATTCTTATTGATGTTGGTGCTGTTCGAAGATCTTATCTAGGTGAATGTACTTTGATATCCATTTATGCTTACTGTATTGAACTTTAGCATACAGGCAGTTTCTTGTAGAGATTTTTCACCAGCTGATAGGTTTTTCACTAGATGATTCCAACGGGCATTATTCCTGTAATGTGTTTAGTTTTTAATCTGTTTATTTTGGCAACTACTGATCCTGATGTCCAATGGCTGACAAGTCTAAATTGAATTCTGATGAAGAGTTGCACACCTAAAATGTCATAACTTGCCTGTTCTACAGATGCTGAATGACATGCGGTATATTTCTAGCATTTTCCTCTTTTTATTTCTAATTTCAGGGTCTGGTTTAATTTTCACAGGTAAAATGGGCTCGAGAAAACTACCACCATAACATTGGCTCTCCCTATTCTTTGCGTCTGGCATCTGCAGATACTGTGGGAAAGATCATAGTTTGGGATGTTGCTACAGGAGTAGCTCGATGTGAGATTCAGGAGTACACCAAACCCATTCAAGGTAAGAGATCAAGTTATGATTGAAGCTGGCGTAGCGCAAGTCTAGTGAGTTCTACACCGATGCAGTGTGATGCTAATGTTTACGGGAACAGTAGCATAGTGGTTATGTTACTGGACTAGTGATCCAGAGGCCTGGACTAATGATTGGGGGACATCAGTTCAAATTCCAGCATGGCAGCTGATGTCCTTACCCGGTATGGTTTATATGTGACTCCAGACCCACAGCAATGTGCTTGACTTTTAACTGCCCTCTGAAATGGCCGAGCAAGCCACTCAGCTGTATCAAACCGGTAGGAAAGTCTTCACCTCAGGACTGCAGCAGCTCAAGGCGGCGGCTCACCACCACCTTCTCGAGAGCAATTGGGGATGGGCAATAAATGCCCTTGTCAGTGATACCCACATCCCATGAATAAATTAAAAACATTGAAAAAGTAGACTATTCTCTGTTGCTGAGCCGCCTTTTAAATATATAGGGGTTCGAAATGTGCCTAAGCCGCTCACCGATATTTTAGAGCTGGTTTCAGAAGTTCGAGTCCGGAGTCCCCACAGCTGCAAGCTTTTGTTTAACGAACTTCTGCTTTCATCATCTGCTAATTCTCTCTGACTATTTCTCTCTGGTTTTTAAATCTGTTTATATATTTACGTCCTTTACCTGATGGTTTACATATTGAAGCTTATTACTGTTAGACTGACTTACTCTGACAAAATGATGGAGTGATCATGCCTCTTAATTTGTTTTTGAAATTTGATATTCTTATCTTGGGCCAGATTGTAATTTACTTAGTGTCTTTGAAAATTATTAAAAATTCTCCAATTTTACTGTAACAGGCAACTAATGGGAGGCGGAGGCTTCATTAATGGTCGCATCTTCAACCATGGTAGGGCCAGCATGCTAGTGCAAGAGACAAGGCCAGAGTGTTTGCAAACACCTTTAGCCACAAGTGCCGAGTGGAAAATCCTACTCTGCCTCCTTTTGAAGAACTAACCATCATAGATGCCAGTGTGCAACCAATTTTGTTTGCTCCATGTGTCTGAGTGCACTGGACACAGCAAAGCCATAGACCCCATGACAACATCCCCTTTTAGTGCTGCAGACCTGCGCCCCAGAAGTAGCAATCCCTCTAGCCAAGTTGTTCCAGTCCAGCTGTGATGCTGGCATTTACTTGACAATGTGGAAGATTGCCCAGGCATGTCCTATCTCCCCCCAAAAAGGATAAATCAAACCCAGCCAGTTGCTGTCCCATTAGCCCCATGCTGATCATCAGTATCGTGCTGGTAGGAGTCATCAATAGTGCCATCAAATGGCACCTAATCATCCATAACCTGCTCACCAATGCTCAGTTCAGGTTCTGCCAGAGCCACTCGACTCCAGATTTCGCCGCAACCTTAATCCAGAATGGAACGTGCGAGCTAAATGCCAGAGGAGAGGTGAGAGTAGCTTTTCTCGACACCTTGCCAGCATTTGACCAAGGATGGCGCCAAGAAATTCTTAAAAACGGAGGTTATTGGGGGTGAAAGGGAAAACCCTTCTTTGGCCAGAATCACACCTGACATGGAGATGGTCGTGGTTGTCAGAGGCCCCAATGCAGCACCAAAACATTGCTGCAGGAGTTTCTCAGAGAAGTATCCTTGGCACAACCATCTTCAGCTGCTTCAGCAATGACCTTCCCTAAATAAAAGTAAGGAATTGGACTGTTCACTGACTACTCCATAATGTTCAGTTCCATTCACAACTTCTTTTATAATGAAGCGGCCCAGGCCAACAAAATACAAGCTTGGGCTGACAAGTGGTAGGCAATATTTGTGCCACACAAATGCCAGGCAGTGACCATCTCCAACAAGAAAAGACCCTGACTCCTCTTCCTGACCTTTATTGGCACCATCATCACAGAGTCCTCCACCATCAACATCTTGGGGGTTACCATTGAGCAGACGGCTACCTGGATCATGGCTCTAACAGTAGGGCAAAGACTGGTACTCTGTAAGGAGTGGTTCAGCGCTGTGGTCGCAAGCTCTACACCATTGTTGCCGTCTCCATCCCAATCCCCTTTCCCGGCCGCTGAATCAGGCTCTGTCAGGCTGAACCAGACTGTTCGTGACCTTGGCATCTTATTTGACTCTGATTTGATCTTTCAATCCTGTATCCTCGCACAAAGACCGCTTACTTCTACCTTCATAAAATTGCCTACCTCAGCCCATCTGCCACTGAAACCTTAAGCCATGCCCTTGTCACTTCCAGACTCTACTATTCCAATGCTATCCTGGATGGCCTTCTAAACTCCAGCTCATCCAAACCCATCTACTGCCTATATCCTTTTGCACTCACCCATCATGCCTGTCTCTGCTGACTTTATTGGCTCCTGGTCCTCCAATGCCTTAAATTAAAAATTCTCATCCTTGTGTTTAAATCCTTCCATGGCTTTTCCCCTCCCTACCTCTGTAATCTCCTCCAACACTAACAACCCCATGCCTGAATGCTCTTTTCTCCTGTATCCCCACAGTTGGCAGCCATGCCTTCAGCCACCTATGCACCTCCCAAAACCCCCCCTCCTCTCCATTTTCCTCTTTTCTTTTTCCTTACCATCGTTAAAACTCACTTCTTTGATACAACTTTTGCTCACCCCTCGTACTATCTCCTTTCGCTTGACATCCTTTTCTTCCTTGTATCTTTTGGATGCTTCTATATGTTCAAGATGCTGTATCAGAGCAAGTTGTTGGAAGCTCATTGTCTTCCCAGGGCAGAACAAATTGCTGTCGCTACCATGGATTCAATATCCACACACTCCATCACTGACGCACTATAATGGCAGTATGTGCTATTTGCAGCATGCACTGCAGCAACTCGCCAAGCTTACTTCAACAGCACCTCCCTCCCTTGTGATCTCTGCCAATGAGAAGAACAAGAGCAAAAATGTCTTGGGAACACCAACAGCTCCAGACTCCTCTCCAAGACACATGCCATCCTGACCTAGACGTATAATGCCATTACTTCAGTGTTACTGGATCAATATCCTGGATTTCCCTACCTAACCCCATTGTGGAAGCACCATCACCAGAAGGACTGCAATGGTTTAAGGAGGCCCACCATCATTCACAGAGCAACTAGCGCTAAACAATTAGTGTGGCTTTGCCAATGTCATCACATCCAGGAAACCAATAAATAGTAATGAAGTTGTGGTCTGAACTCGTGTATGAGATTGTTTTATAATCAGTCCTCGGTATTAATTAGTTTTATGCTTTTTTTTTTAAAGCAGTAGTTTTTATCCTGCCGTGATGGCGTTAATCAATTTGTGTATCTATCACAATCTTCTATGTTCATCTATATTATATTTCCTAAATTTAGGCTTCATTGTTGAGATTATTGAAATTTCCAGAATAAGAAACCTGTTTAGGCAAAATATGTAGGTGTAATCATGAGCACTTGTAAGCATTTCTGTTGTATATTCATGAAATATTGTATTTGTTCTTTGCACGATGTCAATCCATCAACAACCTAGATAGGGTCTAATCTCTATCTCTGCCTCTTTGATTTTCTGGAGTAATGGCAAATCCTTTTACTAGTTTAATAACTTGGACAACCTCGTGTTGGTTTTGTGCTGCAGGTCTCCTCAGGGCATAAAATATTTTCATTAAAGAACATAAAATGACATGAATTATGGTTTTAGTCAATAAATGTTGTCCCAGGGAAGAATTTGAGACTCGTCAAACTTTTATCTTGTTGTCCAGTGCACAATGAGGTATGGGTAGATAATGAAATAAGAAGTGTGTGGGTGAGCACAGACTGAGTTTTAGCAGATTAGAGTGTTGGCATAACATGAAGTCGAGTGTTGAAACCGATTAGCCAATAGGATCCTGCTGTAACATTTAACTGAAAATGCTTGGCTTTATTTGAAATTCTGTTGATAACGTTACCCAGGGACCAGGATTCAGACTGCACGTGAAAAGCCATGTAAAACTATTTCAATACAATAATGGTCCTATTATTTCTTCCAGTTCTGAGACTTGGGATTTTATATTCTCAATCACATTTGCAATTTGTCGTTTGAATTGCAACTTGAAGACTTCAAGGAAGACTTTTTGTAGAATGACCCACACTAAGGCCCCAAGTTTCCACACGTTACAAAACGGGCGCCCCTCCGAGCTGAGCGCTCGTTTTTCGCGCCGGAAAAAAAACGCGCGATTCTGGAGCGCCCTGCAGCTCCATGTCTGCTTGGCGCGGCACCCAGGGGGCGGAGCCTACCACTCGTGCCGATTTTGTAAGTGGGAAGGGGCGGGTACCATTTAAATTAGTTTTTTTCCTGCCGGCAACCCTGCGCGTGCGCGTTGGAGCGTTTGCGCACGCGCAGTGTGAAGGAAACATTGGCACTCGGCCATTTTTGTAGTTCTTTGTAGCTGTTTAATTTTTGAAATTTTTTTAATAAAACCACATTGCCATCAGCACTGAGGCTACCTGCAGCAGTGAGAAGGTGCAGGAAGCCTCAAAGTTGAGGCAGTCGTTTCCCGACGGCCCCCCCCCCCCCCCCCCCCAGTCTTTGGGAATCGCTGTTGAACTTGAGGCTTCCTGCAGCCTTCTCACTGCCTCCTTTTCCCCCCCCCCCAGCCGCCGTCTGGAACGGCTTCCTCTCTTTCCGCCCCCCCCCCCCCCCGCTGCGTTCGGTCGGGCCCGCACTCCCGCCCCCCCCCCCCCCCCCCAATCCGCCGTCGGGAACGGCTTCCTCCTCCCCTCCTGCCGTTGGGAACGAACGGCTGCCTCCTCCCTCCTCCCCCCCCTGCGGGAACGAACGGCTGCCTCCTCCCCCCACCCCCCCCCCCCCCCCCCCCACAGGAACGACTGCCTCAACTTGTGAGGCTTCCTGCAGCATTCTCCCTGGCTGAAGCACTTTCACACAGGTAGGAAGATGGTTTATTTAATCTTTTCTTATAAATTTTTATTTATTTGTATAATATTTGTATAAGTATAAATAAGGATTTATTATAGAATTTAATGACTTCCCTTCCTCCCCCCCCCCCCCCCCCCCCCACCTCGTTCTGGACGCCTAATTTGTAACCTGCGCCTGATTTTTTTAATGTGTAGACAAGGTTTTTTCAGTTCTACAAAAATCTTCACTTGCTCCATTCTAAGTTAGTTTGGAGTACGTTTTCACTGTGAAAACTTTGAAATCAGGCGTCAGTGGCCGGACACGCCCCCTTTTGAAGAAAAAATTCTGTTCCAAAGTGAAACTGTTCTAACTGACTAGAACTGCAGAAAAAAAAAATGTGGAGAATTACAATTTCTAAGATAGTCCGTTCTCCACCAGTTGCTCCTAAAAATCAGGCGCAAATCATGTGGAAACTTGGGGCCTAAAAGTCTTGGGCAAAACATTATTTTGATCATGAACAATGTTGGAATTTTTCTATAGTTCTCTTCAACATTCAGCTGCTGTTTGCTTTTAATTTCCCAGGATGGGAAGATCATGGTTTCCTCATTAATTTCTCTCAGCATCCTAGGATGCATCCGGCCTGGTGATTTATCTACTTTTAAGTACAGACAGCCTTTCTAGTACCACCACTTTATCAATTTTTATCCCATCCAGTATCTCCACCACCTCCTCTTTCACCATGACTTTGGCAGCATCTTCTTTCTTGGTGAAGACAGATGCAAAGTGTTCATTTAGTACCTCAGCCATGCCCTCTGCCTCCATGCTTAGCTCTCCTTTTTGGTCCCTAATCGGTCCCACCCCTCTGCTTACTGCTCATTTATTATTTATATGCCTATAAAAGACTTTTGAATTCTTTCTTATGCTGGCTGCCAATCTATCTAGTACTCTCTCTGCTCCTCTTATTTTCTCTTTTGTTGCCCTACCTTTCCCCCTTGTGGGAATGTACCTCGACTGTACCCGAACCATCTCCTCTTTAAAGGCACCCCATTGTTCGATTACAGTTTTGCCTGCCAATCTTTGATGCCAGTTTACTTGGGCCAGATCCGTTCTCAACCCACTGAAATTTGCTTTCCTTCAATTAAGTATTTTTATTCTAGATTGCTCCCTGTCCTTTTCCATAGCTAATCTAAACCTTATGATACTATGATCACTGTTCCCTAAATATTCCCTTACTGACACTTGCTCCACTTGATCCACCTCGTTCCCCAGAACCAGATCTAGCAATGCCTCTATCCTCGTTAGGTCAGAAACGTACTGATCAAGAAAGTTCTCCTGAACACACTTCAGAAATTCTCCCCCTCTCTGCCTATTAGGATAGTTGAAGTCCTCCATTATTACTACTCTGTAATTTTATGCACCTCTCTGTAATTTCCCTGCAAATTTGCTCCTCTTTATCTTTCCAACAAGTTGATGGCCTATAAGATACACATAGTAGTGTAATGGCACCTCTATTATTTCTTAACTCTAATCAAATAGATTCTGTCCTTGATCCTCTCCAGGACATCCTCTCTCTCCATCACACTAACATTTTCTTTAACCAATACTACCATCCTTTCTTTCCTTCCCTATCTTTTCTGAACACCTTATATCCAGGAATATTTAAACCCATTCCTGCCCTTTTTTGAGCCAGGTCTCCGTTATCGCCATGACATAATATTCCCATGTGGCTATTTACGCCTGCAGCTCACCAAGCTTATTTACCACACTTCGTGTGTTTACACGCACGCACTGTAAACCTGTGTTAGACCTTCTTGTATTCTCTTTTAGTCTGACCCTATCTAATGCCTTACTATTTCTTACTCTAGTGCTATCTGTCTCTCCCCAGAATTTGCGCACTTTGTTTCTCCTTTCTAATGCTACATCCTGGTGCCCATCCCCCTGCCAAATTAGTTTAAACCCTCCTCAACAGCACTAGCAACCCCCCCCCCCCCCTGGTGAGGACATTAGTTCTGGCTCTGTTGAGGTGTAACCCATCCAGCCACGCAGTCATCTGCTCTATCCTATTTCTATACTCACTAGCTCGTGGCACCGGGAGTAATCCAGAGATTACTATCTTTGAGGTCCTGCTTTTTAATCTCTTTCCAAGCTCCCTAAAATCTGCCTGCAGGACCTCACCCCTTTTTCTACCAATGTCGTTAGTAGAGATATGGACAACGACCTCTGGCTGTTCACAATGTTCTGTGGAATTGTCTGTAAACTTTATTTTTTCTTTGGGTGAGCTGGAAAAGGAGCAGTTGGTTTGTTAGGACTCTATTATTAACTCCTTGAGCAAAGATCCCATGGCACTATTTTGAAGAGCAGGGGAGTTATCCCTGGTGTCCTGGCCAATATTGATCCCTCAATCAACACAACAAAAACAGATTATCTGGTCATTATCGCATTGCTGTTTGTGGGAGCTTGCTGTGCGCAAGTTGGCTGCCGCGTTTCCCACATTACAACAGTGACTACACTCCTAAAGTACTTAATTGGCTGTAAAGCGCTTTGAGACGTCCGGTGGTCGTGAAAGGCGCTATATAAATGCAAGTCTTGTTTGCTTTAATTATCAGTTTATAAATTGATAATTAAAGCAAATTACATATAAAATTAATCATCAACAATACATTTTTATTTATTTTAATGCTCACCATGGAAGAGACACTTGGATTGCAGAGTACTGGCTTTGTAATTGTAAGAATTAGTAATGGAATTCTGCCTGCACTGTACTAAGGAATTGATGGATGGGATGGTTGAAACTACTCAATCTTGTTTCACATACTACCTTCTCTGTCGACTGTAAAAGGTACTATCTTTCATTGTCCTACTCTGAAGTTGAACCAGGTCCTAAAGGTGAGACGGTATGCTATATAGTTGTGCCACCCTGTCTCTAGAATCTTAGTTTTTTTTCAGATACTACGATTAAATTATATATTGTTGTAAAACTCATCCACGTTCCTGTTCTCAATCAAAAGGAAATATTGTGACTGACATTTGCTGTTTCTTTCTTGCAAATAGACATGGAGTGGCTATGGAATCAGGATGCCTCCCGGGACCTGCTATTAGCGGTCCATCCACCAAACTACATTGTTCTTTGGAATGCGGATACTGGTACCAAATTATGGAAGAAAAGTTATGCAGAAAACATACTCTCCTTCTCGTTTGATCCTTTTGAGCTGTCGAATCTAGCATGTAAGTTGATTTAAGTTTATCCTTAAATTAAAGGTATTAATCTGATCATTTGGCAAGGCAGGATTAAAACTTGACTTGCTGTTACAGTATAACATCCTCCTGTTGCTGGTTGCAGTGATTTCTGTAAAACAACTATGATCCTACACATCTACCACAATTTAATAATTTACAGTAACTAAAATGTGGTAGATTAAATATTAAACCCTGAGTGATTATCGAGGAAATCCCATATCTTGGAAATTCAAAAGGATTATGCTGCAAGTTTATTTTTTTATAAACCTTATAACAAATTTTGAAAATTGTGTCCAAGACATACTGCATTGACTATATGGGATAGTTAAGGTGCTGGGAACATTGGACTGTGGTGAAACATCATTTGTTTCTGCTTTTCTAACTGCATAAGATTTGATAATCGATGTAAAAATGGTTGTTCCAAATGGGAGTTCAGTCATGTATGTATATATTTTAAAAATCTTAACTTTTTACAACAAAATATATTTTTAATAAAGAAAAAGCTAGAGATCTAGTTTTGTCAGGAATACTCCAGGGCGCCGTCCTTATGCAGCCTAACTGTGGAATGTTCTTTTAAGTGCTGTCCTTCGAGGCCAAGAAATGCCTCCGTAATGTGGTGTGCACTTTATAGCAACATTATGTTTCATCAAGGTTATGAATGGAATATTTTCTACTTTATCTGTAATTTGCAGCAGTTCCACTAACCTCCTGAATGACTTTTCTACTTTCGTATCGATGGGAATGGAACTTTTGTCTTCATTTTCATGGCCAAATTCCCAGAGTCCCTATTGTACTGCATCTCTTGTAATATTTCTCACTCACACAGGCCATTCTTGTGGTTTTTCTTAATGATGCTGCAAATATGTTCTATAGAATCGTAGAAATTTACATCACGGAAGGAAGCCATTTCGGCCCATCGTGTCCGCACCGACCGACCAAGATCTATCCAGCCTATTCCCACTTTCCAGCTCTTGGTCCGTAGCCCTGTAAGTTACGGCACTTTAAGTGCACATCCAAGTATTTTTTAAATGTGGTGAGGCTTTCGGCCTCTACCACCCTTTCAGGCAGTGAGTTCCAGACCCCTACCACCCTCTGGGTAAATATATTTCTCCTCCTATCTTCTCTATACCTCCTCCAATTACTTTAAGTCTACGCCCCCTGGTTGTTGACCCCTCTGCCAAGGGAAACCGATCCTTCCTATCCACTCTATCTATGCCCCTCATAATTTTATATAACTCAATAAGGTCTCCCCTCAGCCTCCTCTGTCCGAAGAAAACAAACCCAGCATCTCCAATCTTTCCTCATAGCTAAAATTCTCCAGTCCAGGCAACATCCTGGTAAATCTCCTCTGTGCCCTCTCCAGTGCAATCACATCTTTCTGTAATGTGGTGACCAGAACTGCCGCAGTACTCTAGCTGTGGCCTAGCTAGTGTTTTATACAGTTCAAGCATAACCCACCTGCTCTTGTATTTTATTCCTCAGCTAATAAAGGCAAGAATTCCATATGCCTTCTTAACCATCTTATCTACCTGGCCTGCTACCTTTAGGGATCTGTGGACCTGCACTCCAAGGTCCCTTTGTTCCTCTACACTTTTCAGTGTCGTACCATTTAATGTGTCTTCCCTTTCCTTGTTAGGCTTCCCCCACATGCATTACCTTGCACTTATCCGGATTGAATTCCATTTGCCACTGTCCTGTCCACCTGACCACCTGACCAGTATATTGATATATTCCTGCAGTCTGCAGCTTTCTTTTTCATTATCAACCACACAGCCTATTTTAGTGTCATCTGCAAACTTCTTGATCATGCCCCCAACATTTACGTCCAAGTCATTGATAATTACCACAAAAAGTAAGGCATGCAGCACTGAGCCCTGCGGAACCCCACTAGAAACAGTCACAAAAACACCCATCAACCATTACCCTTTGCTTCCTGCCTCTGAGACTATTTTGGATCCAACTTGCTACTTCACCCTGGATCCCATGGGCTTTTACTTTTGTGACCAGTCTGCCACGTGGGACCTTATCAACAGCTTTGCTAAAATCCATATGCACTGCCCTCATCGACCCTCCTGGTTACCTCCTTGAAATATTCAATCAAGTTAGTCAGACACGATTTCCCCTTAACAAATCCATGTTGACTGTCCTTTGATTAATCTGTGTCTTCCCAAATGAAGATTTATCTTGTCCCTCAGGATTTTTTCCAATAATTTTCCCACCACTGAGGTTAAGCTGACTGGCCGGTCTATCCCTTTCTGTACCAGCTTCAGTACCAGATCAGCATTCTGAGGCTGACATATGCTAAAGCTACTGCTCTATCTCAGACTGAGCTCAGTCACTGGAGAGCTCTGCGCATGTCTATTTATTTTGTGCTACTTTAGTCCACATTTAATAGTTAAGATGAAACAGTTCAATTATTCATACATGGTGGGGAGGAGGTTTTATAAATCTCCTACATAAGGCACTTACTTTGAAATATTGGGATCAGTGTATCAGCAAAGTTATTGAAATATTACAAAAAATAATTTAAACAGTATTTTGACAATTTCTGGTTCAGAAATGCCATACTCTGAGATGTCAAGCCATAAGTAGATGGACAACCTGGACCCTTTCTAATTGCATAGTCTTTATTATAATATGCAAATGTGAGTGTTCTTGCCAGTTCCCAAAATACTAAAAACTTGAAGGAATGGGAGTGGAGCTTTGCGCATGTGTGTAATTACGAATACATGGAGCTTTCTCCTAGCTGAGCTCAGTTCCAGACCCAGTGATGTACAATCTTCAGAATAACACTGGTTTTCACAGTCCAGATAGCAATCTACATCTACTTGTTTAAGTAGCTGTATTACTTTATTGAGAAACAATAAAGGGGCTATTACACTACTTGTATTCTATAGGCCACCAAATAATGGGAAGGAGATGGAGGAGCAGATTTACAAATAAATTACTGAGAGGCACAAGAACTATAGAGTAGTGATAATGGGAGACTTTATCCCAAATAAAAACAGAAACTGCTGGAAATCTGAGTCAGGCAGCATCTGTGGAGAGAGAAACCAAGTTAACGTTTCAGGTCGATGACTCTTCGTCAGAACTGGCAATAGTTCGAAATGTAACAAATTCTTAAGGAAGTTCAAGTTCTCCTTCTCCTTCTTGGGCAGTCCCTCGGAGTCGAGGATGACTTGTTTCCACACTAAAAATGAGTTCTCAGGCGACTTGAGTCTAATGCGGGACCTGCAGTCTCTGTCACAGGTGGGGCAGACGGTGGTTGAAGGAACGGGTGGGTGGGGTGCTTGGGTTGTCGTGCGTTCCTTTCGCTGTTTGCGCTTGGCTTCAGCTTACTCCCGGCGAATAGACTCGAGGCATACAGCGCCTTCCCAGATGCTTTTCCTCCACTTTGAGCGGTCTTGGGCCAGGGATTCCCAGGTGGCGGTGGGGGTGTCCTTGAAGCGTTTCCTCTGGGGCTCGCTTGCCATGTTGAAGCTCCGAGTAGAGCGCTTGCTTTGGGAGTCTCGTATCAGGCATGCGACCGATGTGGCCCATCCAACGGAGCTGATTGAGGGTAGTCAATGCTTCGATACTGGGAATGTTGGCATGAGCGAGAATATTGACCTTTTCTGCCAATGGATTTGCGGGATCTTGCTGAGGCAGCGCTGGTGGTACTTCTCTAGTCCTTTGTGGTGTCTGCTGTACATAGTCCAGGTCTCTGAAGCATATAGGAGTGCGGGTATCATTACTGCTCTGTAGACCATGAACTTGGTGCCGTGTTTGAGGTCCTGGTCTTCAAACACACTTTTCCTCAGATGACCGAAGGCTGCACTGGCACACTGAAGGCGGTGTTGGACATAGTCATCGACATCTGCCCTTGTTGACAGTAGGCTCCTGAGGTATGGAAAATGGTCCTCGTTGTCCAAGGCCTCGTCGTGGATTTTGATAATCGGGGGGGGGGGGGGCAGTGCTGTCTGGCAGGGTCAGGTTGGTAGAGGACCTTTGTCTTACAGATGTTTAGTGTAAGGTCCATGCTCCCATACGCTTCGGTGAAGGTGTTGATGATGGCTTGGAGTTCGGCCTCCGAGTGTGCGCAGACACAAGTGTTGTCTGTGTACTGTAATTCAATGACAGAGGATGGGCCGACCTTGGATCTGTTCTGGAGGCAGCAGAGGTTGAACAGTTTCCCATTTGTTCTGAAGATTAGCTCCATTCCAGCAGGGAACTTATTGAGGGTGAGATGGAGAATTGTAGCAAGGAAGATCGAGAAGAGCGTTGGTGTGATGACACAGCTTTGCTTGACCCAGGTCTGAACATGAATTGGGTCTGTGGTGGATCCGTTGATCGGGATCACGGCTTGCATGTCATCGTGAACCTGGCAAAGGATGGTGACAAACTTTTGAGGGCAGCCGAATTTGAGGAGGACGCTCCATAATCTCACGGTTGATAGTGTTGAAGGCCTTTGTGAGGTCAAAGAAGGCCATGTACAGGGGCTAATAAGCTAATTAGCCACAAGCACAAGGCATTCTTGAACTGGAAACAACAACACAACTCGAGAACAAGAAAGCAGCTCTACAAACATCTGAAGGCTGAGGTTCAATAGTAGCCATCATAAGGGAATTGAATAAATACTTCAAGGAGAAAAAATTGCAGGGATATCGGGAATCAGTGGGGGAGTGGAGCTAACTGGATTGCTCTTCGAAATAGCCGGCACAGACTCGATGGGCCGAATGGCTATAGATTAGACTATCGATTATGTGCTCAAGTCTCTGGAATGGGACATAAACCCACAACTATCTGATTCAATGGTGAGAGTGCTACCAACTGAGGCACGGCCAACATCCAAGACTGATGTTTTAGCAAATAACACTTTCTCGCCACTGGAAACTGTAGTTTTCAAATGAATTTAACAGGCTACAATGCAAACAGGAAATAAACCCTACTGATGCTGTACTATTCTATGGGCTGGATTTTCGAGGGGGTAGTGACCAGGTTTTTGCCGTGTTTTGACCATCCGCCGCAAATAATTGGGCGCTCGGCTGTTTTTCGTCCGGTCGCGATCCTCGGCTCGATTCTTGCGGCGCCGCTTAGAAGCACCACCGGGGAGAGCTGCACCAGGGAGTAACGACTCAGATTGCAATACCATCCGAGTTTCGAGATTCACCCGACCCGTACGCCGCATCCCGATGACCGCCAGGGAAAACACGGTGGTCCAGCCCTGCTAGCAGCAGTAAGTTGAAAAAAAAATGAAAAAAGGGGTAAGTTAAGGGGCTCAATTTTCCCCAGTTATCTGCGCCGTTTTCTTGGCATGCGACGCTTTTTTTGACGTAAAATTAAAATCTCCAAGTTTCCCCAAAGTTTCTGCGCCAGCGTAACTCAGTTAGTTACGATTTTTTTAGGCTAGTATTTTTTTGCGTCATAACATGATGTCTGTGCCAGTTTTTCACATTTAAGCAAGTTTGGCCAACTTACATTTTTCCTAGGACGGCGTATGTGACCACTCCCAAAAAACCACCTGGGCACTTACAAAAAACCAGTGCACAAAATTAGTGCAGAAAGATGCCATTGTTTTTAGATGAAATTTTGGAGGGAGTCAAGAAGGCTAAGAATATAAGAACTAGGAGCAGGAGAAGGCCATACAGCCCCTCGAGCCTGCTCCGCCATTTATTACGATCATGGCTGATCCGATCATGGACTCAGATTCACTTCCCTGCCCGCTCTCCATAACCCCTTATCCCTTTATCGTTTAAGAAACTGTCTATTTCTGTCTTAAATTTATTCAATGTCCCAGCTTCCACAGCTCTCTAAGGCAGCGAATTCCACAGATCCACAACCCTCAGAGAAGAAATTTCTCCTCATCTCAGTTTTAAATGGGCGGTCCCTTATTCTAAGATTATGCCCTCAGGTTCTAGACTCCCCTATCAATGGAAACATCCTCTCTGCATCCACCTTGTCAAGCCCCCTCATAATCTTATACATTTCGATAAGATCACCTCTCATTCTTCTGAATTCCAATGAATAGAGGTCCAACCTACTCCACCTTTTCTCATAAGTCAATCCCCTCATCTCTGGAATCAACCTTGTGAACCTTCTTTGAACTGCCTCCAAAGCAAGTATATCCTTTCGTAAATATGGAAACCAAAACTGCATGCACCATTCCAGGTGTGGCCTCACCAATACCCTGTATAACTGTAGCAAGACTTCCCTGCTTTTATACTCCAGCCCTTTTGCAATAAAGGCCAAGATTCCATTGACCTTCCTGATCACTTGCTGTACCTGCATACTATCCTTTTGTGTTTCATACACAAATACCCCTAGGTCCCGTTGTACTGCAGCACTTTGCAATATTTCTCCATTTAAATAATAACTTGCTCTTTGATTTTTTTCTGCCAAAGTGCATGACCTCACACTTTCCAACATTATACTCCATCTGCCAAATTTTTGCCCACTCACTTAGCAGATTTTTTGTGTCCTTCTCACACATTGCTTTTCCTCCCATCTTTGTATTGTCGGCAAACTTGGCTACGTTACGCTCAGTCCC
Source organism: Pristiophorus japonicus (assembly GCF_044704955.1). Lineage (NCBI taxonomy): Eukaryota > Metazoa > Chordata > Chondrichthyes > Pristiophoridae > Pristiophorus > Pristiophorus japonicus. The sequence continues at coordinate 267,439,054 of NC_091979.1, forward strand.
TTCCTCCAAGTCGTTAATATAGATTGTAAATAGTTGGGGTCCCAGCACTGATCCCTGCGGCACCCCACTTGTTACTGATTTCCAACCCAAGAATGAACCATTTTATCCCTACTCTCTGTTTTCTGTTCATTAGCCAATCCTCTATCCATGCTAATATATTACCCCCAACCCCCGTGATCTTTTATCTTGTGCGGTAACCTTTTATGTGGCACCTTGTTAAATGCCTTCTGGAAGTCCAAAGACACTACATCCACTGGTCCCCCTGTATCCACCCTGTTTGTTACATCCTCAAAGAATTCTAGCAAATTTGTCAAACATGACTTCCCCTTCATACATCCATGCCGACTCTGCCTGACCGAATTTTGCTTTTCCAAATGTCCTGCTACTGCTTCTTTAATAATGGACTCCAACATCTTCCCAACCACAGATGTTAGGCTAACTGGTCTATAGTTTCCTGCTTTTTGTCTGCCTCCTTTTTAAAATAGGGGCGTTGCATTTGCAGTTTTCCAATCTGCTGGGACCTCCCCAGAATCCAAGGAATTTTGGTAAATTACAACCAATGCATTCACTATCCCTGCCGCTATTTCTTTTACGACCCTAGGATGCAAGCCATCAGGTCCAGGGGATTTATCCGCCTTTAGTCCCATTATCTTACTGGGTACCACCTCCATTGTGATTGTGTTATGTTCCTCCCCCCCCCCCCCCAATAGCCCCTTGACTATCCACTGTTGGAATGTTATTAATGTCCTCTACCGTAAAGACTGATACAAAATATTTGTTCAGAGTTTCTGCCATCTCCATGTTCCCCATTACTAATTCCCTGGTCTCGTCCTCCAAGGGACCAACATTTACTCTAGCCACTCTTTTCCTTTTTAGATACCCATAGAACTCTTGCTATCTGTTTTTATATTTCGTGCTAGTTTACTTTCATAGTCTGTCTTCCCTTAATCATTTTTTTAGTCATTCTTTGTTGGCTTTTAAGCACTTCGCAATCTTTTGTCCTCCCACTAGTTTTGGCCACATTGTATGCCCTTGTTTTTAATTGGATACCGTCCTTTATTTCTTTAGTTAGCCACGGATGACTATCTTTTCTCTTACACCCTTTCCTCCTCACTAGAATATATTTTTCTTGAGAGTTGTGAAATATCTCCTTAAATGTACGCCACCGTACATCAACCGTCCTACACTTTAATCTATTATCCCAGTCCACTTTGCCCAACTCCGCCCTCATAACCTTCATAGTCTCCTTTATTTAAGCTTAGTACGCTGGTTAGAGATCCAACTTTCTCACCCTCCATCTGAATTTGAAATTCAATCATGCTATGATCACTCATTCCAAGGGGATCCTTTACTAGGAAATTGTTTATTAATCCTGTCTCATTACACAGGACCAAATCTAAGATAGCCTGCCCCCTGGTTGGTTCCGTTACATACTGCTCAAGGAACCCGTCCCTTATGCATTCTATGAACTCCTCCTCAAGGCTACCCTGACCAATTTGATTTGTCCAATTAATATGGAGGTTAAAATCACCCATGATTATTGCTGTTTCCTTTTTACAAGTCCCCACTATTTCCTGGTTTATGCTCCGACCAACAGAGTTGCTACTGTTAGGGGGCCTATAGACTACACCCACCAGTGACTTTTTCCCTTTATTATTCCTTATCTCCACCCAAACTGTTTCAACACCCATATCATTTGAGCCAATATTGTTTCTCACTATTGCAGTGATTCCATCCTTTATCAGTAGAACTACCCCACCCCCTTTTCCTTTCTGTCTGTCCTTCTGGATTGTCAAATACCCCTGAATATTTAATTCCCAGTCCTGGTCACCTTGCAGCCACATCTCTGTAATGGCTATCAGATCATACCCATTTGTCTCAATTTGTGCAGTCAACTCATCTATTTTGTTGTAAATGCTACCTGCATTTAGACATGGTGCCTGTAAATTTGTTTTTTTACCCTTTTTTCCTGCTTGTTTCCTCTCTCCTTCACACTCACTTTCTTTGTTTTTGCTTTCACGCCACCATCGAACATCTCCTCACCGGGCTCGAGGACCGGAGCGTCGGCCAACAGAATCGCTCCCTCACCAGGACACGGGCTTGTGGCTTGGCTTCAGAAGAAGCCCGGTTGGTGGGGTGGAAGCCGAACTGAAGGGATGAGAACCCTTAGGCTATACAGCAGCTTCCAAAGAACCTGGGGGGGGGTGGGGGGGGATGCAAGTGCAGGGCCTCTGTGTCCGGGTGAGGGCGTGATTCTGCCGGCCGATCCTCGAGCCCGGTGAGGAGACGTTTGGTGATGGGGTGGCACTTTGAAAAAAGTCAAAGAATTGTATTGGACTTTGTTTCTTTATTGAGTGCCTAGCTTCCCATTCTAAGCAAACGCAGACCAGCGTGTGGTCCATACTAGGGCGTCCACCTTGGGTGGCGGGGGGGGGGGGGGGTGCGCTTTGTCCTGCTGTTTTGAGCTTCTTGCAAAGCTCCAATTAAATTATGGGGACAATATTGACAATGGCATACCTCGTGCAAGGCTTCAGCATGATTGTGCTGCGGAGGAGAAGATTGATTATGCAGCATCACCTGAGGAACCTCAGAGCATGTAGGGTGATGGGCAGGAGGCCTTACCCACATTGGGTATATCGAGACAGGCATTCATACCTGCACCTGAGTGATGTAGACTGTGAGAAAGCTGCATTTCCGCAAACAAGTTGTAACCGAGATCTGAGTTAATAAAAGCAGACCTGCACCCGAGAAGCGTCAGGAGGACTGCTTTGTCAGTTGAAGTAAAGGTTACAGCTGCATTTTTATTTTCTGCACCTGGATGATTCCAGGCCCCAACTGGGGATGCGTGCGCCATTTCTCAACATGCAAAACACATCTGCATTCGGCAGGTGACAGCTGCACTCTATGCCTGGAGGAATGACTATATAAAGTTCCCCATGACCGCCCAGGCAATGCATGACAGGGCTGTGGGCTTCTCCAGGATTGCTTCCTTCCAAGAGGTACAGGGCTACATTGGTTGTACCCACATCGCCTTGCAAGCACCTTTAGAGGATTCAGAGATGTACAGGAACAGAGAAGCCTTCCACTCTGTTAATGTGCAACTTGTCTGTGATGACATGCATTGCATCATGTCAGTTGATGCAAGATACTCTGGGAGCACTCATGATGCGTTCATCCTACGCGAGAGCGTTATATCTACCATGTTTTAGCAACAGCCAGAAGGGCAGAGCTGGCTGCTGGGGAACAAAGGGTACAGCCTCGCCACCTGGCTCATGACGCCCCTACACGTAACTCGGACGGAAGCTGACCGGGAATACAACATGTCGCACATTGCAACACGCAGCATAATAGAGAGGACCATTGGCATCTTGAAGCAGTGTTTCCGATGCCTGGACCATTCCGTAGGCAACTTGCAATACTCCCCTGAGATTGTCGGTCAGTTCACTGTTGTGTGCTGCATGCTGCACAACTTAGCCATCATGAGGCAGCAGCAGCTGGTAGTAGAAGACCCACCTGAGGTGACAGTGGCTGATGAGGAGGCGCAAGATGCAGATGATGAGGAGGAGGAGGAAGCCACGCAACTATCTGAACCCGGAGCACGACGGCGGAGGAAGGCGGGCTGTCATGCCCTTTTAACGATTGCTCGAGCCTTGTGCCAGCAGCTCATCCTGTGAACGCTTTATTGACTGAAGGCTCAGTGGCAATTATTCCAAATGGACCATGTTTACTGTTTGGACCTGTTCCGTAATGTGTTGTGTTAATAATGGAACAAATAATGTCAGTGATTGTTATAATTTAAAATATATTTTATTCAAAAGTTTAACACTTGTTTGTATTGAACTTAACTTTAATAAAAATCTTCTTGTTTCAAACTTTTAAGTTTTCAGTGACGATCACTTACAAACTTTAAGAACACTTACAAACTTTTAAACTTGTAAATTTACATCACTTACAAAAAACTATTAATTTGAGAACAGTTACAACAGTAACAACAATAATAACAGCAGCAAACAAAGGCTGCACCCATCTCTCTTCCACCTTATTCAAAGACCGCCCGCTGCACTCGGTCTTGGGGACTCCACCCCTGCCCGCAGGCGATGGCGCAGCGTTTCTCAGGTTGGTACCAAGCTTATTCTTTCGACATCTCTGGTAATGCGCGCGCACTTGACGGGGGGCGTGAGCAGGCGGTAATGTGGAAGGCCCGGCTTGGGCCTCTTCAGAGGCTGATCTGGGGATTGGAGTGGGAGTGGCAGTTGATTCCGTCAATGGCCGCGGGGTCTGGGCGTGTTCCTTATTGCAGCAGCTATCTCCGACATTCCCTCCCTCGTGCCCCGACAACATCTCAGCTACCTGCAATATTCCCTCCCGCATGTTCCCAGACAGTGTTCCCATTTCTCGTGAGAGTGTTGTCACTTCTCCCGACCGTCCTGATACCTCATCACCCACCCCACTGATTGTGTCCAGGAGTGATTGCGTAAGGTCAGTGCTCTCCGCCCTCATTGCCATCATCTGAACCACATCTGTTAGATCCTGCACCTCAGGAGAGCACTGTCGAGCTCTCCTTCCCCTCCTCACCCTGGGTATGGCTCGCTGCATCCCACTTGGGACCCGCAGCCTCAGACTGTGAGAAACCATGGAATGTCCCAACAGTTGTACCCACTCAGGAAAGGGGCTGGTACTTCAATGGATGTTACTAGCACCTCCTCCAAAGTCAGTAAAATAGTGGGGGCTTCATCCTTCCCCTCCCCCTCACCCCCATGCTCTTGGTCTGGAGGGTGGGATTGGAAGATGTTCTCCTCTTCAGGCTCATCCGCGTCTGAATCATCTTCTGCATCGGCTTCAGCCTCCTTAGGGCTGGCCTCAAGTTCTGCAAAATATAACAGAACAGACAAATGGTTAGCAGCAGAGGAGGGGGCAGGGTGGCACAAGTAGGCTCACACAGCGCAGGCAGCAGGCTGATTTGAAGGACCACGATGAATGATGGCACATTGCATTAACCGAAGGGTAGTTGAAGGGGACATCCCCATGAACCGAAGCATGGCTAGCCCGTGCAGTACTTGACTTTTAGCAAAGCCAGACTGTGGAATTTGCAGGACTTGCCCTCTCCCTCGAATGCAGGCCCAGCTTGTGCAGTGGTGGTTGCTTTTCTCCAGGCAGAACCCATCAAATCAATGACCCTGTCTTCCAAGGGTGTCAGTTGGAGCAAATTTGCTGGGTCTCCTGTTCGAGTTCTCTCTCTTGTTGTGTGCCACCTTCCTCTGCAAAGATGAAAATATAACTTTTTAGAGAGGGTGTCTTTCTGCTGGGTGGGGCATACAGATGGTCACATTTACAATTGCAATTCCAGTGAATAAATGAAAATATTACTTACACTAATGACTTGACCAAGGTTCTGCCACTTCTTTTTGCACTGGCCTCCAGTCCTCAGGTTGGTCACCATTGCACAGTAATCTTCAAGTTGGTTCCAGTATTTCTTAATTTCTTTCGGTGAAACTTTTGTGTGACCTCTGCTGGTGTCCAGCTCGTGCCATCTGTTCTCAATCACAGTAACTAGTGCCTCCACTTCATCCTGTGAGAAATTCTTGGTCCTTGAGCCGCGTTGCATATTGCAGCTCCGATTTTTTTTCCATTGAGAATTAAAGTTCTCACACGGTTCTCACACACAACTGACTCTTTAAAAATGGCTGAATGCAGACCGGGAGGTGTACTGGGCATGCTTGCCTATAGCAGTCACATAAACATTTTTTTTTTGTTGCACATGCGCAGAAGGGGTGGCATCCTTTTTTTGGTGCAGACATTAGGCTCCACCCCCCCGAAGCTAAAGGACAGGCTGCGTGGCGCCAATTTAAAAAAATTAGAACGGGGAAACTTTGAAGTTATTTTTTTGGAATAGTCGGGGCCAAAAAAAAGACGTAACTCTTAAAATACGGCAAAAAACAGTATTGGGGAAAATTGAGCCCAAGGTTTTTTTTATATTTTTGCAGTGATTTGTCAGATAAGGGTGTTGGCAGTGTTGTTTGAATGTTTTTTTGAAACTTTTTTTTCCCCTTTCCACGGCGCGCCTCTGAGCGCACCGAGCCCCATACTAAAGTTGGCGAGGATCCCGTTTTTGCACCGCCAAAATAGTGCAACACCTCCCTTTGTGCTGCGCCCCAGTGCAGACCCCAAATGCTGAAAGTTCGGCAATTAATTGCTAATGCTAATTGGGTATTTTTCACGCATCGCCTCCATTTTCGCCCTGAAACGGAGAATGCCAAAAATCGAGCCTTATGAGTCTATGATTAGAATGGTAGTCTTGTATTGCTGTTCAAGTGCTAAAAATTGACCTGTTGTATGGTGTAGATTAGGCTAAGACTGTAAGAGCACATGTATTGGACCCTATATTAGGCAACGTCTATTTGGAGATTGTCTTTTTGTAGAAGAAATGTTTCCAGAGGCAACACTAAGGAAAGTAAGAAAGAGCGAACTTGCATTATATAATGCCTTTTACAAGTCCTAAAGCACTTTACAACCACTGAAGTACTTTTGAAGAAGAGTTACCATTATAATGTAGGGAAACAAGGCAGACAGTTTGTGCACAGCAAGGACCCACAACTGCAATAAAATAATTACTAGATAATCTGTTTTAGTGATGTCGGTTAAGGGTCAAATAATGGCCAGGGCCTCAGGGAGAACTTCCCTTCTCTTCAAATAGTGCCATGGGATCTTTTATGTTCACTTAAGAGGGGGACAAGGCTTCAGTTTATCAACTCATCCAAAAGATGCCACTTTCTAGAGTGCGGTGCCCTCCGTACTGCACTGAGAAGTCAGACTATCGATTATGTGCTCAAGTCTCTGGAGTGGGGCATGAACCCACTACCATCTGATTCAATGGTGAGAGTGCTACCAACTGAGACAAGGCTGACACCTAAGATTGATCTTTAGCAAATAACTCTTTCTAGCCACTGGAAACAATATTTTCAAATCAATTTAAAAGGCTACAATGCAAACATGAAATAAACTATACTTTTTTATACATGACAAAGCATTGGAAAACTCTTATTTTAAAGACTGTGTACAGTCTTGAACATGTTGCTGTGAAGCTAGCCCAGTGTGTTCGACGTTCCAAGTTGTTGTGCCCAAAGAAAATAGCACACAAGCTTGGTGCTACAATTTAACACACAGCAAGTTCACCTGAGAGGCACTGAGTGAAGATGAAGTGTTTCTCTGCAGAGAGGAGAAATAGCTTGCATTGTAACTCAGAAGGGAGAAAATAATGGTTACACAACAAGTTTTTTTTTAAAAAGTCAGTATTTTGTAATAAAATTTGAAAAGCTTTTTAAGCTGAAAACTATTTTCCATTGTTTCCTATTTGCAGTGCTGACCAGTGAGGGTATAGTGTTTGTCTCAGATTTTTCACCATCCAAAGCACCCAGCAGCTCGGGGAAGAAGGTTTACATATCAAGTCCTCACTCAAGTCCCGCCCACACAAAACCAGCTGCCACTGGTGCCAAGAAAGCCTTAAACAAAGTGAAAATCCTCATCACTAATGAAAAGCCCAAGTAAGTCACATTTTAAGATAAAATGCTAAATTTTGCAAGCACTGTTTCCACTTTTCCCTTTTTGTTGAGATAATAGCCCAGAAATTGCAGTTGGAGGCTTCCCGCGGGCAGATGCCTTCGACCGCAATCATTTCTATGAAAATACTTGGTGGTCCCGGAGGTTTGGCGACTTGCGGTCCTGAGGCCATCGTATCCCAGGATCGTAAGGGTTTCGTACGGATCTCTGGGATCATAGAAACATAGAAAATAGATGCAGGAGTAGGCCATTCGGCCCTTCGAGCCTGCACCACCATTCAATAAGATCATGGCTGATCGTTCCTTCAGTACCCTTTTCCTACTTTCTCTCCATACCCCTTGATCCCTTTAGCCGTAAGGGCCATATCTAAATCCCTCTTGAATATATCCAACGAACTGGCATCAACAACTCTCTGCGGCAGGTAATTCCACAAGTTAACAACTCTCTGAGTGAAGAAGTTTCTCCTCATCATAGTCCTAAATGGCCTACCCCTTGTCCTAAGACTGTGTTCCCTGGTTCTGGACTTCCCCAACATCGGGAACATTCTTCCCGCATCTAACCTGTCCAGTCCCATCAGAATCTTATGTTTCTATGAGATCCCCTCTCATCCTTATAAACTCCAGTGTATAAAGGCCCAGTTGATCCAGTCTCTCCTCATATGTCAGTCCAGCCATCCCTGGAATCAGTCTGGTGAACCTTCGCTGCACTCCCTCAAGAGCAAGAACATCCTTCCTCAGATTAGGAGACCAAAACTGAACACAATATTCCAGGTGGGGCCTCACCAAGGCCCTGTACAACTGCAGTAAGACCTCCCTGCTCCTATACTCAAATCCCCTTGCTATGAAGGCCAACATACCATTTGCCTTCACCCGCCTGCTGTACCTGCATGCCAACTTTCAATGACTGATGAACCAAATTTGGGAAGTCCATTACCAGGAGTCATAGTCCAAGGCTAAGGGGTAAGCCATATAGGACCGAAATGAGGAGAAACTTTTTCGCCCAGAGAATTGTGAACCTGTGGAATTCTCTACCACAGAAAGTTGTTGAGTCCAGTTCGTTGGATATATTCAAAAGGGAGTTAGATGTGGCCCTTATGGGTAAGGAGGTCAGGGGGTATGGAGAGAAGGCGGGAGTGGGGTACTGAAGTTGCATGATCAGCCATGATCATATTGAATGGCGGTGCAGGCTCGAATGGCCTGCTCCTGCACCTATTTTCTATGTTTCTATGACACCCAGGTCTTGCTGCCCCTCCCCTTTTCCTATCTGCCACCGTTCAGATAATATTCTGCCTTTGTGTTTTTGCCCCCAAAGTGGATAACCTCACATTTATCCACATTATAATGCATCTGCCATGTATTTGCCCACTCACCTAACCTGTCCAAGTCACCCTGCAGCCTCTTAGCGTTCTCCTCACAGCTCACACCGCCATCCAGTTTAGTGTCATTTGCAAACTTGGAGCTATTACACTCAATTCCATCATCTAAATCATTAATATATATTGTAAAGAACTGGGGTCCCAGCACTGAACCCTGCGGCACTCCACAAGTCACTGCCTGCCATTCTGAAAAGGACCCGTTTATCCCGTCTCTTTGCTTCCTGTCTGCCAACCAGTTCTCTATCCACGTCAGTACATTACCCCCAATACCATGTGCTTTGATTTTGCACACTAATCTCTTGTGTGGGACCTTGTCAAAAGCCTTTTGAAAGTCCAAATACACCACATCCATTGATTCTCCCTTGTCCACTCTACTAGTAACATCCTCAAAAAATTCCAGAAGATTTGTCAAGCATGATTTCCCTTTCATAAATCCATGCTGACTTGGACCAATCCTATCACTGCTTTCCAAATGTGCTGCTATTTCATAATGATTGATTCCAACATTTTCCCCACTACTGATGTCAGGCTAACCGGTCTATAATTACCCGTTTTCTCTCTCTCTCCCTCCTTTTTTAAAAAAGTGGTGTTACATTAGCAACCCTCCAGTCCATAGGAACTGATCCAGAGTCAATAGACTGTTGGAAAATGATCACCAATGCATCCACTATTTCTAGGGCCACTTCCTTAAGTACTCTGGGATGTAGATCAGGCCCCGGGGATTTATCGGCCTTCAATCCCATCAATTTCCCACCTAATAAGGATATCCTTCAGTTCCTCCTTCTCACTAGACCCTCGGTCCCCTTGTACATCCGGAAGGTTATTTGTGTCTTCCTTTGTGAAGACAGAACCGAAGTATTTGTTCAATTGGTCTGCCATTTCTTTGTGCCCCATTATAAATTCACCCGAATCTGACTGCAAGGGACTTATATTTGTCTTCACTAATCTTTCTCTTCACATATCTATAGAAGCTTTTGCAGTCAGTTTTTATGTTTCCGGCAAGCTTCCTCTCGTACTCTATTTTCCCCCTCTTAATTAAAAACCCTTTGTCCTCCTCTGCTGAATTCTAAATTTTTCCCAGTCCTCCGGTTTGCTGCTTTTTCTGGCTAATTTGTATGCCTCTTCCTTGGATTTAACACTATCCTTAATTTCCCTTGTTAGCCACGGTTGAGTCACCTTCCCCGTTTTATTTTTATTCCAGACAGGAATGTACAATTGTTGAAGTTCATCCATGTGATCTTTAAAGGTTTGCCATTGCCTATCCACCGACAACCCTTTAAGTATCATTTGCCAGTTCAGTCTAGCCAATTCGCGCCTCATACTGTCAAAGTTACCTTTCCTTAAGTTCAGGACCCTAGTTTCTGAATTAACTTTGTCACTCTCCATCTTAATAAAGAATTCTACCATATTATGGTCACTCTTCCCCAAGGGGCCTCGCACAACAAGATTGCTAATTAGTCCCTTCTCATTACACATCACCCAGTCCAGGATGGCCAGCTCTCTGGTTGGTTCCTCGACATATTAGTCTAGAAAACCATCCCTAATACACTCCAGGAAATCCTCCTCCACCGCATTGCTACCAGTTAGGTTAGCCCAATCAATGTGTAGATTAAAGTCGCACATGATTACTGCTGTACCTTTATTGCACACATCCCTTATTTCTTGTTTGATGCTGTCCCCAACCTCACTACTACTATTTGCTGGCCTGTACACAACTCCCACTAGCGTTTTCTGCTCTTTGGTATTCCGTAGCTCCACTCATACCGATTCCACATCATCCAAGCTAATGTCCTTCCTTACAATTGCATTAATTTCCTCTTTAACCAGCAACACCACCCCGCCTCCTTTTTCCTTTCTGTCTATCCTTCCTAAATGCTGAATACCCTTGGATGTTGAGTTCCCAGCCTTGGTCACCCTGGAGCCATGTCTCCGTGATGCCAATCACATCGTATCCGTTAACTGCTATCTGCGCAGTTAATTCGTCCACCTTATTCCGAATACTCCTCACATTGAGGCACAGAGCCTTCTGGCTTGTCTTTTTAACTCACTTTGACCCTTTAGAATTTTGCTGTAAAGTGGCCCTTTTTGTTTTTTGCCTTGGGTTTCTCTGCCCTCCACTTTTACTATTCTCCTTTCTATCTTTTGCTTCTGTCTCCATTTTATTTCCCTCTGTCTCCCTGCAAAGGTTCCCATCCCCCTGCCATGTTAGTTTAACTCCTCCCAAACAGCACTAGCAAACACTCCCCCTAGGACATTGGTTCCGGTCCTGCCCAGATGCAGGCCGTCCGGTTTGTACTGGTCCCACCTCCCCCAGAACCGGTTCCAATGCCCCAGGAATTTGAATTCCTCCCTTCTGCACCACTGCTCAAACCACGTATTCATCTGAGCTATCCTGCAATTCCTAATCTGACTAGCACGTGGCATTGGTAGAAATCCTGAGATTACTACTTTTGAGGTCCTACTTTTTAATTTAACTCTTAGCTCCCTAAATTCATCTCGTAGGACCTCATCCTGTTTTTTTTTTACCTATATCGTTGGTACCAAAATGTACTATGACAACTGGCTGTTCACCCTCCCTTTTTAGAACGTCCTGCACCCGCTCCATGACATCCTTGACCCTTGCACCAGGGAGGCAACATACCATCCTGGAGTCTCGGTTGCGGCCACAGAAACATCTATCTATTCCCCTTACAATTGAATCCCCTATCACTATCGCTCTCCCACTCTTTTTTTCCTGCCCTCCTGTGCAGCAGAGCCACCCGCGGTGCCATGGACTTGACTGCTGCTGCTCTCTTCTGATTAGTCATTCCCCTCAACAGTACCCAAAGCAGTGTATCTGTTTTGCAGGGGGATGACCACATGGAACCCCTGCACTACCTTCCTTGCACTGCTCTTCCTGTTGGTCTTCCATTCCCTATCTGGCTGTGTACCCTTTTCCTGCGGGAAGACCAACTCGCTAAACGTGCTATTCACGACATTCTCAGCATCGTGGATGCTCCAGAGTTCATCCACCCGCAGCTCCAGTGCTGCAATGCGGTCCGTCAGGAGCTGGAGGCGGATACACTTCCCGCACACGTAGTCTCTGACTTTCCACATAGTACAGGAGGAGCATAACACGCGTCCGAGTTCTCCTGCCATGACTTAACCCTTAGATTAGCATTATTGTTGCCAAATTAAATTTAAGGTTACTTACTGATAAAGACAAAGAAAAACTACTTGCCAATCACTTATCTCATTGGCTGTGATGTCACCTTTTGATTTCTTTCTACTACTTTTTTGCCTCCCTGCTGTAGCTGCACTGGCTGGCCTCTCCGACGCACCACGCTGGTCCCCGAACTGCTGGGCCTTTTATAGGCCGCTGCCGCTCCAACTCCCGCCTCTCCGACTCACCACGCTGGTCCCCGAACTGCTGGGCCTTTTATAGGCCACTGCCGCTCCGACTCCCGCCTCTCCGACGCACCTCGCTGGCCCCCGAACTGCTGGGCCTTTTATAGGCCGCTGCCGCTCCAACTCCCGCCTCTCCGACTCACCACGCTAGTCCCCAAACTGCTGGGCCTTTTATAGGCCGCTGCCGCTCCGACTCCCGCCTCTCCGACTCACCACGCTGGTCCCCGAACTGCTGGGCCTTTTATAGGCCGCTGCCGCTCCGACTCCCGCCTCTCCGACGCACCTCGCTGGTCCCCAAACTGCTGGGCCTTTTATAGGCCGCTGCCGCTCCAACTCCCGCTCTCCGACGCATCCCCTCTCACGTGGGCCGGCCCAACCTATCAGAGTCAGGGGATCCCCATTCGTACTTTTGTTAATTCTGTATGGACGGAGCTGCCGTAATATGAATGAGAATACCCCAAAAACATAAACACTGAAAATAAATTAAAAAACATTACATATTTAAAATTAATTAAAATGCAATTTATGAAATATTTTATGCAAATTTAAAAAACAATTTTTTAAATAAGTTTTAACAGGATTAAAAATAAACTTACCTTAATGGACAGGGTTTTTACTATATAAATGAGTAATAACATTTTCTTTTTCTTTTTTAAACTCTTACGCTGGTAAAAGCAGGCCTTAACAGCATAAAAATTTGAAGGAAATTCACTGGGCAGGAGTTGGGCAAATAGCCCAAATTTCTGCCCGCGGAGGCCCTTTTCCTTTGCTGTCAAAAGGATTTTTGACAGATCGCAATTGCTGGGTTTAGGCGCATTCACGTCGTATACCTAGACCCGGAACTAGCAGGGACCCATGGGTGTGTGCACACATCATACGCGCCCATGGGGAGCGTGATTTCAGGCCCAATATTTCTTCACTGCAAATTCCCCTCTCGACCTTTAAGCTTGTTTTTTAAATGTTATTTCCTCAGCACTGATATCACATGCATTAATGAGCCCAACATTAACAAAATTAGAATATCTTTCCCTAATTAATCCTCAGGCTTTCATAGTCAGAGATATTTAGCAATATCGAAACATATACAATACCCCATGAATGATTAACAATGTGCATTTTGAAAGGTAGAAGAAAAAAAATCAGTTCTCTGTAATTAAACTGTTTTAACATTTGTTTCTAGTTTTGTCATGGCTTTATATTTACCATTATACAGTATGTTATGTCCAATTGCATTGATTTTTATTTTGCACAAGTTTCTTACTTGTAGCTTGACTTATTGGGTCAAGGCATAATATTGACAATGAAATACTATTTATATATTAATTTTGTAATACTTTAGTAAGCTTTGCTGACAGTGCTCCAATACTTCAAACTTAAGTACCTATAAGAGATTTAACATTTTTTTCACACATAAATGGCTAAAGTGTTTCGTTAGCCAATAAAAATGGGACCAAAGTAGCGCAAGAGATTTTATTATGCTTGTGCTCAACTAAGCGCTAAATGTTTCATCGTAATAAGAATTCTGTAAGTGTATTGTTGAATATTACAGTAGGAAATGGAAATAAAATACAACTAGCACGTCTTCCTAGTGGGTCTGGAGGGGGAATTCGATTGGGTTTGTATTAGTTTAAATTGCACCATTATTGAAGCTCTAAGCACATTGGTCCATAATTTGCTGTGGCAGGGCACCTGCTGTTTAGCCTTGCACGTTTAGGTTTTAAATATTTTGCGTAGCAAGTTGCTGAAAGTACGAGCTGATTTGGATGAAAATATAGAACAAGTAGTCCATTCTTTGTGTTCACGTGTGATTAACAATCTGACAGCATGAGTAGAAGAGGAGCTTCAGTTATATAGGGCCTTTCATGTCCTCAGGAGGTTCCAAGGTGCTTCACTCCCAACCAAGTACTTTCTGAAGTGTAGTTTCAATTGTGATATAAGCAAAAGTAGCAGCTAATTTGCACCACAAATAGCAAGGAGGTAAATGACCAGATCATCTGTTTTAGTGATATTGGTTGAGGGATAAATAATTTCCGGGAGAGCTCCCTTGCTCTTCTTTGAATAGTGCCATGGGCTCTTTTATATCCACCCGAGAGGGCAGACAGAGCCTCAGTTTAACATCACAACTGATATCCTGGTCGAAGTCTTCCCGCGGGCGACCAACTGACTTTGGGGAAAAAAAGATGCACACTTACTTGTTCCTGCTGCGCCCGCAAGAGATCCAGTCCTGAGGCCTCCACTCACTGCGCATCGGAACGCATGCACATCTGGACGGACATAAGTTGGAGCTGCAATCATGTGGCTCTGGGCAGCCAATCAAGGTACAGTATTTTCTCATTCATAATAATGGGAACTCCGTAAGTAGGAGTTCTCATTATTATGATTGAGAAACCCCCCCCCCCCCCAATACCAAAACACCAATAAAAAATAGAAAAAAACATCACATATTTAAGTTATTAATGTCTTATAAAAAATTATATATTCTGATTTGTTTAGTTTTTTAATTATGGTTTAAAATAAACTTATCTTTGTGGGCAGGGTTTTAACAATAAAATGTGTTTTAAAAATGTTATTTTGTTACGTTTTTGTATGCTTTAAAACTCTTACACTTGTAAAAGTAGGCTATGCTCCTGCTTTTATCAGGTGCAAGAGTTTTCAGGACATCCACTGGGCTAGATATGGGTAAATACCACAATCTTGCCCATGCGAATGTCCTGGCTGTGGAGATGTGGAGAATCTGTCAAACTGCAGCTTGACCGATCGGAAAAGCCGGTTTTCAATGCATGCGCATTGTACGCTGAAAACCAGCTTTTGCGATGCCTTCCCTGGACCATACACACTCAGTACGGACCGAGGGAGGCTGGGATTTCTAGGCCAGCATCTCCAACAGTAGAGTTCTCCCTCTGTATTGCACTGAAGTATCAGCCTACAACAACAACAACTTGCATTTAACGTAGGGAAACGTCCAAAGTCTCTTCACAGGAGTATTATGAGATAAAAAATTTGACACCGAGCTGCATAAGTAGAAATTAGCGCAGGTGTCCAAAAGCTTGGTCAAAGAGGTAGGTTTTAAGGAGCATCTTGAAGGAGGGTAGAGAGGCGGAGAGGTTTAGGCAGAGAGTTAAGAGCTTGGGGCCTAAGAAACAGAAGGCACGGCCACCAATGCTTGAGTGCTTATAATCAGGGATGTTCAAGAGGGCAGATTTAGAGGAGCGCAGACATCTCGGTGTGGGGGGAACTGGAGGAGATTACAGACATAGGGAGGGGCAAGGCCATGGAGCGATTTGAAAATAAGGATGAGAATTTTGAAATCGAGGCATTTCTTAACCAGAAGTCAATGTAGGTCAGCGAGCCTAGATGGTTATAGTCGGAGCACATGACATTTGAGTTCTTGGCCTCAGTTGGAATACTATTCTTCAGTGCGAGATGCTGCCGATTGCCTGGAGGACACTAGCAAATTGGGCAAAATACACTACTTTTTTATCATATAGTAATGAATTGAAAGTTTCAGTTATCATAGCATTTTATTATTCACCTGATTTATTTCAGTGCTGAGTCTGTAACTTTGAATGACTGCCTGCAGTTGTCCTATCTGCCATCCAAGAGGAACCATATGCTGCTGCTGTACCCCAGAGAAATCCTGATCCTTGACTTGGAAGTAAACCAAACTGTAGCCATAGTGGCTATTGAAAGAACAGGAGCTCCCTTTCTACAGGTAACTAAGTTCTACAACTGTCATTGTTACATTCAGAATGAATAGAAAACTGTTTAACTACTACAATTGTGGGGTTAGGTCTTTTGGGATATTATTAATGAAGTTGGAGTTGGCAGTATTTGTATATCTTGTATGAAAATCTGGGAGATAAAAAGGAAAGAAAACTTGTACTTCTGGATTGTAGTAGTCAGTTCCTGCACTCTCACTTCTGGTATTAAAAAATTAGAAATGCATTGAGAATCTGATGGCTATATGGTTGCAATAATTTTAGATAATGAAGGATTGAGTACTGGTTCAGTTTCATTACTGCTTTTTGAGATTGAGTTGAACTTTGTAGTCTTTGACAATGTCTATGAATTTGTTCACTGCACCCTGCCCGTGTAGTCGGTGGTTATAATTTGAGCACCTGTAATAATCTGGCTGTTTCCTAATAATATATACTGCAGTAAAGTTAATAACAAATATTAGATGTAAATTAAATTACTGTTGTTGAGAATCCAACATATTGAAAACGATCATATTCTGTTTCCCCTGTAATATTTTCATTTTATACACAGTAGTTCTATAAAATCCGAGCACACACCTAGGCCAAAATTTTCTAAGTGATCCGTGGCAGGTCGGGTGGAAAAGTGTTATTTTTTTTACAGCAAGTTGGGACCCCACTGTCACCTCGCCGCCACGCGCCTTTCCCAATGTCGGGTCTGTCAGTGCTGAGCAGATCCGACAGGCAGCAGCCAGTTAAACTCTTTAGCTTCTAGTTGATAGATCATTAACAGGCTTTTTTAACTTATCGTTTCATTTTAACTTCATGGCCATGAGAACCATACTATTCGGTGACCACATCTGTCAACCTGAGGCGGGAGTTCGGTGGCCATTGCTCCAACTGATTACTGGACAGCTTCAAATGTACAATAAAAGCTTTCACCTGACAGATCTTCATTTTCCTCAGCCGCAAGTTGTATCTCAGTCCATTTCCAGCACAGGTTCTGCAGGCTTTCCACTTTCCACTCTCCATCCAGTATCACCTCATTGGAAGAACTCTCTCACCATTCTGTCATCTCTACTTCACCTGCCATCTATTCCATCCACATGGATGCCCTTTATATGGTCTCACCTTTGTTCTCAGAATCCAAACATGGTCAGCCTCAACACCAACAGCCCCAGGTGCACCATCAGCACCAATAACCACATCAACCTCCTCCGCAATCAGTTGATGCTGCACAGTACAGAGAGCATTAGCACCCGAGTACATTGCTGCCAGGGGTGGCCTCACTATGGCCAGATTTACTTCACTTGACGCTGTTACACTCTGGCTGTCACATGATGCGCCAGGTTGGCACCACCCCGCACCAACACCATAAAACATCCCTAAAATGTCCAAGCCATTCCTTTCACACTCATCACCATTGCGGGGTTACCGTTGCATCTCACCATTCACTGCAACTCACTAAGCCACTTCCAAAGATGCACACACATCTGTCCAAGAACAGAAAGTGTTGAAAATAAAGTTTCAATGTTTGACAGCGCATTAACAGAACTTTACATGAACCCTTGTGTGTTGTTAGTTGGTATGATTGAACTAGGATGAGGGTGCGTGTGAGGGGTGGCTAGTGAGATGGGGATATAATAATGTAGCTGTAGTGAGAGGGATGGGTGGAGGTGCAAGGTAAGTTGGTGTAAGTAAGGATGTGCAGGAGTAGGGTAGGGAAAACAGAGTGAAGGGGATGTGATGAGTGGCACAACAGGATGAAGGTAAGTAGCTTTGTACTAATGTTTCGTGATCTAATGAGATCATTGTAATGTTTGCGCCACTGCAGCCTGCTTCTCCTGACCACATCCCTGCTTGTGCCCTCCTGTGCAATGTGCAACCAGACTCTGTTGGTGTCCTGGGGAGGTGTCTTCCGACCATCGGAAGGGAAGAGGACCTCCCTGCATGCTGTGACTCCCTCCATAAGCATATGGAGGGAGTCATGGGAGTGCCTGGGTGCAGCCATTAGCAGTGTTTGCAGCACTTCAATGCTATAGAACACTGACAGCACAAATATCAAAATAAAGTTGGCCATGGTCCCTTTAAGGAAACGGGCTGATGACGCGTCATAAAATGACATCACCAGACTCGCTTCCTCTAATTGGACTGGAAAACGCGCTGGATGGGTTTAAAAAGGGAAAATCATTTTGGACAGCGGGATAGAGCCAGCAGCGGAGTCGGGACCCGCCAACGACGTAGCCCGCTCCGGACCTGCCCGGGTGAGCAGAATCCTGGCCAATGTTCTAGTACTCGCGTCCATATACTGCACTGCGCCGAGTAACAGATGTTTTTAAACTGTAATTTTTTTTGTCCTAGGTCATTCCTTGTCGCCAGCGGGATGCGTTATTCTGTCTTCATGAGAATGGCTGTATTACATTAAGAATCCGTCGATCAAATTCCAATTCACTGGCTCTCTTCAGTGAAGAGCAGGGTGAGCATGTGTGCCAATCCGAGTTACTGGGCAGCAAATTATTTCTCATTGAATAAAGTGAACAGTATATGTTATGAAGCTTAACTAATACCTTGGAATGATTTCAAGGCTGTATTCTAATCTTGTGTTTAGTTGAAAATGATTAGAAAATATACAAGACTATTCAATGCATCAGCCCTACACTTTTCACAGACCATGTACAATCTGCTGTATTGTCGGCTCTACTTTTGTATTAATGCCTCCAGAGAGAATTCGATATAAACACCCTTTGATCCCAAAAGTTAATCAAGTAAAATCTCACTATATATGTTATTCCCCACATCTTTCTAATCTTGGCCAACTGCCCTCCACAGATGACATCTCTCCATTTTTCATTCCCTCTTCTAAATCTTCTAATCTCTTATCTGATTTGAGATTTGCTTGTTTTAAAACTATATCCTCTAATTCTCACAATCCAAATACAATACGTTTTACCTCTCAGCACTATAAACAGCTTGCTAAATTTATGTCATCTGAAGCCATTTATCAGGCCACTGCCCTGTAATAATTTCCAGGTACTCGTTATGTTTTATACTATTGGTGAATAACTCTCTAATGCACTGTAAAAATAGTCATATTCTTAACAGGAATCATGGGATCCACTAATAATACTCAGACGACACACAATTCTCTACTTGAAATGCATTTTCTGTGAAAAGTTAAAAAAAATCTTTGCTACAATTTTCAATTCATCCTTATGAATCAATACCAGATTTCATAAACTGAAACTAAGCCACATTTGTGCATATATTTCCATTTTAAAGCCAATCGGCGTAAGTCAATTAGTGTATTCTGACTTAAAGGAAAAAAGATTGATGGCGAACATAAAGGGAATATCAGTTTTCTAAGCATGTGAGAATGAAAGGGACAGTCCCACTAGAAATGAAGAAAGTTGTCTTGTAATTGGAAGTGAATGAATGAAAGTTTTCTGATTTAAAATTATAGGGTGTGATGATCTGTGTGGATGAATTCATGACATTGCAGATGAGCATAGATATGTTAGTGGAGTGAATAGATGGGTGACGGATGCAGTTCAGTTTAAGTAGTATATCTTTGGGGGCGGAGGAGAGAGAGAGAAACGCTGAAATGAAAGACGCCCTAAATGGTAAAAGTCTGAAGGATGAGGGGAAAAAAACCTAAGGGTGCAGACACATAGATCTTTATAAGTGGTAGTGCACTTTCAGATGTGCCTTGGGATGTTTCTACATTAAAGGAATGATATAAATGCAAAGTGTTGTTGCAGTAGCTGGAAAAGGTCATGAAAAAGGCAAATTGGTTCTGAGTTTTATATATAGGAGCATCAAATGCAAAAGAAAGTGATCCTGAATTTGCACAAAACATTGGCGAGGCCACAGTTGGAATATTATATTTTGTTTTACGCAGCAAAGATATTGGCACCATGGAAAGGGCATCATTCCTTTGAATGATGGGTTATAGTTATTAAGGCATGAAAAATTGTCATAGAATAGTGTTAGTTAAGGGGAATATAATAGACATATTAATTATAAAAGGTTTTTGAAAGGATAAATAATGAATGATCACTTCTGAAAATCTCATTGGGACTATTTTAAATGGAAAAATGACAGGACAAACAAAATTAATAATATATAGATGGGAAAGGGCAGAGAAATTGTATTAGAGTAGCTGGCTTCAGGCCTCCTTCTGTGCTGTAATGTCTATGATTCCATAACTTTCATTTATATATAGTCTTATCACATCCTCGGTACAACCCAAAACATTGCATATTTTTGGAGCATGGAGGCAAATTACATAGTGATTGGACATAGTTTAATTATTCTGCTTTCAGAGAATTTTCTTTCGTTTGAAATAACATTTTTCTTGATGTTTTTAGATCCAGATCAGCCTGTTCAGGAGCTTACCTATGACCTGCGTTGTCAGTGTGATGCAATCAGAGTCACTAAGACTGTTCGGCCTTTTAACATGGTGTGCTGTCCTGTCAATGAAAATTCTGCTGCTTTGATTGTCAGTGATGGCAGAGTGATGTTGTGGGAGCTGAAATCCAACCTATTGGGACCAAAACCTTATTACAGGTATCTTTGTCTACTCTGCCCTGGCTATAGGAGAAAACATCCAAACATAAGGGCCCTGAAATTGCGGTCGGCAGCGTAGCTAACGGAGTGCGCCGCCGACCTCCGAAAGGAATTCGCACATACCTGGTGCGAGGCCCCACACGTAAACTTGCTTTCAGACACTGCAGAGTTGTGCGCAGCGCAGTGCGTCACGGAGCCCAGAAGCGCAGCCTAAAGCTCTGAGGTACCTGATGCATCCAACATGCTGAGAATGGTAAGGGGCTTGATTCCTTCAGAGTTTAAGGAAACGTCTCTGTTTTACTGCACTGTAGTCCTAGAGGCTAGCAGTTCATTTGCATATTTATTCATCCTGAGCTGGTAATATTGACATTGAATTAAACATTTACATATATTTGCAAACTTTTGCAGGAAGAATGCAATTGCACTTTTTTAGGAAAGGGAAATGACTCGAATTTTCTAGCAGATATGCAATAAAATGGCTAATTATCTGAACTTTTATACTTTGGTATAACATTTTTTACATTGCGATCATTCTAACAAAGTTGCCCTCTATTTTATCACTACATAAAATGATATTGCTTTGTTCCTTTAAGAGAAAGTAATCAATGACTAAAATTAAGTCTTGAAACAAATATATAACATTCCAATAGTTTTTAATCGAGACATCCTATTGATTCCTCAACCTTTCTGGGTTTTTTTGGTGCGAGGTAGAAAAATAGGTAGGGAGCAGATTACTTTCAGAAACTTGGACCCTTTCTAAAGCTGAAAGGACAAAGAGTGTTATAATTAAAGGTGCTATGCCATAAAAATTTTGTGCGTAATTGCTGGGCAGTTGGTGGGCAATTAGCCCAACTCTGCGACAGCAATTAGGATTTCAATGTCGGTGAATGATCTGTCAAGTCAGAACTTGACAGATCGCAAGTTTGGGATTTAGCACATGTGGAAATCCTGAACTTGTCCATTTCAAAGGCGGTGTGATGGCGTACTCTGAGAGTACACCGCCATACAGACTGCAAATTCTGCCCCATACATTTTAAAATGTTAATACATTGAACAGTTATTTCAGTACAAATGGAAGCAATTAGGCCCATTGTGCCTCCGGCAGTACCAGATCCACATCCCGTTTTCTTGTTGTTTCCCTAAAGCCTTTCATAATTTTCTTAATGTTTGTCTAATTCCCTCTTAAATGTTGTGATCGACAGTGTTAAAATAACCACTTGTGTTATTGTATTCCATACTCTACATTTTATGCTTTGAGTTATAGACTACGTGCTAAAACAGTGATATCAATACTACAAGTTTGATAATTAAGCAATTGACTGTCAACAGATTGTCCTTGTGATTGATGGTACTAATGGTCAGATTATAAATAAAGGAAATAACAAAAGCAGTTTGAAAACTCAAGGCATATTGAGGAGCTTTTAAATAGTAAATAGTTATGGAACATATTAATACTTTTTTAAATTAATATATTTTTGATTTATTTTGCTAAAATGTAATATATGAAGAATAGAATGTTTTTTCACTTATGGTACCCAGTGTTAGCATCAAGCCATCAAGTTAGGTAGCACTTGTAGATATATAGGGCCCAAGTTTCCACATGATTTGCGCCTGATTTTTAGGAGCAACTGGTGGAGAACGGACTATCTTAGAAATCGCAATTCTCCACATTTTTTTTCTGCAGTTCTAGTCAGGTAGAACAGTTCTACTTTGGAACAGAATTTTTTCTTCAAAAGGGGGCGTGTCCGGCCACTGACGCCTGATTTCAAAGTTTCCACAGTGAAAACGTACTCCAAACTAACTTAGAATGGAGCAAGTGAAGATTTTTGTAGAACTGAAAAAACCTGTTCTACACATTACAAAATCAGGCGCAGGTTACAAATTAGGCGTCCGGAACGAGGTGGGGGGGGGAAGCGGGGGGGAGGGAAGTCATTAAATTCTACAATAAATCCTTATTTATACTTCTACAAATATTATACAAATAAATCCAATCTGAATAAACATTTATAAGCAAAGAAAAGATTAAATAAACCATCTTCCTACCTGTGTGAAAGTGCTTCAGGCACGGAGAATGCTGCAGTCAGCCTGAGGCGCCCGTTCTTCCCGCGGGGGGGGGAGGGGAGGAGGCGCCCGTTCTTCCTGCGGGGGGGGGGAGGAGGAGGAGGAGGCGCCCGTTCTTTCCCGCGGGGGGGGGAGGAGGCGCCCGTTCTTCCCGCGGGGGGGGGAGGAGGCGCCCTTTCTTCCCGCAGGGGGGGGGAGGAGGCGCCCGTTCTTCCCGCGGGGGGGGGGGGGGGGAGAGGAGGCGCCCGTTCTTCCCGCGGGGGGGGGGGGGGAGGGGAGGAGGCGCCCGTTCTTCCCGCGGGGGGGGGGGAGGAGGCGCCCGTTCTTTCCCGCGGGGGGAGGAGGAGGCGCCCGTTCTTTCCCGCGGGGGGGGGGAGGAGGAGGCGCCCGTTCTTCCCGCGGGGGGGGAAGGAGACAGTGAGAAGGCTGCAAGTGCTGATGGCAATGTGCTTTTATTTAAAAATGTTCAAAAATTAAACAGCTACAAAGCCCTACAAAAATGGCCGAGTGCCAATGTTTCCTTCACACTGCGCGTGTGCGAACGCTCCAACGCGCACGCGCAGCGTTGCCGGCAGGAAAAAAACTAATTTAAATAGTACCCGCCCCCTCCCACTAACAAAATCGGCGCGAGTGTAGGCTCCACCCCTTGGGCGCCGCGCCAAACAGACAAGGAGCTGCAGAACGCTCCAGAATTGCAAGTTTTTTTTCCGGCGCCGTTTTAGGCGCGAAAAACGGGCGCCCAGCTCGGAGGGGCGCCCGTTTTTTATCGTGTGGAAACTTGGGCCCATAGTGAGGCTCCACCTTATCGATTTAGCATCAACAATGTGCTTTAAGCCCAGAAAAACACCAATCATTCTTTTGGCTTCTCTGAGGCTAATGTATTAGTTTTATTATATTCACATGGGTTTTGTGAATTTGGCTCAAATCCTAATTCAGCTGCATTGTTCCTGTAAAATCTGCAAAAGGACATAGACAGGCTAAGTGAGTGGGCAAAAATTTGGCAGATGAAGTATAATGTTGGAAAGTGTGAGTTCATGCACTTTGGCAGAAAAAAAATCAAAGAGCAAGTTATTATTTAAATGGAGAAAGATTGCAGAGTGCCGCAGTACAGCGGGACCTGGGGGTACTTGTGCATGACACGCAAAAGGATAGTATGCAGGGTACAGCAGGTGATCAGGAAGGCCAATGGTATCTTGGCCTTTATTGCAAAGGGGCTGGAGTATAAAAGCAGGGAAGTCTTGCTACAGCTATATAAGGTATTGGTGAGGCCACACCTGGAATACTGCGTGCAGTTTTGGTTTCCATATTTACGAAAGAATATACTTGCTTTGGAGACAGTTCAGAAAAGGTTCACTAGGTTGATTCCGGGGATGAGGCGGTTGAGTTATGAGGAAAGGTTAAGTAAGTTGGGCCTCTACTCATTGGAATTCAGAAGAATGAGAGGTGATCTTATCGAAACGTATAAGATTATAAGGGGGCTTTACAAGGTGGATGCAGAGAGGATGTTTCCACTGATGGGGGAGACTAGAACTAGAGCGCATGATCTTAGAATAAGGGGCTGCCTATTTAAAACAGAGATGAGGAGAAATTTCTTCTCTGAGGTTGTAAATCTGTGGAATTTGCTTCCTCAGAGAGAGCTGTGGAAGTTGGGACATTGAATAAATTTAAGACAGAAATAGACAGTTTCTTAAATGATAAGGGGTTATGGGGAGCAGGCGGGGAAATGGAGCCGAGTCCATGATCAGATCAGCCATAGAAACATAGAAAATAGGTGCAGGAGTAGGTCATTTGGCCCTTCGAGCCTGCACCACCATTCAATATGATCATGGCTGATCATGCAACTTCAGTACAGCGAAGTTACTGCTTTCTCTCCAATAGGAACATTCTATTGCCATGGGCATGAGGAGCCATGATCTTATTGAATGGCGGAACAGGCTCGAGGGGCCGTATGGCCTACTCCTGTTCCTATTTCTTATGTTCTTATGTAAAACCCACCAAATTATATAGCTGCCCACTGGAGTAATACTGCACTGGCTCCCGTATTACTGGCAGAGTGCCCCAAGAATATATGCATCATGGGCTGCACACAGAAAATTGCTAATTAGCACTGATTTGTGCCTTCTAAGAACTGAGCCAGACAGCCCAAACCTATTTCATACAGGACCATTACAGCCAGCAGAAAATGCAGACCTACCTCATGAATTTGGACTTAATTTGAAACAGTGTCACAGAGGCAAAAGAAGTGTGCTAATCTATTACATCTCCCATTTTCACCTTGTACTATTTAGCAGTGAAATTAACTTTCCCGTTGTATTTTTTTTTGAAAGTATCTCTTCATTTGTCATTTAGTTGACTAGCATATTTTCACTCTATCTCTATTTTATGTCAATCCTGGTGAATATATGATGGCTAAAGATGTTATAATTTGTTATGCTTGGTATTTTTATTTGTGTCATTGTTGAGTTATTTGTTTCTGTTTTCCATTTGTAACAGCTCAAGCTCCACAGTCTCTCCTTTGTACTGTCCTCTTTCATTTTGTGGAATTCCTGTGGGCACCCAACAAAAGAAGCTTCCAGATCTCTCCTTGGATAATATGATAGGTAACTGTTTAATGTTCTGGTGTGCTTTTACCTCAGTGACACACACAGCAGTGGATGCTGATTTGCATGATTTCTTATGGATTCATTGGTGGTAACACATTAAATATGATTTGAAAAAGAGTGTACTTTTTTAAGCCCTGGTGATGCCTAAACTCTTCAATCAGACATTTAAGGGAGAAGTTACATTTATATATGGGGTGGGAAGAGGGGTGCAAGGGCTTTAATATAAAGCACTCCAAATCTAAATTATATCATAAAAATCGACTTTACTGAATGCACTTGAAGTTTCTTTTTGTCTACTCCCTTTATTCCTTCCTGCTCTGTTTAGAGTGTGTACACTCAGTTGGGAAAGGATTATTGAATTGGCATCAACTATAAGATTTCCAGCAAGTGAATCAATGATAAATCATGCAGGTTATGTATTTGGCTGGTACTGACATTTCTAGGTTGGATGCCTCTTAATTGGCACCCTGCATGTAAAAGGAAGCCAATCGCTAATTTCCTGTGGAGCCACTTGCTGACAATTAAATAATTAAAAGTCAGCTGAGCAGTTGTTAACTGAATCTGGCCACCGCACTTTAGGAAGGATGTGACGGCATTAGAAAGGGTGCAGAAAAGATTTACAGGAATGGTTAAAGGGGTGAGGGACTTCATTTACCTGGATAGACTGGAGAAGCTGGGGTTGTTCTCCTTGGAGCAGAGACGATTGAGCAGAGATTTGATAGAGGTGTTCAAAAGCATGACTGGTCTAGACAGAGTAGACAGAGAAACTGTTCCCATTGGTGGAAGGGTCGAGAACCAAAGGGCACAGATTTAAGGTGATTGGCAGAAGAACCAAAGGCGACATGAGGAAAAACTTTATTATGCAGCGAGTGGTTAGGATCTGGAATTCACTGCCTGAAAGGGTGGTGGAGGCAGACTCGATCACTGCTTTCAAAAGGAAATTGAAAAAGATTTGCAGGGCTACGGGAAAAATGCAAGGGTGTGGGACTAGCTGAAGTGCTCTTGCAGAGAACCTGCACAGGCTCGACTGGTCGAATGGCGGCCTCCTGTGCTGTAACCAGTGGCAACCATCATCATCATCATAGGCAGTCCCTTGAAATCGAGGAAGACTTGCTTCCACTCTAAAAGTAAGTTCTCAGGCGGCTGTACAGTCCAATGCGGGAATTACAGTTTCTAACAGGTGGGACAGACAGTGGTTGAAGGAAAGGGTGGGTGGGGAGCCTGGCTTGCCGCATGCTCCTTCAGCTGTCTCTGCTTGATTTCTGCATGCTCTCGGCGACGAGACTTGAGGTGCTCAGTGCCCTCCCGGATGCTCATCCTCTACTTTGGGTGGTCTTGGGCCAGGGATTCCCAGGTGCCGGTGGGGATGTTAAACTTTATCAAGGAGGCTTTGAAGGTGTCCTTGAAGTGTTTCCTCTGCCCACCTGGGGCTCCCTTGCTGTGTAGGCGTTCCGATTAGAGCACTTGCTTGGGGAATCTCTTGTCGGAAATGCAGACGATGTGGCCCGCCCAACGGAGCTGATCGAGTGTGGTCAGTGCTTCGATGCTGGCGACGTTGGCCTGAGCGAGAACACTGACATTGGTGCGTCTATCCTCCCAGTGGATTTCCAGGATCTTGCAGAGGCAGCGCTGGTGGTACTTCTCCAGCGCTTTGAGGTGTCTGCTATATATAGTCCATGTCTCTGAGCCGTATAGGAGGGCGGGTATCACTACAGCCCTGTAGACCATAAGCTTGGTGCCAGATTTGAGGACCTGGTCTTCAAACACTCTCTCAGGCAACCAAAGGATGTGCTGGCACACAGGAGGTGGTGTTGGACCTCGTCATCAATGTCTGCCTTTGTTGATAGTAGACTCCCGAGGTATGGAAAATGGCCCATGTTGTCCAAGGCCGAGCCGTGGATTTTGATGACCGGGGGCAGTGCTGTGTGGTGGGGTGGAGGACCTTTGTCTTATGGATGTTTAGTGTAAGACCCATGCTTTCGTACACCTCGGTGAAGGTGTTGACGATGGCTTGGAGTTTGGCCGCTAACTGTGCGCAGACGCAAGCGTTGTTCGTGTACTGAGGATGGGACGACCTTGGATCTAGCCTGGAGGCGACGTAGGTTGAACAGGTTCCCATTGGTTCTATAGTTTAGTTCCACTCCAGCGGGGAGCTTGTTGATAGTGAGATGGGGCATTGCAGCAAGGAAGATCGAGAAGAGCGTCGGTGCGATGACGCAACCCTGCTTGTCCCCAGTTCCGACGTGGATTGGGTCCGTGGTGGACCCGTTGGTCAGAATCACAGCTTGCATGTCGTCGTGGAGCAAGCGGAGGTTGGTGACAAACTTTTGGGGGCAGCCGTAACGGAGGAGGACGCTCCATAGTCCCTCACGGTTGATAGTGTCAAAGAACGGCATGTACAAGGGTTGGCGCTGTTCCCTGCATTTCTCTTGTAGTTGTCGCACGTGAAGGTCATGTCTGTTGTACCCTTTAGCGGACGGAATCCGCATTGTGACTCTGGGAGGAGCTCTTTAGCCACAGGGAGAAGACGATTGAGGAGGATTCTTGCGATGACTTTCCCAGTGGCCGACAGCGGGGAGATTCCTCTGTAGTTGCCGCAGTCGGACTTGTTTGAAGATGGTCACGATTACGGCATCTCTGGGATCTGGCACGCTCTCCTTCCAGATAAGAGAGATGAGGTCATGCATTCGTGCCAGTAGTGCTTCTCCGCCATACTTTAGTGTCTTAGCGGGGGTTCCATCTGCTCCTGATGCCGCCTTGTTCTTGAGCTGACGGATAGTCTTTTCTACCTCATGCAGGGCTGGGGTTTTGCTGAAATGGTGGCAGGTAGCATGCTGCGGGATGGAGTTGAGGACACTCGTGTCTTGGTTAAGGAGATCTTCGAAGTGCTCCTTCCAGCGGGCCCTCACTGCCTCGGTGTCCTTAATGAGTGCCTCTCCGTTCTTGGCCAGCAGTGGGGTGGGGCCTTGGGTGCTTGGGCCGTAGGTGGCCTTGACTGCGCTAAAGAATCCTCGCATGTCATGGTTGTGGGCCAGCTGCTAAATCTCCTGTGCTTTCTCCACCCACCATCTATTGTTTAGGTCACAGGTTTTTTGTTGGACCTTGGCCTGCAGCCGCCTGTAGAGCTGCTTTGCTGTTCCCGAGTTAAGTTGCTGCTTTTAAGTTCAGAAATGCCTTGGCAACAAGTGGCTCAGTGGGTAGCACATTCACATGAGTCAGAAGGTTGTGGGTTCAAGTCCCACTCAAGGGACTTGAACACATTAATCTAGGTTGACAGTCCAGTACAGTGCTGAGGGAGTGCTGCACTGTTGGAGGTGCCACCTTTTGGATGAGACGTTAAACCGAGGTCCCTAGTGTCCTGGCTAATATTTATCCCTCAATCAATATAACAAAAACAAATTATCTGGTCATTATCACATTGCTGTTTGTGGGAGCTTTCTTTGCACAAATTGGCTGCTGCTTTTCCCACATTATAACAGTGATTACACTCCAAAAATACTTCATAGGCTGTAAAGCGCTTTGAGATGGTCGTGAAAGGCTTTATATAAATGCAAGTCTTTCTTCTTTCTTTCTAACCATTCTATGATTCTGAGTCCAGAAATGTGGAAGTATGAGTGCCAAAGCCTACAATAATTTTTTTTTAAGTTTCTAATGATTGAAGCAAGTACTTTATGCTGAAAGTAATTCCCTGTTTCAGTTCTACTTTAAAGTATGTTTTAATGACGTGAACAATAATCTTAATAGATTATATATCTTTATTGTCGCTCAGTTGTCCCTTCTTCCAATAGTATTGAAAGAAAGAACATGCATTTATAGAAGGCTGTCAGATTTTGCAATTTATTTGATTGTTTTTCAATAGAAAGGTTTTGAAGAAAAGAGTTGCCTTTAAAATGTTGAGATTTTAAAGCAAATGGTAATCATTCTAATTTTTAAAAAGACCTGAGATAATCGGTGATTAAAATATTAATGATCTAATTTTGATATTGTTTCCCATAGACCTTTAAATAATAAGCAATCAATAAACACCTTGAGTCCATTGTGTTGACAAGTCTGGTTCCTCCAAGTCTGTAAATGGGTGAGATAGAAAACGAGAATAGTCAGGCCAAGCAAAGAAAATAAGGTTAGAATGAAGTGGGGTACAAGTAATTTTGTTTAAATCAAGCAAGACAAACCAATGATGTGGGAAAACGTAACAGGCCTGAAATTATCAGCGGAGTAGCTTCGGAATACGCCACCATCTCCGAATGGAATCTGCACTTACCTGCTGGGAACCCTCTTTCGAGAAGTTGCTGTCAGGCTGCGGAGTTGAGCACAGTGTGTTCATAAGCTTATCTGGGATCACGTCGGATGGTGCTCCAATCAGGGAACAAAAATCTCCAATGTCCATTCATGATTTTGTCTCACTCATCCCAGTAAATTAATTAATTAATAAAGCAGTCTCTCATTCACCCCGGTATGTTAATAAATAAAGCAGTGTCTCATTCTTGGGTGAGGATTCGGAGATAGTTAGATGGATATAGATATTTTGAAGATTTTTTTAATCATGAAAGCTGTATTTCAAGCTGCTGCATATCCCTCCTCCTCTTATGTTGTGCAAACAGGCTCCTGTGCCCGTGTGCACCAGCCGTAACATTTTCATGCATAATTGCTGGGCAGTTGGGCAATTAGCCCTCCTCTAGATTATGTGATTGATTCCAAGAGTGTGGTTTGAACTCAATCTTATTACTTTTGAACTCGAGAGTATTACTAACTGAGCCAGTTTACAATGGCTGGTTTGAAGTAGGTTAAAATAGATACATTGAGTAGAATGATCCATTTTGCAGCATTGCCATGTTTCACTCTAATGACATCATAAATAAGACCAGAGTAATATACAGCACTGGCTGATCTCAAAGTTTAAAAAAAAAAATCTTCCTTTTCCTGCCAAATATTTATCCAGTTCCCTCTTGAATTTGTTCATACTATCTACCTCCACAACCTTCTCTGTTCCATATATTCACTATTTGTATAAAGTAATTAAATGTCTCTGTTCACCTTTTCTCTATTGACCTTAACTCCATAGCCTATTATTGTAGAGTTTGTGATTATAATAAAACACGTTACTTTTGATTCTGTTTAATTTATTTATATCCCACTGAACTGCCAGTATAAAAAAATGGCCATTACTCTGCAGTGCACTTTTATCCCACGAATTTCATTCAATGGCATTAACTGATATTGGGCTTATTGTACCTTTTTTTGAGTTAAGAGTGATTCATGTCTCGGCAGGGTCACCATTTAAAAGCATAAAACACCAGACAAGAAATGGCCAGTCAGCCCATCAAGCCTTTCCCCTCCACAAACTATGTTCAATCTATCTTGTCATATATTTTACTCATTGAATGTCCTCAAGGAAAGCTTTGCTAAATTTCTTGGGTAATATAGTGAATCAAAGTGCTTCTAACTTGCAGCCGGCCTTCAATCCTGGCCAATTACTTTCCACAGATGATACTTTGCTGGTATCAGCTACACAGTAATCTGTTTTTAGATAGTCTTGATTTCGATAGGATTCCAAGAGACCAGTGCCCATGAGCGAGCTCAGTTGTTTTTAACGGGTCCACGATTGTACCACTAGGATAAAGAAGTGGAAATAGTAATATAAACCCCGAGAGCCCCTGCATTCCTGGAATGCGACCTAATCAAGAATAAAACTGGCTAGCGTATATTTGATTGTCTCTACATTTCTTCCTAGAACCTTCAATCCTCTTGAGTTCTTAGCCTCACCAGTGCTATATAAGATTAAGATAACTTGTTTTGATCTGCCACATGTTCTGTTCTCACAATTTGTCTTTTTGATAGGACAAAGTTTAGTGATAGGTGAAGAGCAGCCTCGGGTTTTGCACCAACAAGAGGTTCAACTGAAGTTCCTACTGACTGGTTTGTTGTCTGGTCTCCCACTGCCATCGTTTGTCATACGAATGTGTCCACCACTCACTACCAAGAACATAAAGAACTATCAACCTTTGTTGGCTGTGGGTGAGTACTTGATGTAGAGTTTACTGTATTATTAAGATTAAGTAGAAATTACTGTTTGAACAAAAGATGATAGGTTCTGTTTACAGTAATCCATAATTTCCTCTTTTTCACAAGAAAAATCTTGCTGCTCCTAGATATATCAAAACAAAAGTTGTATCAACTTTCATTGTTTCATACAGTATGTTTATGTCAATAAATTACTTTGTCAAGAGCCCAACATTTGCTCACCCCTGTGTTCTCTATTATAACGTAGAAGTGAGCAGCTTCGTAAACGATTATTAATATCTCAAATGCTGCTGGCTTAATTTTAAGAAGGCTAAAATTCTGGGAGCAGGTTATGTTTCAAATATAGTCCAGATCATTTCTTTCGTTCAAAAACAAACTATAAGAATGCAAAATGTGATGATTGAGAATGTGAAAGTTTTGTATAAGGTTTTAAAATGCATGTTCAAACTGTCTGTTACATGCCATATTGCGCAGCTCAAATGAATAAAAATACAGTGCGGTTGCAATGCAAGTTGATTAGTTGACTAGTAAGAAGGAGGAACTGAGGGAAATCCTTATTAGTCAGGAAATTGTGTTGGGGAAATTGATGGGATTGAAGGCCGATAAATCCCCAGGGCCTGATGGACTGCATCCCAGAGTACTTAAGGAGGTGGCCTTGGAAATAGCGGATGCATTGACAATCATTTTCCAACATTCCATAGACTCTGGATCAGTTCCTATCGAGTGGAGGGTAGCCAATGTAACCCCACTTTTTAAAAAAGGAGGGAGAGAGAAAACAGGGAATCATAGACCGGCCAGCCTGACATCAGTAGTGGGTAAAATGATGGAATCAATTATTAAGGATGTCATAGCAACGCATTTGGAAAGAGGTGACATGATAGGTCCAAGTCAGCATGGATTTGTGAAAGGGAAATCATGCTTGACAAATCTTCTGGAATTTTTTGAGGATGTTTCCAGTAGAGTGGACAAGGGAGAACCAGTTGATGTGGTATATTTGGACTTTCAGAAGGCTTTTGACAAGGTCCCACACAAGAGATTAATGTGCAAAGTTAAAGCACATGGGATTGGGGGTAGTGTGCTGATGTGGATTGAGAACTGGTTGTCAGACAGGAAGCAAAGAGTAGGAGTAAATGGGTACTTTTCAGAATGGCAGGCAGTGACTAGTGGGGTACCGCAAGGTTCTGTGCTGGGGCCCCAGCTGTTTACATTGTACATTAATTCGACGAGGGGATTAAATGTAGTATCTCCAAATTTGCGGATGACACTAAGTTGGGTGGCAGTGTGAGCTGTGAGGAGGATGCTATGAGGCTGCAGAGTGACTTGGATAGATTAGGTGTATGGGCAAATGCATGGCAGATGAAGTATAATGTGGATAAATGTGAGGTTATCCACTTTGGTGGTAAAAACAGAGAGACAGACTATTATCTGAATGGTGACAGATTAGGAAAAGGGGAGGTGCAACAAGACCTGGGTGTCATTGAAGGTTGACATGCAGGTACAGCAGGTGGTTAGGAAAGCAAATGGCATGTTGGCCTTCATAGCAAGGGGATTTGAGTACAGGGGCAGGGAGGTGTTGCTGCAGTTGTACAGGGCCTTGGTGAGGCCACACCTGGAGTATTGTGTACAGTTTTGGTCTCCTAACTTGAGGAAGGACATTCTTGCTATTGAGGGAGTGCAGCGAAGGTTCACCAGACTGATTCCCGGGATGGCGGGACTGACATATCAAGAAAGACTGGATCAACTGGGCTTGTATTCACTGGAGTTCAGAAGAATGAGAGGGGATCTCATAGAAACGTTTAAAATTCTGACTGGTTTAGACAGGTTAGATGCAGGAAGAATGTTCCCAATGTTGGGGAAGTCCAGAACCAGGGGTCACAGTCTAAGGATAAGGAGTAAGCCATTTAGGACCGAGATGAGGAGAAACTTCTTCACCCAGAGAGTGGTGAACCTGTGGAATTCTCTACCACAGAAAGTTGTTGAGGCCAATTCACTAAATATATTCAAAAAGGAGTTAGATGTAGTCCTTACTACTAGGGGGATCAAGGGGTATGGCGAGAAAGCAGGAATGGGGTACTGAAGTTGCATGTTCAGCCATGAAATCATTGAATGGCGATGCAGGCTCGAAGGGCAGAATGGCCTACTCCTGCACCTATTTTCTATGTTTCTATGTTTCTGTTTACATTGTATACTAATTCATTCTTAATACCTTTTACTCTGGAGCCCTTTAATTTACCAAACTAGAATTACGCTTCATTTTTTTTCCCTTCTGGCAATTTTCCATCTCTACTTTTCCTTCCTTTTTGGCATTGGCTGCTTGTTTGGTCCAGTCCATCAGCGTTTGGTCAACCTGTGGTAGCTTGTGTAAGACCATTATTCATGTGTGGATCTTGACGGTGAATTTACCGGCAGGCTATTGGGACCGTGAGGATCATCGCGCCAATCCCGATCCTGTTCCCACCCAATGACTGCACATACAGACTCCTGGCAGGGGTTGCTGGATAGCAATCCGAAGCAGGAATTCTGGCTCTTTTTTTGTTACTTCCCTAACCAGGGGGACTGAAGTCAATTGTAACACCCTGCTACTCTACCAACTGAGATCAACTAATGTAGCAAGACTGGGGATCAAATGGGACCTTCTTGGCTTCGAAGGTTCCAGGTTTGATATGATATGGCTCATCTGGCCGCTGGATAAACTTGCTGAGCCATCGACGAGATCCTATGGCTTAGTATTTCTGATCTTGTAGAATTGATCTTAACCTCAGTAGATGTGATTATAACCAACTGCTATTCAATGGCTATCACTGGATTATACTTGGTGAGCCAACATGACGCATCTTTTGTCTCTGATCAATTAGTTGACAACAGAATTTTTCTTTATAAATAGTATTGGTGTGGTTATTATTTTATTGCTATATGCATAAAAACATGTCCATCAACTGTTTAATCAATATGTATTTCAGGTACGAGCAACGGATCTGTGTTGATTTATCATCTTACCAGCGGATTATTACAGAAGGAATTAAGTATTCATTCCTGCGAAGTCAAGTAAGATTTTCAATGTACAAATTCCTTGCATGTGAGTTTTCTAAAGCAATGCAAAAAATACACTTAAGATGTCATTGGCGTCAGTATGAATCAGCTGTGTATTAGACACTGATTTAACAGGATTAGCATAAAGAATGGAAAATTGACTCCCTATTTCGAAAGGTGACCCTGCGTTTTTCCCTTAGAGCTTCAGCATTGTTCCACATAACTAGCATTTCCAGTAAACATCTGTGTAGTCACATGCCTTGCTGCAAATAAAAAGAAGTGGAGCATTGCAATGCCATCAGACGGAATGTAGCAGCAGCTGTTTTCCAAATTCTCAACCCTCTTTTTGCATATGTAATCACTGTGAAAGCATGGCTGCAGTTGATGTCTTTGACATTTCATAATGGCGAAGGTTCCTTTAGTCACTAGCCATACCCATGTGAGGTTTGCACTGATATAAATAGTCCAAGACCTATTTAAGATCATTTGCATCATCCACAGGTGACTTAGTTAGTAAATGTATTGCCTGATGTAACACAAAACCATACAAAGCAGGACTCTGTTCAAGTTGACCTGTTCTATGCTACCCAGTCTCCTCCGTTAATCATTTTAGTTGTACCACCGTGGTGAGGCAGCAACTAGAAGATCATTTTTTTCCTTAAAGGAACAGAGGCAAAATAAAATGGGTCGTTATCTCAGGAGTGCACACATGCACACGCCTTTCCTAACATTTCTTAGCAGGTTGCTCTTGACCACATGATGCAGGTTATTGAGAAGGGGTAAAGGAGAAACATTTCTTCAAAATACAAAAGCTTGTCCTCTATTATTTAAAAAAAATCACAGGCAAACATAATTAATATGATTATGCTGTTGGAAGAGCCAAATGGAAAGCCATCTGTTGTAATGATTACATATAATGCCTGTATGACAGTTTAGATATATTCAGGAAATTACATCAGAAAACATAGCAATTTATATGTTAACTTTTGAGTAAGAGAATGACGATTGGAACCTTAAAAAATATATATGCTTAGTATCTTGCAACTTCTTTTTGTAACTTTAAGTCTTAAGTAATCCATGTCACTCTTAATTCAAGTGCAAATATGATGAGCTATGAGAAAAGATTGAGGGACTTTGAGGTGTACAATCTAGAAACATGAAGGTTAACGGGAACCTCATCAAGGATTATAAAGCATTAAATGGCATAGATTAGTGTGGGCTATTAATTCAAGTAGGACTAGAAGACATAAATTCAAATCAATTAAAAGTAAAATTTTAAATGGCCAGCTGATTTTCTGTGGCATTGCTTATGAGCAATCTGGGGTCAGGAGCTGCTAACCTGACCTTTTCCTTAATTACACTTCTGATGAGAAAGTGGTATAAATAAATCGTATGGTCAATTGAAGGTAAATTATTGTTGGATGTTTTTCTAGATTGGCAGATGTTTGGTTTCTCTCCTTGTTATCTCAACAATTTTGAATTAGGTTTCTTTTTCCTGTAATTATCTCTTGCACTCATCCAATCTCTCTCTCTCTCTCTCTCTCTCACAAACAGACACATGGGGAGATTCTTTTCATCAAGCAGTATGCTAGAAATATATATTTTTAATTGCTACTAATGGGGGTGGGGGGGTAGTCAGGGAAATCACAGCCTTATGTGTTCTTGTTGTGGAATACTATCTAAGCATTTGACACAGACTTGAATGGCATTCTGTAAAGCTTTATTCGAGCATATGCAAGGAGAGCCTCTCTCGACCACTCGAGGGGGAGCGCAGAAATGGTTACATTCTTTTACCTCTCTTAGTCCCTGTCCGTGCGTTACCAGGGGCGGTCCCCGGGTGCTCGACTCACATAATTGCTTGACTCACATAAGTGCTTATCTATCAATATTCGAATATTCTCTGCTTGCTTAATCTATTTAGCACATCCAGCTTGATGGTGCCCTAGGCATCTGTGCATACTCAGGATGGGTATGCACAGATGCCTAGGTGCGCCTATGACTCACAGGCGGGGATATGCTTTTGCTTATCTACCCAGTTCCTTGTTTTTCCAACTGACTCCACATTCTTGAGCTGTTCTCTCAGAATAGACAATGGTTCTCACAAGGCCAGACCCCAGTGATAGATTTGTCTACCTTGAACACACAGTTGCGAGGGTTTCACAACTGTTTTTTCTTAACTTGCTTTCCTGAAAAATTAGATCAAGAGTCGTTTTCTCAAGAATAGCCATAACGGCAGTTCGTTCCGTCTGTCTGTGTTCTGTGTGGATATATTTGTTGCTAAAGCTAACTAACTTGACCCAACTGCTTCCTGTCGTGCAATTTTCCTACAACAGTTCTTAGGGGACCTAATTGGGCAGTGGAATCATGTGCTTAATATAGACCAGTATTGCAATCTGATTAGTCCATGATAAGAGGCTGGTGCTGCAGACTAATCAGCAGCATTGCTGGCTCACTAGTGTTACAGACATAAAATGGCCCGGAATTTGCGATTGTAATTACAGCGAAACTGTCAGCATTCACCATTGTTAATGTGTAAAACTGACAGCAACTTCTGCCGTCCGCACATGCATAGTTAAACGCAGAAATCTGGAGGTTGCTGTCCATGATACTCTGCTCCTCCACAGGGTGTGCTGTTGCAGTCTTCACAGATGAAATCAACACAGAAATCGGAGATTTGGCAAGAACCTCAACTTTTTACGTTATAAAAACCGTTGCAGAAGTTGAGCCTTGTTGAATGAGGTATAATTGAGTTTTTAAACAGCATAGTAAGTCACAATTACTGCTGAACAACCTCACTGGCCCTGAAAAACTAATTTTATAATTGTGGAGTGTCATTCCTTCCATTCCAGTGCAGTGCTGAGGGAGGTACCGCATTGTCAGAGGTGCTGTCTTTCGGATGAGACATTAAATCGAGGGCCCGTCTGCTCTCTCAGATGGACATAAAAGATCCCATGACACTCTTTCGAAGAAGAGCAGGGGAGTTATCCCTGGTGTCCTGGCCAATATTTATCCCTCAATTAACATAACAAAACAGATTATCTGGTTATTATCACATTGTTGTTTGTGGGAGCTTGCTGTGTACAAATTGGCTGCTGCATTTCCTACATTACAACAGTGATTACACTCCAAAAGTACTTCATTGGCTGTAAAGATCTTTGCGACGTTCGGTGGTTGTGAAAGGTGCTATATAAATGCAAGTCTTTCCATGATAATTCCATAGATTTTTAAAATAATAAAAACTAATTTTTATTTTATTAAAGTTTGTTTTATAGTTCAGCGTCCATCTTCCCTTGTGAATGCCCCAATCTTTAGCTCTGTAAAATTATTAAAAAGTGAACGATAATTAGTACTTTTCACTTCCTGGTTTGCGGTCTGTGAGAAGTCTTCAATTTGCTTGGGTGCTCAGCCTGCTTGATGACATCACTGTTGCTAGACACCGGGGATCCCCTAAAGCTGGCCCCAGATTGAAACTAACGTTGGAATAGACAAAATCGACGCCACAGAACCCTCTAAATCTTTGTGGGCAGCTTCAATTCTTATCACCTCAATTCCGAACAATATGCAAACTAGTTTGTAAATCAGAGGAAGTAGACACAAAGGCCGAAACTTTTGCTTTTGGCCCTGGTGGGGATGGGGTGGGGTGGGGGCCTGGTAGAGCTAGAGAGAAGTCCAGGTTTCCCCACACAATGGAGTTTTAACAATACACATGCGTATGACATCATGGGCAGGTTCCCTGCCCAGAAGTCAGCCTAATTGATGGGCAGGTTAAATCTGAGGCTTCCAGCTTCATTATCATATTTAAAGTGCCAATCTGCTTCCTAGGTTGGCTGCCCGCCCTCCACCCGCCTCCATTAAAACTGCAAGTGGGCGGGTTGGGGTCAGGATTCAAATTTTTAACACTTTAACCTCCTACCCAAGTCACCTGTTTTGGGGGTTAAAATCTCCCCCCCCCCCCCCCCAAATGCTTGTGCTAAGTCCACAAGGTGCCACATAAAAGGTTACTGCACAAGATAAAAGTTCATGTGGTTGGGGGGTAATATATTAGCATGGATAGAGGATTGGCTAACTAACAGAGGACAGAGAGTTGGGATAAATGATTCATTCTCTGGTTGACAACCAGTAACTAGTGGGGTGCCTCAGGAATCCGTGCTGGGACCCCAACTATTTACAATCTATATTAACGACTTGGAAGAAGGGACTGAGTGTAACGTAGCCAAGTTTGCTGACTATACAGAGATGGAAAGAAAAGCAATGTGAGGAGGGCACAAAAAATCTGCAAAAGGACATAGACAGGCTAAGTGAGTGGGCCAACATTTGGCAGTTGGAATATAATGTTGGAAAGTGTGAGGTCATGCACTTTGGCAGAAAGAATCAAAGAGCAAGTTATTATTTAAATGGAGAAAGATTGCAAAGTGCTGCAGTACAGTGGGACCTGGGGGTACTTGTGCATGAAACACAAAAGGATAGTATGCAAGTGATCAGGAAGCCCAATGGTATCTTGGCCTTCATTGCAAGGGGGATGGAGTATAAAAGCAGGGATGTCTTACTACAGCTAAATAAGGTATTGGTGAGGCCACACCTGGAATACTGCGTGCAGTTTTGGTTTCCATATTTACGAAAGGATATACTTGCTTTGGAGGCAGTTCAGAGAAGGTTCACAAGGTTGATTCTGGGGATGAGGCGGTTGACTTATGAGGAAAGGTTAAGTATGTTGGGCCTCTACTCATTGGAATTCAGAAGAATGAGAGGTGATCTTATAGAAACGTATAAGATTATGAAGGGGCTTGACGAGGTGGATGCAGAGAGGATGTTTCCACTGATGGGGGAGACTAGAAATAGAGGGCATGATCTTGGAATAAGGGGCCGCCCATTAAAGCAGAGATGAGGAGGAATTTCTTCTCTGAGGGTTGTAAATCTCTGGAATTCGCTGCCTCAGAGAGCTGTGGAAGCTGGGACATTGAATAAATTTCAGACGTAAATAGAAAGTTTCTTAAACGATAAGGGAATAAGTGGTTATAGGCTGCGGGCAGGGAAGTGGAGCTGAGTCCATGATCAGATCAGCCATGAGGGGTGGTATGGCCTACTCCTGTTCCTATTTCTTATGTTCTTATTAAAAGCAATTTGGGCAGTAATTTCTTGTAATGCAAGTCATAGACCTATGAGGCCAGCTATCTGGGACTGAGCAGAGTGATGAAGATACTACTTCCTGGACAGTTGTAAAATGTATGTATAAGCCACTTTTTGGCCATAGCACTAAAAAAGCAATCTGCTGGTTGCTGTGACTATTTCATCTAGCAATTACCTCATTTGATAACGCTCCTGTGAGGTACCTTGGGACGTTTTGTTACATTAACGGCGCTAAATAAATGCAAGTTGTTGCCTCAAAAAATGCCTGCCATATAATTGGAGGTTAATGCAATGAGTTGCTAACTTCCATGCGGCTGAGCTTATTAAAGTTGCTTTATGATAAGAATTGAGATTGAGTACAAGTTTCAGTTATATCTTTATTTTTGGACTTCGTATAGGGGCATTGAGTGGGCAAGCCTGGCCAGTTTTCTTTCTTTTGCCACCTCAACACCGAACAACCTGGGATTGGTGCGGAATGAGCTACAGCTGGTCGATCTACCAACAGGTCAGGAGAACAGAATTTGCTGCTGACTGATATTATGCATAACTGAAATTTGATGATGAATGATCAGTTACTCCTTGAATTATTCATAGGCTTGACAAACTTAATGGTTCTTTGAAGGGGCCCAACTTTGGTCATGACTGGCATCAATTTTTTTGGAGTAAGTTTTTTCTGGCGTAAGTTTAAAAAAAATGCCATTTTCCCCCCAAAATTTGCTCCAGAATAAGTCAGTTAGGTACGATTTTTTTTTTGTCAGTTTTTTTAAAATTCAAAACGGGATATTCCCAGACACTTACGCCAGTTTTGGCCATTTATGCCACTTGGGCCAGCAAAAACGTACTCATTCGACTTAGGTCAGCGTCTGTGACCAGCTTTGAAAAACCTTGCGGGCAGTGAAGAAAAAGCAGCGCACATTCGGCAGACATTAGGGCAGGGATAGGGGAGGGAAGGGAACTGTGGAGAGGACCTCAACAACTAAGCACCAAACATTGCAAGGAAAAGCTCATACAATTAAAATACTGATATAAATGAAGTAAATCCTACCGGAGAAATGTGAGCTGCTGGCCGCGATGTCACTGGGTGGGTGGGTGGGTGGGAAAAGAGAGAGAGAGAGAGAGAGGTATACAAAACACTCTTTCTTCCCCCCCCCCACCCCAAAACACTCTTTCTTTCTCTTTCCCAAAACTCTCCTCCTCCTCCCCCCCCCCCCCCCTGGCCAATCAAAACACTCAAGCACAACCAATAAATAAAAAATAAAACCAAAGTCCTACCTTGCCCGGGAACTTGGCTGGCCGGTGCGGGAGGTCACTCAGCCGGGGATAGGGTGCGGCGAGATCGGGCGTACCTTCGGCCGAGGATGGGGCTGTGAGCATCGGGTCCTGCTCACAGCCCGCAGGACATGCTGGGAGGGCAGGAGCATGCGCGCAGACTTCACTGAGCATGAGCGCAGGTGCCGGCACTATTTTCGGCGCTGGCCTGTTGCTTCGCCCCCCACTTCAGAATGCACACCACGCCGGGACTCGGAAGAGCGGCCAGGATGGGGCCCCTTTTTTCCGGCGTCCTTTCCAGCGCGCAAAGTCGGTGCACTTGAGATAAGTGCACCAAAAAAAGGGGTTGGGCAAAATTGGGCCCAAGAAAAGTACAAAATTGAAGGATCTTGATAGAGAAATGCCATTGTTTAATGTGAGATTATACGATCAGTTCCTTTTAATTGCAAACTATGCTGTCCAGATTTGTAACGGACACTGGTCTTAATTGTCCCTCTAGTGTTGTGAACTTGCAGCAAAGTTAGTACAAGTTCCTCTGAAGTAATTTGAATTTACTCTTTTGAGTTTAATATTTTGTGCCTCTATCCATGCAACCTTCCATAGCTAAAGAATTGACAGTCATCTTATTCCTAGTCGGAGCCTGATTGCTGCTAAAAAGTGTAGGAGAGGATTGTCAGTAGACTGAACTTAAATCCAGCAACATCAGGATATAGCTGTCTCTATTCTGGGATGATATATCCTTGATTCCTTGGTTTATGGAAGGGTCGTTACGACAGACAGGCAGTTTGTTGCCCAGTTCCCTCCTTCCGTCCTCCTGTCCCATTAATGGTGCCCCACCTTACCCCTCTCCCCTAGTCCTTCCCTCTATACCTCACTCCCTTGTCCCCCTCACTCCCCTCTCCTTCCCACCAATTCTTGCTCTAATCCCTCTTTCCCTCCACTATTCTTCTCTCATTTGCCCCTCTATTTCATCTGCTTTCCTACTCTTACCCCTTCCTACCCTCTTTATTGCCCTCCACAATGCTATCCACTTCCCCTCCCTCTCTCCCATCAGCCAGGTTTCAATTATCACCCCAGCCTTCAATTATGTTTGACCTGAATACTTCACTGGGTCTTAACTCCCCACGTAAAACTCCAAGGGAGATTGACTTATATGTTCAAAGAATGATGACAGCAACTAAATCCAAGAAATCTTTTTATTTTGTTTAAGTTGTATTCAATTCCAGCCAATTTTTGCTATTGTATATTGTCTGCGGAATTCAAGAGAGATGCTGAAAATATCTCATTTTATATTTTGCATCGTTCTGCTTTACTGGAGAATTTATATTGCAGAAAAAGCAGACCGTTGGAGCGTAGACTTATGTTTTTCAAGCAGAGGAGTATAATTTCTTTCACAGTAGTATTAATTATTCTAATAAAGTGAGCTCTCAATGTTTAACGTGCAGCAAAGCCCTCGAGATAAAAGAAAATGTTAATAATATGGTTGGAATATATTTGAAGTAATCTGGAGAGGTATAACAAAATATCTTAATTATTGTATCCATGAAATATATTTTATAGATATTCCAGTAGGTTAATGTAATCGAAATTTAATGAACGCTGTTGCATTGCAGCTCAAATGAGTTTCATAATGTCTATAAAGTGTTTCCAGATTTACAGAGCTGTCATTACTTAATGGATTTCTGTGTATTTAGATTGAAACTGGGAATACTTTCAATCTATAAACTGTTTTTTTCATATTTCCAGAAAAGATTGTTTTCTATTCAGGTTACATTTCTAAGGTGGTCACACTAATCAAGGAGTTCATTGATACAAATTTGGTATTAGTGTCTTCCGCTGTTTAATTATGTTGATATTAATTTTTCTTCAAACGCCCATATTTTTTACATTTGTTTCTATGCAAAATATGATGCACACTCTGGTCATGCC
Source organism: Pristiophorus japonicus (assembly GCF_044704955.1). NCBI lineage: Eukaryota > Metazoa > Chordata > Chondrichthyes > Pristiophoridae > Pristiophorus > Pristiophorus japonicus. The sequence continues at coordinate 267,481,674 of NC_091979.1, forward strand.
CTGTATTGGGCTGTTTTGGATTGCAGTAAGGGGTTCATAAACCAAAAATAAGACTATTACTTGAAATGGTACGGCAACAGCCATGTTTGAAGTGGGTCTCAATTAAAACATACTCTGATCCCTTAACATAACTGAAGCATGACTTTTTCCACTGATTTGGGTGTCTTGCAACTTACACAAACCAATTTTTTAAAAACCCTCTAGAAATATGCCAGGAAGTATTGGAAATTCATTATAATAATTTGAGTGCTGATGGTGATACTTGCTCTTTATTACATTTGTAGCTTTAGTAATAACACTAAGCTGCAGGAGGTCACATTATTGTTCCGAAGGAGCAGTGAACTGCATAAATAACAAGAATGTGACGTCCAAAATCCAGAGTTCCAGAATCGGAAAATGTTCCAAAGCCCGACCTCCCTCGGCCCAGGCCCGACCTCCCTTCCCCGGCCTCGGCCCAACCTCCCTTGGCCCAGCCCCGGCCTCCCTCGGGCCCGACCACTCTTCTCCGGCCTCGGCCCGGCCTCCCTCCCCCCCCCCCCCCCCCCCCCCCACGGCCCCAGCCCGGCCTCCCTACCCCTCTGCCCGACCTCCCCCCCTCCAACCCCGGCCGGCCTTGGCCCGGCATCTCGACCCGACCTCCGGCGGCCTGAACGACTCTTCCCCCTCCCCGAACGACCTGACCGACACCATCCCGCCCCCCCCCGACCTCGGCTTGACACCGACCCCTCGCCCCGACCGACCTTCGCTAACCTGACTGCACCACTCCCTACCTACCTTTCTTGGCCCAGGCAAAGATGTTCTGAAATCCCCAAAAACTAGGAATCCAGAATGGCCTCGGTCCCGAGGTTTCCGGATTTCGGATGTCACATCCATAACTCGAATTTTATAGTCTGCTCTGAGCATGTAGCTATGTATCTCACTAGCCTATTGGAAGGTCCATAAACCAGAAAGTTGTTACTGTGATTGTCAACAGCTGTTTGTGTAGCTACCAGTGCTGTTGGGATTTACCCATACTGTCAATGGGGTGCTTTCTAGAGCACTGACAACAACAGAGAACTGCATCAAATATAAGGGGTTCAATCATATAAATCTGACCTCGAAAGCAGCATTGCAGTGGAAGGCAATATTAAGAGACGTAATATGCTAAAGTACAGGGGACAATTTTTTAAATTCTGTGTGTATAAATGTGTGCACTAGATCTGTTGGTAGAAATGTTATTATCTTGTTAATAACTTCTTGGTGCAAGAATATTATCAGACTGGTGTAAAATATATGTATATATTAAGAATGCGTGGAGTGACACGCATTTGAAATACAAAACGAAAAACCTCAAGCTGTCATGATTTGATTGATGCCATTCAAAAACATTAGTTTGCTGTAGTTTCATAAATAATGCCATTCTGAGGTATTCTACCAAATCATTGAGATGCTGTTTGATTCTGTTACTGTTGATCAGCAAACGGCATGCATTGGAACAGATTGATATGCAGGAGATTTGGCAGGGCAATTACATTAGTTTTTGTCTATTCCATGGGGTTTGATTTTCTGATTCTTTGTAAATAACTCTGCTTCCTAGGAAAAAGTATTGCATTTAGAGGTGAGCGAGGCAATGACGAACCACCAATAGAAATGATTAAAGTGTCCCATTTGAAGTAAGTATGGCTGTGTTCCAAAATGCTCTAATATCCAATGTAACCTTGAGCTTTCGTGCCTTCTGTTTTTACAGTATTAAAAACTTGCTCACTTGCCCCACTGCTATTCCATTCACAAATACTGTATTGGATATTTAGAGGTAGGATGAACATATAACCGTGGCAATTTTGTTGGCTCATCCTATTGATAGCTGAATCATTTAAAAGACACCATGCTTATTACAGTTCTTAAAATTAAGAATATAGTGCTTGTTCATTCTTGTGCATAAGCACTGTCGCTCGCACTTTTTGTAGCTTGATACTTGCATTGTCATTGATCTTGGGCTGATGATCCCTCTGAAGGACAAAGCACTAGAGGTTCGTAGATGTGTCCTTATCTTGATTAGATAATTATGAAGCAAATGCGCTTAATCAAATTACAAAATAATTAAATAGGTCTTGGGCTCTTTTTGCAAAAATTTATGTGCTGGTTTTACTTATTCACTAAAAGTCGCAGTTTATATGATAAATGTCTTGCTGAAAATAGCAATTAGACCATTTCAATTCCACCTAAAGGATGATATATTTGTTTTATTTAGGCAGTTCTTGGTTGTGGTGTTCAGAGACAAACCTTTGGAACTTTGGGATATTAGAACTTGCACTCTCCTTCGTGAAATGACAAAGAACTTTCCTGCAATAACGGCATTGGTATGGACCCCATTTACCACCGGCAATATAAGCATTTTCTTGCAAATTGTGCTGCTTCTATGGTCGTGTGTGTATATATTGTAGTTATAATACACTTCAGTTAATGTAAAATTACTAAACATGGTACAATTTCAGTAAGCTAGTTATCATTAAGGAGGTGATATGCTGTAACTCGGATCATTTTATTAGGAAGATTTTAACTCCACATTAATGTTGCCCCTGAGGATTAACTATTAGATATTTTATCTTTTTACACTTCAAAATGTATGCTCGTAAACAGTCAAAAAGAAAGACAGACTTGCATTTATATAGCGCCTTTCACAACCACCGGACGTCTCAAAGTGCTTTTGGAGTATAGTCACTGTTGTAATGTGGGAAACGCGACAGCCAATTTGCGCACAGCAAGCTCCCACAAACTTTAATGTGGTAATGACCAGAAATAGTGCCGCGGGATCTTTTGCGTCCACCTGAGACGGCAAACGGGCCTGTGTTTACTGTCTCATCTGAAAGATGGCACCTCCGACAGTACAGCACTCCCTCAGCAGTGCACTGGAGTGTCAGCCTAGATTTATGTGCTTAACTCCCTGGAGTGGGACTAGAACCCACAACCTTCTGATTTAGAGGCGAATGTGCTACCCACTGAGCCATGGCTAACTCAACATGCAGACCAGAAAGGTCCCAGCAGATTCAGTTCGTGGTCAGTGCTGAGTTAGCTGATCTCAGTAGGATACAACAGTTACACTCCTAGGATAGGAAGAGGGAAATCCGTATGTACTCGTGCTTCTGATCGCTGTCTGGCAACCCCTGAATGCTGTTTGAATGCTGGATCAGACCGCATCGGGCTCACCTGTGAAGCCTGCTTGATGCCACTTGGATGAGACATAAATAGATTTTTAACATCAAACTAAGTCTATTTAGACACGCTAACCCCCCTAAACCCAAATTATATTAAAAGAGACACATCCAGAGAGAGAAATTATCAGATTTTACCACACAATACTGGAGTGACACTCCATGGAATTGCACCCCAGGAAGGAGTCATCAATCTTCAGGAGATTAGGTGAGGAAGAAATTTGGCCTAGAAAACTATCAAGAAGAAATAGGTCTTTAAAATGGGTCTGCCCTGTATGCGTCACTGCTTGAGAATTTGCTTCGTGATTTAATTGGTTAAATTTGAATGTCTTCTCTTGGAACTACCTTAAGTGTTCTTGAGACCCAATTTTACACGGTTTTTCAATTAAAATTGTCTTTTACACGCATTCATTTCTGATGCAGGGGAAGTAGCTCTTTTTCTGACAACTGTCTATTATGGATTTTCTACTTTGTTTTCCTGTGTGCATGGCAAAACAGTTACTTAGCATAATGATTGTGTTTGTGATGTGGTCGTGATGCAATGTACATAGAAAAAAAAAAAATCCCACCAAAAAAGTGGGCCAGACAAGGGAGACACATCACAAGCTGCTGGGTAAGAAGTTATGTTCGCTTTGACACTATTAAGAGGCCACATAATTAATTCAAGCACAGCAAATCCAATTGGCTGAAGAGGAAGACAACATATGCTTATGTTCACATATGATGAATTGAATTCATTGATAAAATGAACCACACTCAGCAAACAATAACTGAGTCCTAAGGAGCGTTGGCACAGTTCGCAATGAGGATGAAACAAGCTGAAATGCTTCAGCCCACGTTGGAAATGAGAATTGCTGCAGTAAGGAAAGTGAGACACCTGCCCCCACACACAGTTTTCAAAATGAAAAATAACACTCAAAATCACTGGGAAAATGCAACCAAAAACAAAAAGAATTGACCCAATTAAAATGAGGATAAGGAAATGAGCATCAACTGATCCAAATTTAAAATGCATGCTGAAACCGTAAGAACTAACAAGGTGGCAACACTTGCCATTAGTAAGAAGAGTTCCTGTATGGAAGTGTCTCCTGGGATAGGTACTTGTGATCATTAACTAGAAAGAAAATCCTTCTCGGAACAATTCACAATGCCTTATCTCAGGGCTGTATAACCTGCACTGCACCTCAGTGAAGTTAGATTGCAATCTTATGTGACAGCTGAAACTGTCACCATATCCCACAGGAACACTAATGTATAGAGACAGACTATTAAAAAGATAGATTAGTCCAAGAGGTTCACAGAAAACTTTAAAACGCTTGTTTTACATATTCGAGAAAGAAAATTTTAAAATTCTGGAAATAGACAGTGGGTTTATCAACATCTTAATAAAAGATGAGCTAACATTTGCATGGAGACTCTCAGTTCTGTCTAGGACACCTCTACTCAACTTGTTAACCTTTTCTGGCAGATGTTCAGAATTTTCTATGATTATTATGTACTCTTTGGCTTGCTGTGGTGTTGCTCACACTGTGCAGAAGGACAGGCTGCATTGTATTCAGCTTTGAATTAGACAGGGGCATCTCTTGCAGCAAAGCATCTGCAGCTAAACTCAAATGCTTCATAGTTGTGTGATGTGATGAAGGTGAAAAGCTGATCAACAAACTTTTAACTTTTATCTGGAATTCCCTCTAGCATGAATAGCATTAGGAGCCTCTTCCCACTATTCCTATTCCGCGTGATTGACAAGCCTCCTCGCATGGCTATAATGGTAGCTTTAGAAACTGAGGGAACTGAGGCTCCTAAATAGTTCGTGGTAGGACATGTGTCGTTTATTCATCAGCAAGTGATTAATAGACCTCTACAAGTGTCCAAATGATTTGTGCCCTATGGAAGTGTCAACATTTTCCCACGACTTGTGTATAAATAGATGTTGGATTTTTGCAAAACATTTAACTGCTTTTACTCTGCAACATTAACATAGCAGATTTTGATCAGGTATTTAGTCCGAGGCTACGGTTGGGCCTAGGGAGGGGGGGAAACTCAAAAAATATTTTTTCACTTAAACAAAAAATAAAAAGTTATAAAACATTCTCAAGACACTTTTTAACATAATCGCCGTTTTAGAATTTTAAAAATAATTATAAAAACCTTTAACTTACCTTTCTTTCAGGGTACTTGCCTACTGCCCTGTTTCGGGCAGCTTTTCGTGGGCGCTTTCCTCAGCGGTGTGTATGGGTCCCCGTTGAGGTCAACTTAGAATTCAGATTTAAATTTAAATCAAGTTCCATTTGTTAAAATAAATAAACATCCACTGCTTGCATATTTAATTAGACTAGCAGAATATATATGAGATAGTGATGAAATTGTCATGAGTATTTTCATAGAAGCGTAGAATGTCACAACACAGAAACAGCTTATTTGGCTCAGCAAAGTCTGTATTGGTATTTTTTTCCAAATGTCCTACCTAGTGTAATCCGGCTCTCTTTGCTCCCATAATCTTTAATATAGCTCTTTTCAAACATCTATCTGATTCCCCTCTCAAATAATTTATGGGCTCCTCTTCAAGTTTGTGGCAGAGAATTTCACGTTCTAACCATGCTCTGTGTAAAGAATTTTTTTGAACTCATTTTTAAATCTTCAATTCTTTTTGTGATTATCTTAAATTCATGTCCTTTTATACCTTCTCTCTGACAGATGGAAAAAATGTACTGCTATTTACCCTATCGTAACTCGTCATAAAGATTTATATCAAGTCACCCCCAACCTTCTGGATTCCAGTGGAAATAGCCCTAACCTCTTGAGTGTCTGTTCATAACTAACTAATCATCACTGGTAACATCCTATTCAATCTACACTGCAACCTTTCCATGTTTTTAAAAATATGTTACATCGCATGCGTCTACAGTTAACTGCATCTACAGCCTATCTGCCCTTCCTGCTAGTCTATCTATGTCCTCTTGCAGACTTTCCAAATCTCATAAAAACATTTGCCACTCCCCTCTCCTCTCCCCGGTTTGGTGTCATCAGCAAATTCGCTCCCTCAGTTCCTAACTCTAGATCATTTGTGTTCACTTTTGTGTGGCTTTACTAACATTTCAGGAAAAATTAACGTATTCACAGAATTATAGTATGTACAGAAGTACATGAATATCGGTTTCATTGTTGATTATGCCAACACAAAATGAGAAGAAATCTGATCAAATAAATATGTAGAAGAAATGCACAATTAAGGACTGTGTTGCCGATTTTGTAAGTTCCAGACTTGATGTCCTACATCATCCAGCACGAACTAGATGTACTGATGTCATAAGTTCTGTATGGGTTTTTGGAATATCGTGGGCCGCCCCGACCTGTGTGAGAACACCACCGCAGGTCGGGGCTATAAATAGAGCTGGAGCGGCGGACCCTGGAACATCGTGGGCGAAGGTGCGGCGAATGAAGGTACGGTGCCCAGGGATAGCACCGGCCTGCCCACACTGCAATATGTGATATGTGTGTGCACTAGGTCCGTGCAGCAGAGCAGGTCTCCAGTCATCCTGGTTTCAACCCTTGCCACTGGATAAAGGCCTAGCTCTGCCAAGCCCGTGTGATGGATGATGTGCACCGGTCACCACACATTAAAAAAAAATCCATGCACAGGCATCTTCCACCCCCTCAATTGGAGTTCAGGACTGGAACATCGGAGCCTTCACTGAAACATCTGTGAACTCATGTGGAAGCAAGTCATCCTCGCTCGAGGGACCGCCTCTGATGATGATGTATGGGTTTTTAAACATTCAGCAAGATTTGTATGGCCACCTTGTGTGTCGTAGTCATTGCAGAACAATGTTATAACTGGCATCTATGCCTAGATGGTGACATAAAGGGTAGAAGAGTGATTGCTGACTTTTGATAGGCTCAGTTTAATATATTGTGTGTAGAAAAAAATGAGGGATTTTCTTTGATGGGTTGCCAACACAGTGGAATTCACGACACTTCTTTATCTACAGGAATGGTCTCCTTCCCACAACCTGAAGAGTCTGCGAAGAAAGCAGCTTGCAGTTCGAGAAGCCATGGCCAGACAAACTGTTGTCTCTGACGCAGAAGCCAGTAACGTTGAGTCACCTATGATCAGGTGACTTAGAAAGGATGGCTGGGTACTGCTGGCGTTAATAGGTTTGATTTTTGCAAGGCCCTGATGGCATGGGGTGGAGTGGGTGGCAGGCAGTGGCCAGAAAATGAGGCTGCATTACCAGCATGCGTGGGCCTACTATGCCAGTATGTATAACACTGATGATCCCGCCATAACCAGATTTCTCTCTTTACTGTGAGTTTATTTGCCAGCCTGTTCTAGTCCCAGAGTGATCTCTTGCTAAGTAAGAAATGAAGGAAGAAACCATTAGTTTTGCTTCTCTCTGATTCTAGTTCACCATTTCTGCTATATTTGGTGCTAGGAATGATGGTGCCATAGTGTGCCTTTTTAAGAGATTTGGCTTTTAAGTCAATTAACGTCACCATGCATGAAAATGGTGGGAAAATTGCGGTTGGAGGCTTCCTTCAGACGAACGCCTCCGACCCGAAAAAAATTGACGAAAATATCTGCTGGCCCTGGAGTAACGTAGGATTCCGGGTCTGAGGCCTTCATTCGTTGCATGTACGTAAGTCTAGATTGGAATCAGTGGGCCTGGACCACCACTGAACATCAAATATTCTCATTGATAATGGGAGCTCTGATTTTACGAGCTCCCATTACTATAAATGAGAATACCCCCCCCTAAAACAAGAAAGACAAGACAATAATTTTTTTTTTTTAAATCCTCACATATTTAAAATTAATTGAAATTGAATGTAATTAAATGTTTTAGAAAAAATATATATTTTTTGGAATTTTTTTTAATGTGTTGTAGTAGGGTTAAAAATAAACTTACCTTAGTGGACAGGGTTTTTAATATCAGAATGATTTGATTACATTTAATTTTCTATGGCGTAAGAGTTTGAAGGACATTCGCTGGACAAGTGTTGGGCAAATAGCCCAATCTCTGCCCTGCGGCTGTCCTTCCTACGGGGATGCGTGCGCTCTGTCTAAAGAAATTTTGACAGATTGGAAAAGCCGATTCTTGCCTCATGCGCATTGCGCCCCATGAACCGGCTTTTGCGAGGCCTCGCCAAGTGTGTGCGCACATCGTACGCACCCGGTGAGGCCGCAATTTTCGGCCCCATAATTGTCAAGAAAGGTTAAGATGTATTGATTGTGAATTGAATACATCTGATATTTTAATTCTCCAGTTTGCTGCAGGAGGCAGAAAGTAAAGCTGAAATTAGCCACAATATTTCTGCACGCGAGCACTTTATATTTACTGACAACGATGGACAGGTCTTCCACCTCACTGTAGAAGGAAACTTGGTGAAGGACGGGGCCAGAATTCCTCCAGATGTAAGTTCAGGACAATGCTCGCTGTGAAATAATGGGTTTGTTTCGCATACCAGCTGAAGTTCCGTCCAATTGCACGACTTACCAAATGACTCACAAATAGAAATGACAATTAACTATCTGGTGTAATAAGAGCAGATGCAAAATTCTGTGCTGTTGCTAATAGTAGTGTCTAGATATTTTGAGTTTATCATGGATTTTAATTTACAATTTTCAATATTTAGAATCAGTGAACAGCATTAGGTGAATTTAGATGTTTATTTTTTTATAATTGAAAGAAAAGTAGAAGGTTGAGTATAAAGATACAATTGTTAAAATTCCCAACTGCTAGTTGCATTTAGGAATAAGGGATTATTGATGCAAATCATTCATCCGAAGATTATAAAGTTGGCTGTACATAGTTTGTGGAAAGACTGGGCTTGATTGACCGAATTACCTTTTCTCTTGCTTCCTAACCCCATGCTTCCTTGTGTTCTGTTATAACTGTGCTTTCCAGGCGGGCTGAGTTGTCCAGTAAGTTAGACACTGGCCTATCGCCTCAGGGACTTGAGTTCAAATCCAGCTCAGACTGTTGGGATGAGAGTTTCCTCGGCCCATGATCTGTAAAGTTCACAATATTAATCCAGTTCCTTGTGGGCATGGGATCGTGGCAAAAAGCTGACCCTAATTGATACTAAATTAGAGATTTCAGTCAAAGAATCAAAAGTTTGGTTGACGTTTGTCTGATACACGTGAAAACCCATCGCCATGTTTAAACGTCACCAAACCAGAGATTCTATTTGATTAATTTGGAGTGCATACTTTCTCCCTCACCTAACCCTAGAGCTTAGGTGCAGGTTTGCAAGGCCAAAGCTTAGGAAATCCCAAATGTGTGTAGGAGTGCCGCTGGACTTTAGACAGCAGACACAGAGCCCTGGTAAGCTTCCAGGATCAGCACTGGCTTTTGGCATTAACTGAAGCTGGGTGGGATGAATCTTAGCTCCCAGTGACTGGTCCTTCTCTCCTTCCAGTTCATTATCCATACCCTGGAGTGCTAGTGACCTTCCCTGCCTGACAGATTATTGAGTCTGCCACAGTGGAGCCACAGGGTGAATGGTGTGTGGATTGAAAAAATACTAAGATAATGTAATCAAGGCTGCTGTTCTGAAGTTGGGGTTGAAAAACACATTGGGCAGAGCGAAGCTTTTATTCATCATTTCGAGGAAAGATCTGTCCTGCAAACACTTTGTTGCAGAAACAGAAAATGTTCTTGTTGGGGAGAGCAATTGCTGAGCAATGATACCTGCAATGCTCTGTGATTGCCCTGGTGGACTGGAGTCTTTGCCTTTGTGAATATGGCTGCTGTGCTCAATTTTGTGCTGAGCTTTGCTTTTCGGTTACATTTCTTAATGCAGCTGAGTTCAACCATTCGAGTTTGGATCAGGTGATTGGGTAATTGGAAGCTTTGTTTTCAGCACTGCTTTACTTGATTTAGGATTTGTTCTCCATTCAGGCTACACTGCTAAGAACTGACTTTCCTAACAGGCAACCCCACCAAGTTCAAATAGGCAAACCCAGTGGCATAAAAATATAATTAGAAATTGAATGGACTGTAGGAGGCTGAATCACTAGGGCTTTGCGGGGCCAGTGCTCATGCCACTGACTGTATTATGAAATAAATTTTTCAGATCTCTGCTTCCTGCCTTCATTCTCGTGATAATTTCTCGTGCACGTACAGCCAATCACGTATTTTTTTGGAGCTAGGGAATTTTATTTGTGGTACTGGCCTACCACACTCAGAAGTGAAGTTCAATAACGATTTTGCTGCAAATGGTTGTCTTTATAGGCTGGATAATTGTAAAATGCTGGTCCATTCCTAGACTGTGTGGCTATAAAGTACTTCAGCATTTGTATGGTGCTATCCTATACAGTGTTGCTGTGGTTACCAATTGTTTTTCAGGCCGGAATGCTTCATTTTCTGTGTAGTTTCTTGTTTCTTTATAGTATAGTTAATTGTAAAGCACCAGCAAGTTCCCAGGATGATTTTAATGAATTGCTATTACATTTCTAAGTGCCTCCCTGTACAAAAACTCATCTGCTTACATATTGTTTTTTGACATGCAACACTTGTGTTTATATATAAATAATGTTTCATAATTGACAGACTCTTCACTGTAGAGTGTGTACTGAATTCATTTTAATGAGATTCTGCGCTTCCAGATGCAATGTACAGCATTTTTGTCAGATGTTGATGTTTCAGAGACGCAGGTGAATTTATGGCAACAACATTTTCTTCAATTTCACTTGCAGTTTGATTTGTGAATTTATGAATTAATAAATCTATAATTTTATTTTGAAATAAGAGCACCATGACAATATAACATTCCCTTTAAATGCAAACAGCACTAGATATTACTGATGAGCTACACCCTGGTATTTTTTAATGGGTCTGTCTAATACTGTCAGCACAACCGTAACTTACTGTTAACTGTTATTGCTGACGATTATTATAGGGGTGGTTTCTGTTTTTATATCGCTGCTCTGTATTCTCTGATTGATGGTGAAAATGTCAACGAGCAAAACAATGTTTCATCCAAAATAGCTTTCCCAACCTCATAACGGGAAGCTACGGAGTTGCATTAAAAAGAGCCAGTGGAGAATCACCAACTGTTGTACAATTAAAGCTGTCTGAGAGGAGACTGGGTATCCATGAATATGGTAAAAGTCCAAATGGTCTTAACTAGTTGACAAGTGCAAGGTAGCAGACCCTGTCAAAGGTCTTGGACGTGTCCAAGGCAATACAAAATTAATCACTAAATTGCTCAAGGTGCACAGCATGAGCAAGAAGATCGTCAGTGAAAGCATAATTGTGGATTAGACTTGAATAAAAGTTTCTGTCCAGATAATGAGAAATTATCTTACATGTGTGAAACAAATCGAATCTTTCAGTCCCAAAATGTCTGTTATTTAAAAATATATACGCATTATATATGCTTTAATAATGCTGTCTTTAAGCTAAAATCACACACTGCATAAATGCCACTGTAAATGTTATGGTCATAGTCTCAAGTGCATGAAGACTGATTTCTACTGAAGTTACTCAGGGTTCTATAAATTACGTAATCAAACAGAAATCATCAACTAATCTTCCATCTACAGTGTGTATGTAGTATATGCACCAGAATACAGTTTGCTGCTGTAGTACAATTTTGTTTTTCTACTTAAATGTTCAATCTGTTGAAATAGCTCTCCAAACTAATTGCAGGGAAGCATGGGCAGCATTACATGCATTGCATGGAAGGGAGACATCCTGGTACTCGGCGACGTTGATGGCAATGTGAACTTCTGGGATTTAAAAGCTAGACTTTCAAGGTAAGGGATATTAGAACTTCTGGAATGTTGCGCCTAGTAGTAAAATGTTTGACTATCCTACAGCAGTGTGATGTCTTGGCATTTTGGCCTACCAGTGTTTGCCGTCCTGATGCGAGTTCACTTCAGAGGTTTGGGTTGGGGGTCCACTTGGTTGTCAGTTTCAGCTGCATCGTTGTCTTAAAATGTGTTTGATTTTTTTTTGTTGAAAAATAACTGATGTTGAGGCTCATTATTAAAATTTTTGCTTTACGTTAGAATTTGATGGACTTACTTTGTTGCTGCATTTGTTTAATAGAGGAATTCCGACTCACCGAGGCTGGGTAAAGAAGATCCGCTTTGCTCCTGGGAAGGGAAACCTGAAGCTGTTGGTGATGTTTAATGATGGGGCTGAAGTCTGGGATACCAAGGAGGTAGTAAATATGTTGTTTAATCTTCCCTTGTCCTTTTCTTTTTATATAAGTATTTCTTATGTAGTTCTAGTTCATAACGCTTGATGTGCTGTTAGTAAATTGTCAAATTTATTATTTCATTTTTTGAAATTGTCACACTGTCCCATAAAATGCATTTGATCAAAAACACAAACTATAGAAATCAATTTAATGAAATGGCTTTAACTGCATTTAAAAAATAGAATTAATCAGTTTTGAATCTTCTGTTTCAAGGTTCAGATGGTAAGCAGCATGAGGACTGGTCGGAATGTCAACTACAAGGTTCTTGATATAGATTGGTGCAGTTCCGATAAAGTGGTTTTGGCTTCAGACGATGGCTGTATCCGGGTCCTGGAGATGGCAATGAAATCGGCAAGTTACAGAATAGATGAACAGGACTTAACAGGTGTGAATACACATCTAAATGTAAAAGCATGGTATGACTGAATATGTGTGCTGTATAGCTTCTGTAAGAACTGCTCAAATGCTGCTGAAATCATTTTTCTTTCAAAAGCATATAATTATTTTTGATATGTTTAAATATATATGAAAAGGAATGTAAATCCAGACTGGGTAGAGTGAGAGACTGTTTTGGGGAATTGACAGTTTTGCAAATTTAAAAAAAAATCCAAAATATACTTCCCTTACTCTCCTCTTCAGGTGACTTTTTAGGGTACAAAATGATTAAAAACTTTTATCAGCATTAGCTGCTATATTCTCCCTAGAAAATACCGTAGCATCTAGCGGGGGAGAATGGGAGACCTTCTGTTTCCTGATTGGAGCACCGCCCGACATGATCCCAGGTACACTTCCACAAATGGTGCACCCCTGGGATCTGTGGGCCACTACGCTCACTCAATCCTGTAGCATCTGAAAGCAACTTGTTGTGAGGGGCCTCACAACAGGAAAGTGCACATTGAGTTCAGATGCTGGCGGTAATCTATAAATTAAGCCACCGACCACAAAATCCAGGCCATAGTTTCTATTGGTAAATGGTAAAGAGCCACTCCAACTTTCCCTTCCTCACTCAGGTTCTGAAAATTATTCTTGTTATTCAACTCCTTGCTCATCTTTTTCACTCTCCCTCTTCAAATCCCATCAATCTGGCTTCGTTACCACCCAAACTAAGTCACTAGCAACATTCTTTGTTACTGTGGCCATAGTCTGTTATCTCTCATCCTACTTGGCATCTTTGCGGTTTTTGTTGTGTATAGAAGAACTCCACGAGGCTGAATACTGTGAGCTAAACTTAGTGTGACAGTCTTCTTTATTACAACTCCAAAGTGCCTAAACAACATGGCAGCCAACCCTTTTATACTGGCCCTACACGTGTGTGCAGGTGACCATTAGGACTCCAACAGTCACACCCTCTGGTGGCAAGTATTACATAGTTACATACATAACCGTTTTCAACACCGAACACGATACCAGAACACCAGGAATGTGGCCTCCTTCCTTCCTTGCCCCCTTGTATTCTGTATCTATATGTTGTGCCACTGACATTAAGCGTGGAACCAGCTTCCATATGTATGCCAACAATGCCCATCTTCAGCACCACTCCTGATCACATAGCTCTTGCTGTGCTGTCGAATAACAAGTTATGGATGAGTTAGAACTTTTACAGTTCAACATTGTCAAGACCGAAGCCATCCTGTTTGGCTTCCACCAGAAACTCTGCACCTAAGCATCTGTTCCCTCCCGTCACCCTGAGTGCCCATTCTTGACACCTAAGCTGGGCTTCAAACCTACATCCAGTCCGTCATCTGTCCCACTTCTACCTCTGAGTGCCTCCTCAACCTCACTGCTGTTGAAACTTTTGTTTGTGCCTTTGTCACCTGCAGACTCGACTTTACCAACACAATCTTCGCATTTTCATTATACTCTTTACTTGACTAACCCTGGTGGGTTTTTGTTATACAGGTTGAACCTCTCTTATCTGGGACTCCCTTATCCGGCACTACCCCCTCGTCCGGCACCATTCCTGGCTGCTGGGTGACGCATGTGCAGAACGCAGCCGGTCAAAATCCTACTCGCCAATATAATCTTTCTCCTCGATGCAGGGATTATCGGCTGCTTCCTCCTCGTCCTGCTGGAACTCCTGCAGCCACAGTCCTCGGGCCGGCCGCTCGGCCCCACAGCACTCCATCCGGGGGGGGTCAGGCCAGCGGGCCCCGTCCTCGGACCGGCTTCTCCTCTCCACAGCGCTCCCTCCAGGGGGTCGGGCCAGTGGGCCGTATCCTCTGGTCTGCTCCGGCCGCCCCGTCTCTTCAGGGCCCGCCGACAGTTCGGGGCCTGCTCGGGCTGCCAACCTCCTCTCCCACCCGCGCCCCTCAAGGCCGATCACCTCTCCTCATTCGGCACAGGCCAGGTCCCAAGGGTGCCGGATAAGGGAGGTTCAACCTGTATTTGAAAATGCAACCTGTAAACCAAGCCTCCTAACACACGTCACTTGTGTTCAGTCAGGTTAACTAGTTCGAATATAAAACCCTATCCTTTGGCAAACTGCAATGTATTTTCTATATTTCACACAGCGAAGTGCGCACCAGATGCATATATTCCTATGATATTCCATTCCAGCTGATTGAGGTCATGGTTGGTATACTAATTTCTTATGGCTCTTTCACCTCCAAGTTACAATTACCATAATGCAGCACTATAGGTGAATTACCTTCTTTAAAATTCAATTTAGGAATGCAAGAATCCAAGTAAAAGACTCATTCAGAATCACTGCCAATGTTGCTACGTGATCAGCAGAATGGATAAGGGTGTATAAGTAGTGGGATGAGATTGAAAGTGTCAGGTCACCTCCTCACCCGAATGATCAGGATAACGAAATATTCTGCAGAATTTCTGCCTTTGCGCAGAAGCAGCACAGTCGGGAGCTGGAGCATTGCGAGAGATCTGGTCGCCGTTTAACTAAATTGATATGAAACCTTGCATTGTCATTCCTGCTTCCCAAAGACTTCCTTATTAACTAAAAAGCTTACATTAACAGCCAGCTGTATCTCTTGCATCTCCCCAACTCTCTAGCTTTCCTGCTCTTATGGTTGCTCCTGATGATGATGCCACTGTTTCTGCAAGTAACTGAGCTTAATTTCCATCCTCCTTCTCCACCCTCCACCCCCTTGCCGCCCCCACCATTATCTGCTACTGGTTGATTGTGGCTGGTTGCTCCATGTATGTTCCCTATACTGCTACTGGCTTAAACTGAGGACCTGTCTGCTCTCACAAGTGGACGTAAAAGATCCCATGGCACCATTTCAAGGAGGAGCAGGGGAGTTATCCCCAGTGCCCTGACCAATATTTATCCCTCGATCAACATAATGACCAGATAATCTGGTTTTTTTGTTATCACATTGCTGTTGGTGGAAGCTTGTCGTGTTTCCTACATTACAACAGTGACTACACTATTGGAGGCCCCAACCTGCGTGAGAACACCAGCAGCAGGTCGGGGTCATAAAAGGAGCGGTGAGCGGCCTCTGGAGCAGTGTGGAGGCCCCGACCTGCGTGACAACACCAGCAGCAGGTTGGGGCCATAAAAGGAGTAGCGAGCGGCCTCTGGAGCAGCGTGGAGGTATACTACTTCAGAGAGCAGCGCGAGCTGGTGCAGGAGGGCGACGGCAGCGAAGAGTGACGTCATCAAGATCAGTGATTGGAGCATGGGCAGATACAGCAGGAGCGGCGAGGTCAGGGCGAAGGAGTAGCGAGAGATTGCAGAGTGACGTGATTGGGCCCAGGGGAGGCGCGAGTTCGAGTTCGGAGCCCAGGGGCAGCACGGGCCAGCCCACACTGCAATATGTGTGGGCACTAGGTCCGTACGGCAGAGCTGGTCTCCAGTCGACTTGGTTAATCCTTGTCACTGGACCAAGACCTAGCTCTGTCAAGCCTGTGTGGTGGCTGGTGTGCAATGGCCACCACATGTTAAAAAAAAATCCATGCACAGGCATCCTCCACCCTTGAGGATGTAGTTCGGGTCCTTCATTGAAACACCTGTGAACTCATCTTTTTTTGGCGTGGAAGCAAGTCATCCTCGTTTCGAGGGACCGCCCATAATGATGACTGACTACTCCAGGTCTCAGCTTGAGCTCTTATGCTTTGAGCTCATTGTCTTCTCTCTTCCTCATCAGTTGTGTGTAAGTTTATAGTTCAAGTACCTCGTTTGAAACTTGTGTTGTGTTTTCAGTCTACAAATTGGTGCTGTTACATTTTTCTAAAGACAAATATGTATACATCATGGAGTAATGTGCCACAGAAACTGCTGAATAATCTATATTCTCTTGCCACAGAATTTAGTTGGGCTGGTGGCAGAAATTGGTCTCGAGGGGCTACAGATTTCTGCCAATAATTGAAGGAGCTAGTGCAAGTCACTTCAGTGCATGTAATAGAGTATCATTTATAAAGGCACACTTTCCCCAAAGAGAAGTACTCAAAATAAGCACTGAGCTCAAGTAGTGTTAGCTGCAGACTATCAGAGTACTTTGAGTCTGTCAAACTGACTCATTTTATAGATACATGTTTCTATGTACTTGAAAATAATGGTTTTTAGTAAACTATTACAGCAATGTACAGAATCATAAATACATTATTTCTTGACATTCTTTGACTAAACTACACAAAAGTCATCCTTTTGATTTGAGTACTGAAGTGCTGTTGTAGTTCTGAGTGTTATTTATGTTCTTTGTAAATAATGCACAGTTGGCCATAATTATAGAAACAAATAGCAATCCCTTTATACCATTGATGAGCAGATGGATGGGTGTTAATCCTCATCATACAGTACTACATTATTTAGTTTCCCTATGTGCAGCCTGAACTCCACCTACTGATGGAACCCCACCACTACAGCAAACATCTTCTATCATCTTTCTATTCATTCCTCTCAGATTAGGTTAGAGGCAGTCACTTGTGCTCAAAGGAAGGAATTGGTTTATGCTGAAGACTTTTATTTACCTTTCAAGCACACTTGAAAGTCTCGCTCTTGTTCTCCTGTGACTCATTGGTATTTGTATGAAATTTTCGGGTTTGCAAGATATTTGTGTCAACTTAAAAAAAAAAGTTCCTCATGAATGTATATCATTATAGTGTTTTTTTTTCAAGCTGCTGGAAATAATATAATTTTATTGGGAAACATCTTGTATTCTAAATGTAAATGCTTTTTGCCATTATTCACTATCTTTAGTTATCTTCTACTTTTGATCCTTTTTTTCTTGCACTTTTGCTGTGATCAGTCCTTTTATTATAAGATCTGATGAAATAAGGTTTTTAATTAAACAGATTTTCTCACTAAACCCTAGCTCCGTCTGGTCTTCTGACCTAGACGTGACACCTGCTGTTTTCCTAACTTAGCCCAAGAGTCTCCACATCTTTTTATTTGTATTTATCGATCTGCACATGAATCGCCCCTATTTTAAAAAGGGAGACAGAAAGCAGGAATCTATAGACCAGTTTGCTTAACATCTGTTGTTGGGAAAATGCTAGAGTCTATTATTAAGGAAGCGGTAGCCGGACATTTGGAAAATCATCATGCAGTCGAGCAGAGTCAGCATGGTTTTATGAAAGAGAAATCATGTTTGACAAATTTGCTGGAGTTCTTTTAGTGTGTAATGAGTAGGGTAGATAAGGAGGAACCAGTGGATGTGGTGTATTTGGATTTCCAGAAGGCATTCGATAAGGTGCCACATAAAAGGTTACTGCACAAGATAAGAGCTCAGTGGGTTGGGTGTAATATATTAGCATGGATAGAAGATTGGCTAATTAACAGAAAACAGAGAGTCGGGATAAATGGGTCATTTTCCGGTTGGCAAACGGTAACTAGTGGGGTGTCATAGGGATTGGTGCTGGCACCTTAACTATTTACAATCTATATTAATGACTTGGATGAAGGGACCGAATGTAATGAAGCCAAGTTTGCTGATGATACAAAGATGGGTGGGAAAGCAAGTTGTAAGAGGACACAAAGAATCTGCAAAGGGATATAGACAGCCTAAGTGAGTGGGCAAACATTTGGCAGATGGAGTATAATGTGGGAAAGTGTGCGGTTATCCACTTTGACAGGAAAAATAAAAAAGCAGATTATTATTTAAATGGAAGAGATTAGAAAATACTGCAGTACAGAGGGACCTTGGGGGTCCTTGTGCATGAAACACAAAAAGTTAGTATTGAGGAAGTAATCAGGAAGGCAAATAGAATGTTGGCCTTTATTGCAAGGGGGATGGAGTATAAAAGCAGAGAAGTCCTGCTACAACTGTACAGGATATTGGTGAGGCCACACCTGGAGTACTGCGTACAGTTTTGGTCTCAAGTTTTGGTCTCCTTACTTAAGGAGGCAGTTCAGAGAAGGTTCACTTGGTTGATTCCTGAGGTAAAGGGATTGATTTATGAAGGTAGGTTGGGCCTCTACTTCTTGGAGTTTAGAAGAATGAGAGGTGATCTTATTGAAACATACAAGATACTGAGTGGGCTTGACAAGGTAGATGCAGAGAGGATGTTTCCATTTGTGGAGGAATCTCGAACTAGAAGACATAGTTTCAGAATAAGGGGCCGCCCATTTAGAACTGAGATGAGGAATTTCTTCTCTGAGGGTCATAAATCTGTGGAATTCTCTGCCCCAGAGAGCTGAGGAGGCTGGGTCATTGAATATATTTAAGGTGGAGATAGACAGATTTTTGAATGATAAGGGAGTCGAGGGTTATGGGGAGCGGACAGGGAAGTGTAGCTGAGCCCAAATCAGGTCAGCCATGAACTTATTAAATGGCGGAACAGGCTCAAGCGGCCAAATGGCCGATTCCTGCTCCTATTTCTTATGTTCTTATGCAAGTGATAGATTTAATTTTTTATTTCTCATATATTTTACTTTCCAAAATCACTTTTTTGTTTTAAAGTTCCCAATAACTTGCATGCTTACTCTACCCCCTCCTCTGAGTTCAGAGATCTTACTGCCTCAGTTAGTTAAAGGGCCAATGTCGGTACTTTCTACACTTTCTTCCTCATATTTCACAACTACATGCTGCTTTTCCAACCAGGACTCTATTCCTGTGCTCTCCCAACTTGACCAAACTCCCAGCAAAATAATCATGAATAATGCTTATGTGGATAATGGCATTGCAACTAATTGAGATCACACTGTGTAATGAGAATTATAAGTGAGGTGACTCCATGAGGAAGCTTGCTTCATGTATAAGTTAATGACTTTAATTGTGTTTTTCTTGTGTAGATCTACTTTGGTGTCCTTACCTCCTACTTCCCAGATCTTGTCTTGTATTAAAAGCTTTCCTGTTGCACCAACCATGGAATGAACAGTATTCACTGGATATTATGCAAATGTAAGTACGTACCAATCCTAACTCCATTTTTGTTTCAAAATTGGTCGCAAAATGTAACAAATGCTTAAAGGGAAATCGATATTTTGTGTGACTTGAATACATCGCTATTATCATGCTTACTAGTTTTTACTGATTACATATGAACATATTGTTAAAGCCATTAAGAGTTGGTCATTTCTCCGTACTTAATTTTATATCAATTGTATATTTATGGACAGTTATTTGTGGCACCAGCAGTTAGTGAATGGCGCATATGTTTACCCTGACCATTTTTTCTGCTATTTCCTGCAGTCATTATTCAGAAAGTGAAGAAGTAAAATGTCTTATGCTGGAGCAATTGAACTCTTTGTCAAAGTGAGTAAGAACTTAAAAAAAAAAAGAATGAGTTTCATGCCACAAAATTGAAATGGTGTATTTTGTATTATTTAACATAAAAACTTTACAGTTGTGTATGGTACTTTAGAAATCCCATTCTTTTGTGTGCATTTTACAACAATCTTAATACCATAGAGGGAGTGCAACGAAGGTTCACCAGACTGATACCTGGGATGGGGGGGGGGGGTTGTCCTATCAGGAGAGATTGAGTAGACTAGGCCTATATTCTCTAGAGTTTAGAAGAATGAGAAGTAATCTCATTGAAACATACAAAATTCTTACAGGGCTAGACAGGGTAGATGCAGGGAGGGTGTTTTCCTGGCTGGGAAGTCTAGAACCAGGGTTCACAGTCTCAGAATAAGCGGTTGGCCATTTAGGACTGAGATGAGCAGAAACTTCTTCATTCAGAGGGTGGTGAATCTTTGGAATTCTCTACCCCAGAGGACTGTGAAGGCTCAGTCTTTGAGTATATTCAAGACAGAGATTGATAGATTTTTGAATATTAAGGAAATCAAGTGATACGGGGACAGTGCAGGAAAGTGGAGTTGATGTAGAAAATCAGCCATGATCTTATAGAATGGCGGAGCAGGCTCGAGAGGCCGAATGGCCTACTTCTGCTCCTAATTCTTATGTTCTTATGTTCTGATTATGTGGTTGAATAATTATGCTATCTGTTTTCTTTACAGTGACATCCAGTATCTTCTTCTAGATCCAGAGTTCCAACTGCTGCAGAGATGCTTGCTTATAGCAAGGTAACTTGGACTGAGCTAGATTAGTTAGATCCCTGCCCTCTTCAATCCCGCCCTCCATATTTAACCATCTAAACACATGAACTTCCCCTGTTTTGTCATAACACATGGCTTCAAAACCTTCAAGGCCTCTATTATTGAAAAGGCTCTATCAGGTACTTCCCTCATATCTCCACCATGACCACCTACCCCTGGAATAAAAGACTCCTCCACACATTCACAATTGCCCTCTCCGACACCTCTTTCAACGCACTTGTCTCCAGTAGATTTCAGACAGACTTCTATTCCCACTTCTCCCCAATACAACAGCGATCTTTGAAGTCTCACATCCGTAAGCTTAAGTGAGTAGCATGTCAGTCCATTGCTGAATAAGGCGTGAGCAGCTCAATATCTACCATTGCTCAATTTCCACAGCCTACTTGTGCTATTTTATGTTAATCCTGGAGAACAGCAACAACACTAAACTCTTCTCCACTACTACCCACCTCTTTCAACCGTTGTCCTCACACACTGCCCATCTCCTTCAACCATTGTTCTCTCATAAAATATGAGGAGTTCATGGAATTTTTCATGTTTAAAACAAAAGGTGTTGGCTCTGTTAGCCCTTCCAAGATCTACCCCTTTCTCTCCCAACCCAAAATGTTCACTCTCCCTCAGAATATCTACCCATTATTCGATAGTCTCGTTTCTATTTCCTCCCCCATTGTCATTAAACTTGTTTCGTCCTTAAAGTGTCCTGCTTCCTTGACCCCCCTCCTGTCATAGCTCATTGAAAAGACCATCGGAGTGCTGAAGCTACGGTTCCGCTGCCTTGACCACTCTGGAGGAGTCCTCCAGTACTTGGCTGAGCGGGTCATCGTCGTCATCATCCTGCACAACTTGGCCATCACGAGAGCGCAGCCATTGCCACCAGGCATAGCTTTACCACCTCAGGAGGAGGACGAGGAGCAGCGACAGAGGAGTCAGCCACTCGACCGAGATTCTGCAAGGGTGGTCTGCGACCGTCTTAACAGATTTCGGTTCCAATTAATTACATCCCACTTCCCGGTTCAACAGCACATCGATTTCCCCTTCCATACCACAGCCCCAAAACTGAAATAAGAGACACCAACAAAGATGCAACATTCCAATTAAAATTTATTTGATAA
The DNA here is from genome assembly GCF_044704955.1 of Pristiophorus japonicus. NCBI lineage: Eukaryota > Metazoa > Chordata > Chondrichthyes > Pristiophoridae > Pristiophorus > Pristiophorus japonicus. Next base: position 267,503,648 of record NC_091979.1, read on the forward strand.
CATTTAACAGTATCATAAGCAACAAATATATTTAAGAATCACCCTCGTGCAATATCTTATATCCACTCTTAACACTCGGCTTAACTATTCTAGAGCTCCCCCACAGTGTGTCCCCATGGCTGCAGCAGGGCTGGTGGAAGGCTGCTGTGTGTCAGGGCCAGAGACTACAGATGGCCTTGCAGGATGCCCTCGACCAGCTCTGGGCCTGGAAGGCCCGGCTGTAGACTGCACCACCTCAGGCTGGGCTGCAGCAGTCTGGGCTAGCTGGGTGACGGGCAGCGACAAGTGCAATGGCAGAGTGGCAGGAATGTTGTCATTCTGAGAGAAGCAGGTTCCTGCTTCACTGACCCAGTGCCACTCACCCAGGGCAGTATCTCAGCACCCCCACCAATCTGCCAGAGCACAGATTGGTGGCCTGCTGCAACACTGTAGTGGACCCAGCAGTGATGTCAGCAGTAATAGCTCGCGTGGCATTCAGCTGAGACTGCATGAGAGCAGTCTGAGACTTGATGCCAGCAGTCATTGATTGCATGATAGCACTAAGACTTTGGGTTGCTTCTGCCTGTGCTGCAATGGAAGCTACCACATTGCCCATGACACACGCCATGGCGTCTGGATCTGCACAGTCTCTCTGGGAGTCCACCATCGTCTGCACTAGAAATAATGGGCTCCATGATGTGCACAGAGCTCTGTGCAATGTTGGAGGCAAACTCCTCCACGCACCTTACCACTGCTGAGAGGCTCTTGTGCACCCTTGTCATTGCACCTATCATATTGGAATGCATGGCTATCACCCTTCTTGTGAACGCCTCCCCATTAAGGTCCTCATCAGAGTCCTGTGCAGCAGATTGACACATGAACTCTCCCTCCGAGGAGCTGACTCCCGAGCTACCCTTTCCCCTTGACCTTGCTGCAGCCTGCTAGGCCCCGGTGCATCACCCAGTGTAGACCCCTTTGCTAAACTAACCTCTAAGAACCAGTCTCTGAGCTGGTGCCTGCAGGTGAGAGATGCAATGACTCAGTGCTTGGGTCCCCCTCCTCCTCTTCTCCCTCGTCAGTGTCATGGGAGGGCTCAGGTACAGGCTGCTCATCTGCTTGCTGATTATCTGAAAGCATAAATAGCACAAGACTCGCGTTAAGGTAAGGGCAGAGGGGCGAAGGCAGACAGTATCAGGAGCTGGAAAGTGATAAAGCCTTCTGGTGTGACGGGGAAATGGGATGAGAAAAGGAGAGGGATAAAGATACCATTGTTGCACTCAGCGTGGTCGACGTCTCCGCCCACCATCTGCGGACCAATGAGCCACAGCACTTGCTCCTCAAGATCAGACAGCTCCTGCAGCTGAGGTTTACCTCCACCAGTCCTCTGTTGTTCCCTCCGATTATGTACCATCTTGGCCTGCAGTCCAGCTATATATGTGGGAGATATGCCTTCTGTTGCTGAATAGCTGTGAATCTAGGCAAGGCATGAGATGAGGATGTGAGTTTGAGTAGCTCATCTATTTGGTGGATGAATGGTGGTTTGCGCAATGTACACAGAGGTTAAAAAGCTGGTAGGTAGGAGGTGTGGAAGCTTGTACTCGCCTTCATCATCCGACTGAGGTCGTTGAACTTCTTCCGGCCCTGTGTGAGGGTTCGATCGACTACAGTGCTGGCCGACACCACCTCAGCCACTTCTCTCCACGTGGTCCTGAAGAGTTATGGTAATGACCTCCTTCCAGATGCAGGGAACAGCGCATCCCTCCTTCTCTCCACTGCCCCCACCAATGCCTCTAATGTCACATCATTGAATCGCCTTGCCCTCTCTCTTCCAGCAGGATTTGCAGCAGCCATCCCAGAAGGTTGTTGCACGAGCTCACAGCTCTCTCTCAAATGCAGCACTGCTGAAAATGAGCAGGTGCAGTTAGATATAACCTCCCCTTTAAGAGCTTGAATCAGCCAGTGTGAAGGATTGAAGGATGATCGCTGAATACAGGTCATCTGAAATTGGATAGCGCTCTGGTATCAGCGCCCCACTGAGCTCATTAACACCTCACTGACCGCCCGCTTCCTTCCTGGGGCGCTAAAGCCCAAACCGGGCACTATCGAATTGCGTCCGCATAGTGTCTCCTTGTTAAAGCTCTTCAGTACTGTTGATATACTCCTAATGACGCCACTGCTTTTTTTCTCTTGTAGACTTTTTGGTGATGAGTCAGAACTACAGTTCTGGACTGTTGCTGCTCATTATTTGTACAGCTTCTCCAAAGGAAAAGAGCTTGTTACACCAAATACAGTTCAAGAGAATCCCCTGGATATTTGCTATGACATACTCTGTGAAAATTCCTACTTCCAGGTAATGCAAATTGCAGCTAATAAACACTGTTGTACTTTCTCCTTCCTGTGACGCATGAGTGACGTCAATGCCCAGCAGACTACACATCCTCTAGTTGGTCATTCCCTTTATAGATATGTCTTAAAAATGATCCTGGACCCCAGCCCATGTCGATTTGTTCTGTTTCTGGCCAGTCTATAAAAAGCTCATCTTTATGGTGATAAGCTAGGAACAGTGGCGATCCAAAGAAATTTAGGGGTGCATATACACAGATCACTAAAATGTAGTAGTCAAGTACAAAAAATAGTCAAAAAGGCCTATGGAATATTAGTCTTCATAACTAAGGGGCTAGACTATAATGGGGAGGAAGTTTTGCTACAGCTATACAAAGCCCTGGTTAGACCTCATCTGGAGTACTGTGAGCAGTTCTGGGCACCACACTCTAGAAGGAGTGCAGTGCAGATTCACCAGAATGTTACCAGGTCTCCAAGGGTTAGATTATGTGCAGAGAGTACATAAACTAGGCTTGTATTCCCTGGACTATACATGGTTAGGTGATTTTATTGAGAGTTTTAGGATTTAGAAAGGAATTAATAGGGTAGATAGAAAAAAATCTTTTTTGGCTCGTGTTGCGGGGGGAGAGGGGGTGTCTAGGACTAGGAGACATGACCTTATAATCCGAGCCTGGCCATTCAGGAAATAAGTTAGGAAACACTCACTCAAAGGATGATAAAAGTGTGGAATACTTTCCCACAAAAAGCAGTACATGCCAGTTCAATCATTTTTAAATTTGAGACCAGTAGATTTTTGCTAGACAAGGGTATAAAAGGATATGGAGCCAAGGCAGGTGGCTGGAATTAAGACACGGATCAGCCATGATCTCATTGAATGGCGGAACAGGCTCGAGGGGCTGAATCGCCTACTCCTGTTCCTATATTCCTTTATCTCCATTCCAATACTCGTGTATCTGATGTTTTTATTCTTGGATTCAGCCTAATTAAACATTTGTTTGATTTTTCAGTATTATTAACAGTACAAATTATAAGACTAGTGATGATTTGGAAGTAAGCAAAGGAAATATGCTTTTAATCGTTAACATGTTTTATACAATCTGATTTCACAATAAAAGTTTTAGATTTGCAGGAACTGGGCTGAAAGTAAAATGGAAAATATGTAACAAGGTGCTTAAACTGAAATCTGTAACTCACCGATAATGAGAATAAATGGTTGTGATGCAGTAAAATATATAACCTATTGAACAAATGGTTGCAGTGCCCCATAGTGCAGACTGCAGGAATTACATCAACATGATTGATCATTCCCATGTTGTTCCTGTGCATCAAAAGCAAACGGTTCGGATATTTTGGTTACAATTGATACCACAGGTGAAATAATTAAATTGTAGAACTGATTTTCAAAGTAACGTTATTTAATACTAAAGAAAATGGGGCACTGCAATTATTGCCATTTAAAACACCAATGCCCAGGAAAAGTGGACATTTTATCTCTTTATCTGACTCGTTTCTTGTTTTGGATATCCTTAAACTTGTGTTTGCAGTGCAGCTGAAATGTGACATTATTAGCAGCTTTAAAGTCATTGCAACATGAAGTATATCTTGATTTTGTTTTCATTTTTTGAATTTTTCTTTACTTTTTCTGCTTAAACTGGCTTAGAGGACCATTTGAAGGTGTGAATTAACACAAATTAGAAATGCTATAACTTCCGGAGTGAAAAGCTATCTTATATTAATTAATCGCCATGCTGCACATGAGCTCAGTAAATTTCCCAAGTTAGTTCTCGCAGATATTTGTTGCAGTTTCAAACAAATGTATTAAGAAAAATTAGAAAAAGTGATTCTGAAGGTTTTCATGAATCTTTGTAGTTGAATTTTAAAAGGAGCATCAATAGAAAAACAACCTGTTTATAGTACGGTTATATTGTAATGAGATACAATAAAGTGACTCGAGCATCCTGTATAATAAAATCATTTATTTTATGCCCCATTTTTCTTTCATTTATGTAAATGATCCAAACATATCCTGTTTTGAGAATATTCTGCATCTTACAAAAGTTTTTTTTTCTCGGCAATATCCGATGTTTTTCATAAATGGCTATATTGTGATCAGTTTTCATCTATCTGCAGGTTTAAAAATGTTTTTTTTTATTTATAGAGATTGCAGATTGAGCGAGTTAACCTGCAAGAGGCAAAAAGAACAACATATGATCACACAAGGAAATGTGCAGACCAGTTGCTTTTATTAGGCCAGGTAAGAAATCCACATCCTCCTCGACCATCAATAAACTGCTAAATGTCTAACTTCTGTTTGCAAGTTAAAATATTAATGTTTAAATTACGGGAATTAGGTTTGTAAAGAGAATCGGAATAAAATAGATTGGAATTTGTACTTGCAGCCTTGTGTGTTGTACAATACTGGGAGAATCTCTTGGTGTTGCTGACAGTCACTTGGGGGGCAGTTTTATTACAAATGGGGTGTTATCAACAAAGTTTGGCAGAAACTAAGTGTGGCACTTACAGTAGATCATAGAAATTTACAATGGAAGACGGTCATTTTGGCCCTTCATGTCCGCGCTGACCAAAAACGAGCTATCCAGCCTAATCCCACTTTCTAGCTCTTGATCCGTAGCCCTATAGGTTCCGGTACTACAAGTGCACATCCATGTACTCTTTAAATGTGGTGAGGGTTCCTGCCTCTACCACCCTTTCAGGCAGTGACTTCCAGACCCCCATAACCCTCTGGATGAAGAAATTTCCCCTCTAATCACCTCTAAACCTCCTACCAATTACTTTAAATCTATGCCCCCTGGTTGTTGACTTCTCTGCTAAGGGAAATAGGTCCTTCCTATCAACTCTTATCTAAGCCCCTCATAATTTTATACACCTCAATACGGTCTCCCCACAGCCTCCTCTGTTCCCAGCCTATCCAATCTGTCCTCATAGCTAAAATTCTCCAGTGCAGCAACATCCTCCTAAATCTTCTCTGTACCCTCTCCAGTGCAATCACATCTTTCCTGTGATGTGGTGACCAGACTGCAGGCAGTACTCCATCTGTGGCCTAATTAGTGTTTTATACAGTTCAAGCATAACCTCCCTGCTCTTGTATTCTATGCCTCGGCTAATAAACGATGAAACGTTTTGTCGGAATGAAGGGTCATCGACCCGAAACATTAACTCTGCTGCCTCTTCACAGATGCTGCCTGACCTGTTGAGATTTCCAGCATTTTCTGTTTTTGTTACTTTTAATACATAGATGTACATGAGTCAAAGAACTGTGAAACTCTAATCAATGTTTTAAAATGCTCAAGTCCTTAATATATATTTTCTCTGCTATAGTTGCCTGATTAGAAGTTTTTGTTGGTGGGAGGGGTGAAATGGATATAAACCAGCAGCAATGCTGTTGGAAAACAAGCTCTGAGCTCAAACCACATCAAATGATACGGGCATAAAAGATGTACTAAATTCAAAACGCTTTGATCATCCTTGCTGATTGATTCTGTTAAGGTCAATCAGCAATACCACTTCTGGTATTAAGATAGCTTCTCTACAGATACAGGAAATAGCTGTATTGGTAAAAAAAAGGTATATATGCTCTTTGAATTGTGCTGACTGACCTTATTATGTCACTGTTTATGTTTGACAGACGGACAGGGCAGTGCAGCTGCTACTGGAAACAAGTGCAGAGAATCCAAGCTATTACTGTGACTCCCTGAAAGCTTGTCTAGTTACTACCATTACTTCTTCGGGTCCTTCCCAGAGCACCATAAAACTGGTAGCTACTAACATGATAGCAAATGGAAAGCTAGCAGGTAATCTTCTATCTGTGAGGTAAATTCAAGCAGGTACATTATGGCTTACTTAAAATTCTACAAGTGCGCTTTTCACACATAGCAGTCTCCAGAGTAGCTTTGATACTGTTGGCATTCGTTGTGGAGATTTAAATTGGAATGCCAATACTGTGGAACATTTTCAGTGGCCCTAGAGAACGAGTTATTTAGAAAAGCAAAGAAAACTATCCAGGTTTGCAGTCCTTTCCCAGTCAATGCAATGCGTGGCAGCTGATGATAAATCCAAGGTAGATCAAAACATCTCAAAAGAAATTGAACTTCAAAACAGTTAAAACCTAGAGATCCTAGAGGGGTCTCTGCATACCAAAAACTACTTATACTGGATATTCATGTGAGTGTTGAAAATATTTTCACAGGCAGCAACAAACCTATCTGCTTGTCATATTTGGTAGTCTGTCTAAAAAGTTTAGTAATCTAAATTAAATGTTAAAACTTCAACTAATAGATAATGGGAAATTATCAGAACTTTTTCTACTTCTCCATTTCAGGACATAGTCTGACTCAGATTTTACAACTACACAATTTAAAAGTGCAATTGAATAACAAATATTCAAAAATGTATTTAATTCTTTGGCACTGCGAGTACCATTTGCATTTACCTTGTCTCAACACGCTCAAATTTTATGTTTTTCAAATCATCAGCCAGGCACCTGTCTTCTGAAAATATAGAAATGTGTTCTATATTTATATTCCCACTAATGCCATTCTCCGTCAAGCTTCAGATAGACACCGATCTGGCAAATCCAACAGCACCTCATAAACTCCATTGGCCATCTGCTGCAATTTTGTGACTCACCCGTGGGGTTTTTTTGGTTCCTGAATCTAAAAACTACTGTTGCATCACCCTTCACACTTCTAAGTCTCCTATTAGTTTCTGGCTTGTACTCAATTAAGGTTCAATGTAAAAATAGAAAAATAGCATCAGATAAGATGCTAAACTGGAAAACAGACGAGCTACAGTGAGATAAGAGATCTGGCTCAAATTAAGGCAGAAAAGTTAACAAACGGGTCGACAACAATATAAAAAAGACTTGCATTTATATAACGCCTTTCACGACCTCAGAACATCCCAAAGCACTTTACAGCCAAATAAGTACTTTTGAAGTGTAGTCACTGTTGTAAGGTAGGAAATGTGGCCGCCAATTTGCGCACAACAAACTCCCACAAACAGCAGTGTGATAATGACCAGATCATTTGTTTTAGTGATGTTAATTGAGGGATAAATATTAGCCAGGACACTAAATTGGGATACTGTATCAGAATATCTCCAAATGTGAGCTGCAGAGAGTATAAAACAAATATGTTACCATACAATGAGAAGAGAGTGCATTAAATAGAATTCTATGGATAAACAGATTAAAACTAAACAAAGCAAAAAGGACATACAACGTTCAGACTAACAATACTACAAATAATCATGAGGAATATAGAAAGTGTAGTGGGGAGGTGAAAAGGAAGATTAGAAGTGCTGAAATGTTGTATAAAGCAATGATTAGGCTAGAGTTAGAACACTCTGTAGTTTTGGGTTCTCCTGGGAGTGGGAAGGAGGAGGAAGGGGACGTGTTTGAACTGAGTGAATCTGAAATTTTACATTTTGAGGGGGAAAAAAAATTCTTAAAACATAAGTCTATGGTTAGAATCAGTTCTGTGCATATCTTTTTTGGGACCTGCCAAATGTCACATTGCCAACATGCGGTACCATTTGGAAAACAAAGTTCTGCACATGCAGAGTATTCTGTATCTCACACTTTGAATTCAAATAATATTAAAGCACCTGCTAAAGCTTTAATGGCTGGCAGAAAGGAGAGTTTTATTCCAATAGTCAAGCCTGGTTGCACCCAAGTCCAAGAGGTGCAAGGGAAGTATACTGAACTTATGAACCCAGGTTCATCTTCCATTGCACTCTACTATCCCGCTGCCTCCCCCAATCTGCCAATATTAGGCTTCTTACCATACTTCCTACTAATCACAAAGCTGTGGTGCCTGAAATTCAAGGCAAAACCTCTTCAGCCGTTTTACAACATTTGAAGACGTCCATATATATTTCATTTATCGGAACATTAGTTATTTATTTACAAGAATACTCTGCTCCTGTGAAAGCAGTCTAAGTATCTCAAGTCTCTCCTAGCTATAGTTTCTCCATCCCTGGCATAATTCTGGTGAATCTAAGCGATATGCTCTCTATAGCTTCAATGTCGTTTCTATAATGCAGAGGCAGATTAATGCACAAGCCTATGAGGCCCCAGCCAAATATGGGATGCTTGCTAGAGGCCCCGTGTAAATAGGGGGCCTCTAGTAAAACTCACCAGTGCAGAGCTGGATAAAAATATTCTAGTATTTAAAAAATACTGGCCCAGAAATTGCAGTCGGAGGCTTCCTGGGGCGGATGCCTCCGATCGCAAACATTTTTTCGAAAGTACCTGGTGGTCCCGGAGGATTTAACTCTTCGGCTCCGAGGCCTAGATGCGCAGCCCAGTGCAGAGGTCCACACATCCCAGAAGCGTAGGCGCATCACTAGGATCATGTGGGCCTGGACCACCAATGAACATGGAATATTCTCATTGATAGTAATGGTGAGTTCCGTTTGTATGGAGCTCCCATTATTTTGAATGGGAATACCCCCAAAACACAAACACAATACATTAAAAAAAACCTCACATATTTAAAATTCATTGAAATTGAATATATTTTTTTGAATTTAAAAAAAAAATGTTTTAATAGGGTTAAAAATAAATTTACCTTAATGGACAGGGTTTTTAATATAAATTAATTTTTCTATCTTTTAAAACTCTTACGCTGGTAAAAGCAGGCCTTGCGTTTACCAACTTAAGAGTTTTAAGGATGTTCGCTGGGCAGGAGTTGGGCAAGTTGCCCAACTCCCTGCCTGCGGAGGCCCTTTACTTTCGTATGCGTTGGATCTGTCAAGAGAAATTTTGACAGATCGCAAGTTTCGGGTTTAGGTGCATGTGCTTTGCGCGCCTAAACCCGGAACTAGTGGGGCCTCTTCGGACGCGTGCACACGTCGTACGTACCCGGAGAGGCCGCAATATATGGCCCATTGTCAGTAGGGGGGCGAAGTAGAGTTGACCGATTCGTTACAATATAACTACTGACACTTGCTGTTGCTGGGGGTGCGGAGGGCTCTTAATGCTCTTGGTGTCCGGGACGCCAGGGATTCTTAATCTGGTTTTGCCTTAAAGGGTTCATGCTTAATCTCCGTACCTGATTATGGAAAAAAAAATTTTTTAACAATATCTATTTGAATTGTTCATACCTGTAAAGATTTACTGATATACTCATGCTGTACATCTGATTTGGTGTTTTCATTTACTTTCAGTATTTTTATTTTGTGTTATCCTTGCAGAAGGAGTCCAGCTGCTTTGTCTCATAGATAAAGCTGTGGATGCTTGTCGATACTTGCAGACGTATGGAGAGTGGAATCGAGCTGCATGGCTTGCAAAGGTAACAATTCATAATTCATTTTAGACACAACAGAGCAAATATTGATTCAATAATCTGTCTTTTCTGTCTCTCCTCATCCTGCTGACCCCTCTGCTGCCTTCAACATCCTTGGCCATCACTCCAGCATCTCTCCTCTGCATTTCACCTCCGTGGGACTGCTGTTGCCTAGTTCTATTCATACGTAGAAACATAGAAAATAGGTGCAGGAGTAGGCCATTCGGCCCTTCGAGCCACCAATCAATAAGATCATGGCTGATCATTTACCTCAGTACCCCTTTCCTGCTTTCTCTCCAAACCCCTTGATCCCTTTAGCCGTAAGGGCCATATCTAACTCCCTCTTGAATATATCCAATGAACTGGCATCAACAACTGAGCAGCTGGGACACATTTTTTACACACCAAGATTAATCGACATGGAGAGTTTGCTGTCAGTGAAGAAAGACCAAAGTGCCGTTTGCCCCTCTCTCTGTGGCCCTGAAGGACTGCGTCCAGGCTGAAGTTCTGTTTCCCCCCCCCCCCCCCCCGTAAGATTCTTCCCCCCCAGATTGTCCTTTCTCAGCTCCAGCCAGGTGATGCTAAACACACAGGCACTGCATTCCCTTCAATGCCTTCTCCTCCCCTCTGCTTGCACGATCACCTGAGATGTATATCAAGGGTCCATCTTTGGTCCCCTCCTCTTCACAACTTGTATGCTTTCCCTTGGTGATATCATCTAAAGCATGGGGTTATCTTCCACATTGTTCTACCTGTCCACCTCCTCCTTCGAGCCAACTCTCCAACTGCTTTTCCTCCAGTTTCATGTCAACAAAACTGAAGCCATATTGTTTGGTTCTTGCCAATGCCTAAATGCCTTGGCCTTGACTTCATCAACCTCCCTTGCTGCCACCTCAAGCTGAGTCACAAGTTGCAAAACCTTGAGCTCAGCTTCATTCCCCACATCTCCTTTATTAAGCTTGCTTTCTTCCCCCTCTGCAACAGCACCTACCTCCACCCCTACGTCACTGCCAAAGCCCTAGACTATGCCTTCATCACCTCAAAGCTTGACTTTGCTTGCACGTTTTGTCCGGACACTCGGCCTCAATCCTAATTAGTATTAGTAAAAAAAAAAGTAGTACCAGAGAAATTAATGGGACTGAAAGCTGGTAAATCCCCACATCCTAGGGTTTTGAAAGAGGTCGCTATAGAGATAGTGGATGCTTTTTAGCATTTTCCCTGCGACTGGTCTGTAATTCCCCGTTTTCTCTCTGCCTCCTTTCTTAACTAGCGAGGTTACATTAGCTACCTTCCAAAATTCCATAGATTCTAGAACGGTTCCCGCAGATTGCTGATGATGGGTGGGAATGTAAGTTGTAAGGGGGATGCAAAGAGGCTTCAAGGTAATATAGACAAGCTAAGAGAATGGGCAAGAACATGGCAAGTGGAATATAAAGATGTGGAGAAATGTGAAATTATCCACTTTGGTTGGAAAAATAGAACAGCATGGCTGATCTTCCACCTCAACACTTTCCACTTGTCCTCATATCCTTCGATTCCCTTAATATTCAAAAATCTATCGATCTCTGTCTTGAATATACTCAAAGACTGAGCCTCCACAGCCCTCTGGGGTAGAGAATTCCAAAGATTCACCACCCTCTGAGTAAAGAGGTTTCTCCTCATCTCAGTTCTAAATGGCTGATCCCTTATTCTGAGACTGTGACCCCTAGTTCTAGACTCCCCAGCCAGAGGAAACATCCTCCCTGCATCTACCCTGTCTAGCCCTGTAAGAATTTTGTATGTTTCAATGAAATCACCCCTCATTTGTCTGAACTCTAAAGAATATAGGCCTAGTCTGCTCAATTTCTTCTCAAAATTCTTCTCAAAACCTTCCTATTTGAGTGTGCCACCCTAATCCATTTCCTTTCTCCCTGTCTGCTCCTGCTTGCATTCAGTGCTTCTTGTCGGCTAAACTGTAAAGTGATCTGAGATGTCTTCCTATTCTTGAGTACTGTTCAAATAATAGGAATAAATACTGGAATTGACTTGAACTATTAAAATTGGAAAGAGAAATGGGTTACATTTTCAGGGTTGGAAATCCTCCAGCAGAATTGTATAGGAAGATAACAGAGTCCTTTTTACACAAAGAATATTCATCTGAAATATCGGCCCTGAATTTGTGGTCAGAGGCATACCTCCAGAGTACACCTCCGAACCATGAAAGATCTACGAACTTGCCTCTTGGCTCCACAGCACAGGAGAGTTTGGGTCGTGGGCCTCAAAGTATACGCCTGCTTAAAGGCCCACGGATCCCAGGGACACAGGCGGTTCGGAAGCGTCCCTGGGATCACGAGCCAGATCCTTCAATGAGAAAGGATTCCATTTATGAATGGAATCCCCATGATCCCAACTGGAATCCCCAAATAATTTGAACAATTTAGACATCTGTAATAAAAATAAATGTTCTGATTTTCAAATGTAATTAAGAGTAATTAATTACAGCGAATACAATAAAAATGTTAATTTTTAAAAAAATAATAAACATTTTAATCCAGGCCAAGATTTGTATAAACTAATTGTAAGTGTTTGTGCGTCATTTTTTATGTTTTACTTTTTAATTTAAGATTTATAATAACCCTTACTCTGGTGAAAGCAGGCCCTTATGCCTGCTTTTACCAGCCGCAAGAGCTTTGTGTCGGCATTTGCTGGGCAGTAATTGGGCAAATAGCCCAGCTCTGTGTCAACAAAAGTGAATTTCTAGTCGGTTTGGACGAATTGTCAAGGCGTACCTTGACAGATCGCAAGTCCCGGGATTTTGCGCATGTAGAAACCCGGAACTTGCGGGGCCTTTCAGAAGGCTGACAATGGTGTACGCTGAGCATACACTACCACAGAGACCATAAATTATGGGCCATTACCCTATTTTTTCTCTTTCATTTGCTGACGCACTTGTGCATTTCCATTTTTTTCTTTTAGTTCTAATAACTAAAGTGCTCATTTTGTAAAATATGATTGTATATTTTTATTTTAAATAGTGTGACAGTTTTCAATGTCCCGTGTTCAGGCCAGTATAAAAAAGACAGATGTTTCTAATTAATGACAGGTTTCAGTTATTTGGTATCTGTTTCAGTTACAAGTTCTAGTCGAAATCCAGTTATCAAGCAACGGAATAAAAGACCCTCTGTTAATCATAACTTTATTCGCTCTTTTAATTAATTCATGGCACATGGCATGTTTTGCACTGCAAAATGCCTTGCATGTAATTGAGTAGTGCAAAGCTTGTTACACACTCGTGGGAATCAGAAAAGTTAATCTTCTCAGACATTCATCCAGTTCAGATGGACGTCTACTTTTTCATATTGGAACTTGTGCCAGGGCTAGTAGAAAAGTTACTGTAACTTTAAGTGTATATTAACTAAGATTAAAAATTTGGGTAACACTGTCAGTTAGTTATCAGAAGTACCAAATGCCATAATTAATGGAGAATATGACTTATATTTTAGGAACATAGGAAAATCTAGTCCTGAACATAACATATATGGAAAGCAACAACTGACTCTTGCCTATTTAGCAATAATTTTTGAAATTACGTATTTCAGATATTAGCATATGAGCTTGTTCATATGAAATTTCCTTTCCCCACTTTTTCAACCCAAAAAATAAATGGGTTGGCACTTCTGTATTATAGCAGATAAAGGAATTTCACATGAGAGCATTAAACATTTGTCTGCTACTGTTTGAGGAGTCAAATTGCAAAGCACAAGTATCAAGAGATGCATTTGAGAATTCATGGCAGACTGTTGCAAATTGCCATTATTGATTTATGCATAACATAGTAAACAAGTCTTTCTTCCATGTAAGAATCATTTGAATGTTGTTCTCATCTGCCATGGTTATGTATCTGAGTAAATTGTGGTACTTAAAAGATCATGGACACTCATGTGAGTGCCCTGTTAACTCCTTGAATGTGCTGTGACTCATCTCATCCTGTTGATCAGATGTACATATTGGTAGAATGGTCTTTTTAATTTCTTTAATAAAGGTGCGTCTAAACACAGCGGAGTGTGCAGAAGTACTGAAACGTTGGGTAGATCATCTTTGTTCACCACAAGTGAACCAGAAGTCCAAAGCCATTCTAGTCCTCCTTTCATTGGGCTGTTTTAGCAAAGTTGCAGAAATGCTACACAGGTAAGAAATGTGGCTTCCGCTAAGACAAAATTATATTTATATCGAATACTAGTTGATATGGGGAGTGATATGGCAAGATGGATGGGTTTAATAATAGAACTTAATCAATACAGACAGAAATATAATAGTTTTCTTAAGCAACTTTTTGATTCATATTTGCTTTTGTTTTTTTTTCAAAAATATAATGAATTTAATCTCTGGAGCAGAGTTGGTTAAGGGAGATTTGATGGAGGTGTTCAAAGTCTTGACGGGTTTTGATAGTAAATAAGGAAAAACTGTCTCCAGTGGCAGAAGGGTCAATAACCAGAGGACACAGATTTTAAGGTAATTGGAAAAAGAATCAGAGGCGAAATGTGGAAACAATTTTTATGCAGCGAGTTATGATGATCTGGAATCCACTGCCTGAAAGCCTAGTGGAAGCAAATTCAATAATAAAGGGAATTGGATAAATACTTGAAAAGGAAACATCTTTTGTGCTACGGAGAAAGAGCAGGAGAGTGGGATTAATTGGATAGCTCTTTGAAAGAGTTGACACAGGCACGATGAGCCAAATGGCCTCCTCCTGTGCTGTATGATTCTATTATTAAATGCAACAAGTATCTTAATTATTGAATGTAACAAAATTAATTATGTAATTTTAGTAAGTTAATTAAATCTAGTGAATAGCTTACAGAACGCTAAGATTCTTGTTGAACTGCTGATGTGTTCCGCTGTTGGAGCTTTGTGGCAGTTGGCCAAAAATGATGATAACCGAAACTGGTGTAACTGATGCTGCTTACAGTCATGATCATTAGTGCTTCTGTAGGTGGTTCTTGTGGAAGCTGCTCCTGAGGCACCAGCACTTGGCTACATAAGAACATAAAGAACATAAGAATTAGGAACAGGAGTAGGCCATCTAGCCCCTCGAGCCTGCTCCGCCATTCAACAATATCATGGCTGATCTGGCTATGGACTCAGCTCCACATACCCGCCCGCTCCCCATCACCCTTAATTCCCTTATTGGTTAAAAATCTATCTATCTGTGACTTGAATACATTCAATGAGCTAGCCTCAACTGCTTCCTTGGGCAGAGAATTCCACAGATTCACAAGCCTCTAGGAGAAGAAATTCCTTCTCAACTCGGTTTTAAATTAGCTCCCCCCTATTTTGAGGCTGTGCCCCCTAGTTCTAGTCTCCCCGACCAGTGGAAACAACCTCTCTGCCTCTATCTTGTCTATCCCTTTCATGATCTTAAATGTTTCTATAAGATCACCTCTCATCCTTCTGAACTCCAATGAGTAAAGACCCAGTCTACTCAATCTATCATCATAAGGTAACCCCCTCATCTCCGGAAGCAGCCTAGTGAATCGTCTCTGTACCCCCTCCAAAGCTAGTATATCCTTCCTTAAGTAAGGTGACCAAAACTGCACGCAGTACTCCAGGTGCGGCCTCACCAATACCCTGTACAGTTGCAGCAGGACCTCCCTGCTTTTGTACTCCATCCCTCTCGCAATGAAGGCCAACATTCCATTTGCCTTCCTGATTACCTGCGGCACCTGCAAACTAACTTTTTGGGATTCATGCACAAGGACCCCCAGGTCCCTCTGCACCTCAGCATGTTGTAATTTCTCCCCATTCAAATAATAATCAAATAATATACCAGGAAGTGAGCGTAGAATGAGGATGATGCTGAAAAGAAAGTGCATAATGTAGGGCTAGGCTAGGAGCAACAACTAGATAATTTAAATTACAGACTAATTACAATTTTCTAAAATTGTTTACATTTTAATTCTTCACTTATTTTTATAACATTGCGGTGTTATTTCTGTTAGTAACTTAGTAGTTATGAGTTAAAATATTTCTGGAAAAATATATATACTTTTTTTTCCAATTTCAGTATGCGGTATTTTGACAGAGCTGCTCTGTTCTTGGAGGCTTGTCTCAAATATGGGGTTATTGAAATAAATGAAAAGTCACATATCCTTTTTAATTTAACTGGTACAAAACTAAATATTTCTGTGACCAAATCACATTTTCATGGTTGGACTGCTATTATAAATTCACCCATTTTTTTTGTCTTTTATCACAAAATCACAAGCTGAGGAAGACTATTCATTCCATTTTAGCTCATCCATCGAGAAAACGTACATCCTGTCAATCACAGCATCCGACTGTTAAATTATTCCAAGGTTATGCCTCCACTGTCCTATTCAAGATCTCATTCCATGTGTTAAATGGCTCAATTTTGCGCCATTTTTTTTGAGCAATCTTGATTTTGCTACTTTCCTCAAAGTTTTTATGCCAGCGGCGACTGTCAGCGCTAGATTTTTTGTACACCAGATATTTTGGTGCAGGTCTGGGTGAAAACTGATTTCCGCGCCGTTTTTAGCCATTTAAGCGATTTTCCCTAACACTGATTTTTTTTTTTTTAAGGACAGCGCAGAGTGACCTTAAGTAACGATCAGCAAACCGTACGTTTTTAAGGAAATCGGCGCTCTAGTCTATATCGGAGCTGTTTCTTTGCAGTTTAGTCTTGTTCATTAAAGATAGTTTATAATGATCATGTTTAGTACGTTCCTTGTATTTCTTTACATTAAAGATTACTTACTTGTTCTGGTACTTGGCACTCGCCCCCGGCCCCACTGCAATCCCGGGCTGAATGGCCCCGCCCTGCCCCTGGCCCCGCTGCAATCCCGGGCTGAATGGCCCCGCCCGGCCCCCGGCCCCACTGCAATCCCGGGCTGAATGGCCCCGCCCGGCCCCCGGCCCCACTGCAATCCCGGGCTGAATGGACCCGCACTGCCCCCGGCCCCGCTGCAATCCCGGGCTGAAAAGTCCCGCCCTGCCCCCGGCCCCGCTGCAATCCCGGGCTGAAAGGTCCCGCCCTGCCCCTGGCCCCGCTGCAATCCCGGGCTGAATGGCCCCGCCCTGCCCCTGGCCCCGCTGCAATCCCGGGCTGAATGGCCCCGCCCTGCCCCTGGCCCCGCTGCAATCCCGGGCTGAAAAGTCCCGCCCTGCCCCCGACCCCACTGCAATCCCGGGCTGAATGGCCCCGCCCTGCCCCCGGCCCCGTTGCAATCCCGGGCTGAATGGCCCCGCCCTGCCCCCGGGCTGAAAAGTCCCGCCCTGCCCCCGACCCCACTGCAATCCCGGGCTGAAAAGTCCCGCCCTGCCCCCGACCCCACTGCAATCCCGGGCTGAAAAGTCCCGCCCTGCCCCCGACCCCGCTGCAATCCCGGGCTGAATGGCCTTGCACTGCCCCCGGCCCCGCTGCAATCCCGGGCTGAAAAGTCCCGCCCTGCCCCCCGACCCCGCTACAATCCCGGGCTGAAAAGTCCCGCCCTGCCCCCGACCCCGCTGCAATCCCGGGCTGAAAAGTCCCGCCCTGCCCCCGGCCCCGCTGCAATCCCGGGCTGAAAAGCCCCCCCCCCCCCCCAATCCTGGGCCGAATGGAGCCCACCCTGCCCCCGGTCCCACTGCAACTCCGGGCCGAATAGCCCCCCTCACCCCCCCCCCCCCCCCCCCCCCCCAACTTCAATCCCGGGCCGAATGACCCCCCACCCCTCCGGGTCCTGCTTCAATCCCGGGCTAAGTGGGCCGTCCCCACCCTTCCCGGTCCTGTTGCAATCTCCCCCTCCCCTGCACGACAAGCCCTGGCCAATGAACTTCAACTTGCAGGTAAGTGGAGCGTCAGCCCTCTGTGTGTGTCTCTCATTACCCTTAGCAACCTCCCTCAGTGTGTCTCTCGTTACCCTGGCAAACTCGGCTTTTGGCACAGACTTGAAGCTTCACCCTCAGATTTAACTTCGGGTACCGCAGTGCCAAAATGAAATTTTACTTAGGTGAAAGTTCCAACTTTTTTTTTGGCACAATCAGGCACAAAGAAATCTACCATTAATCCTCCTGGGCACCAAAAATTGGCAAAGAGGAAAGTTGAGCCCAATAACTCTTCCTGTGCGGACGAACTTCCTGACATGAATTTGTTTTTCACCAGTTTCAACTCGTGCCTCCTTGTCCTTCAACTTGAAACAATGCGCATCTTTTCAGCCCCATTTACTATTTGATATACCTCCTATCTGGTCTCCTTCGATGCCCCCTTTCAGCTCTGAAATATCTCAATTTTTTCCAGTCTTTTGTTACGGAGTGTTACAAATTCAGGTCTGCTGTGGATCCGTTCTTCAATTCATTAGTGTCACTTGGTCCCATAAACAGTCTAACCATTTTACTTTTATGGGTGTTGACTCTCACTGCCTGACCTACTTGCACGATCGCATAACCTGAACCGCACGAGTCCTTCAGTCTCTCCGAAGGTGGAGTGACCAAACAAACACTTGGTGAGGTGAGTAAACTGACGTGAAATTTATTATGAGAAAAGGTTAATTTTGTGTTCATCTCGCAATGGAGTTGAGAAAATGGGACATGTTTCCACTTTGCACTTTGTGTATAGATTCTGTGCAGGGAAAACAATCCAGTAGTTTACCTAAACTCTTTCACCAATTGCAGGCGTGCTAATATAATAGAACAACAACAACTTGTATTTATATAGTGCATTTAACGTAGTAAAACGTCCCAAGGCTCTTCACAGGAATAGTACTAAGTTTTGACTGTGAAATTATACCTCAATGTTACATTTTTCTGTTTTATACAGATTTTTGTATTTGTTAAATTAATATTGAATTTTGTTTGAAGTAGTGGAATAATTTTCCCCAAAAATTAAAACCATGCTGAAACAAAATTGGTTAATGCCAAGTGCAGTACAGTTTGTTCAGACCTTAATTTAGATTTGTGCTAGTGCAAAGAGTTAACCTCAACCTCAGCAAACATCCCCTACTGTAGTGTGTTGTCATTTTCCAAACCAATTGCCCAATTAGTACCAAGTTACAGGCAGGTTTGTGTTATGGGCTCACAACTACTGGGACCAGAGATTCGCC
The DNA here is from genome assembly GCF_044704955.1 of Pristiophorus japonicus. Classification (NCBI taxonomy): domain Eukaryota; kingdom Metazoa; phylum Chordata; class Chondrichthyes; family Pristiophoridae; genus Pristiophorus; species Pristiophorus japonicus. The sequence continues at coordinate 267,522,354 of NC_091979.1, forward strand.
TGTCCAAACGAGTTTTATTTAAGATCCTTACATCACCCTATCTCCTCACATACTTTGTTGTCCATTTTCACACTAAAGGACCCTTTAAAAGCTGCAGTTCCAAACATCTTATTTTTTTCTGATGCGTCGTAGAAGATACAGAAGTCATTTTGGAAAGATGTGGATTGTGTTCTTGTGCTGCTGAGATCCATTCGTCAGTTCATCCACTTCTCACTGTTGCTAGGATTGTGAAGATCTCTGGAACACATCTGTTCCTCAGGTTTACAGATTACCTTAATTATAGAACACACGGAGCTCTAACTCTGTAGATTTTATGATTTCACAATATTGGTAAAATTGCATGTTAATTTACTGACCTAGGTTATTATAATACTCAAAGGTAATGACAGGGAGTGATAGCAGTGTTTCACCAGGTCCATTGTCACTATTCATGTGGAATTAATCTTCATGCAGAATATGTCTTTGCTCTAAATCTGGAAAGCCCAGTTATTGCAAACTTGCCCAGCTGCGTAAAAGTGAATTTTTGAACGGTGTTCACTTTTTTTCTTGTGGAAGACGGTTTTTTTTACCAGCGGTTTATTAGAGCATGAAATCCTATACCATAAGCGACTATTGAGAGAGAGAGAGAGAGAGACAATAACACCATTGGAAAGGGAATCACATATTTTAAAAGGAAGAACATAAAAGGATACAGAGAAAGAGCAAGAAACTGGGATTAAATATCTCCAGTTGAAGATCCAGTATGGACACAGGTACAATGGGCCTCCTTCTGTGCTGTAAATTCTATGATTCTACAAAATTGTAAAGGAGTAAACAGTAATGACTTTTTTTAAACTGGAAAAAAAAGTTCTGCAGTAACATGTTTGGACATTTGCTCAAAATACAGCACATTATACTATAACATGGTTAGATTACTATGTGTGAATTGAGTACTTTATTGATTCCTAAAATGCAACATTGAATGCCATAACTTGATTATACCTTTATATAATTCTGCTTAGCAACATCAAAGAAAAACATAGAATAAGTCCATAATTATCTTTAGTTGATTGTGCTGTTGATTTAAGAATTGTATTGGTTTAAAATACATACTAGCCATAATTATTTTTTAAAAAACATTTTGAATACATGTCTGATGATCCATGCTAAATTTTAATTCTTAGACAATAGCAATGTGGTTGTACTTTAAAAGCATTTTCCTTAATAAGATTCCACAGAAACTTTACAATGCAGTATATGCAGATTATGCAAAATACTTAAAGATGCTGAATCTAAAGGAAGGGGCAATTCTCTTTTCCACGAAAGCAGGAGATGCAGGAGCTGAACTACTTAAGGAGCTGGAGCAGAGCAAAGAAGATAAACATGCTTCATGACTTGTAAATGCAAACCTTTGAAATTACAGTGGCCCTCCATAGTTATAATGGTTAATTGAACCAGTTGGTGACTAATGTATAGCATTTTAAATGTTGTGTTGCAGTTTCCAATTGTGTGATCTGAATAAAATACATTCCAGTTGTTATTCCACAGTGAAAATCAGCAAAAATAACTTATACGCTCGTCTATCACTGTAACGCTCTCTGGTATATTGAGACTTTTGGTACACTGTGGATTGTGCTTCTTTTGTTTATGACTCCCACATGGATGAAGAATCTGGATAAAATCCCTCTCTAATATAACCTTGGCTGCAATATTTTTGTAGGCTCCCATAGACAACCTCTAGGCTTCCATAGACAACCTCAGAGACAAGAAAAATTGTCCATACAGTTGTCATTCTGACGGATAGGATTTATTTTAAATGCTAAAAAAGACTCTCATTTCTGTAGTTAGGCTAGAGGATGTGAACATCTTGTATTATGTGATTGGAAATGTTTTCTGGGTATAATTGCACTTCGATCCTTCTAACTGTTTAGCGCTACACAAATAATTGTGTTTGTTGCTTAAAAAACTAGATTTATTCAAATGTGAGATGTGCATAAGTGATTTATAAAATGAAGTATCAAATATTACTATAGCTACACTTTGTATATAATTCAATGTTTAGTTTGCTATGAAGTGCTGATTCCAAAATCTATTAAAGACATGAAACCGAACTCTAGTGTGAAAGTTGCATGTTCAGCACCAGGTGGGTATATAACCAGGTGACATCGGTACCACAGAGATGTATTGAGGAGAAGAGCTGGTGAAGAAAGATGACAAGACCACAGTAACAGGGTGAAATAAGTGACTGACTTTGACCAGAACAGTCTCTTGACCATGGAACTCCTCCAGTCTAAAGATAAGATGGGGAAGGGAGGAGCAGAGTGGTGTAAAATACTAAGAAATTAAATGAACAAATGTTTCCTATTGGTACCCAGTGTTCCACTCACCATGACCTATTTAAATATTTTTATTCTGAAGTGCTGGAAAATTTATTGTGAGTTTGACTGCTTCTGCAGGTAAATTGTTCAATCCTGTGTTCTTATGCATGATGTATATTACACACATCACTGATCGGAAAAGGGTTTAATATTTTCCTTGTGTTGCTGTAGTAGGTTATCTCTACAAACAGGAAAAATAACTAAATGAACACTTGTCCTTTTAAAATGGAACTATATGATCGCCCCTTATGGCACAATATAAGTACAATGCCCGCGTGCCCAATTCACTTCTTTTCCCCTACTATAGAAAGAAAGAACTTTCACTTGTATAGCACCTTTCATAACCTCGAGCATCCCAAAGCACTTCACAGCCAATAAAATACTTTTGCAGTGTAGTCACTGTTGTAGGCGTATGTGGCAGCCAAAGTGCACAAAAGATCCTGCAACCAGCAATGTGATGAATGACCAGATAATCTGTTTTTGGTGGTGGTGATGGAGGGATAAATGATGGCCAGGACAGCAGGAGAAGTCCTCTGCTCTTTTTTATGAAAAGTACCATGGATCTTTTGAAAAGTACCACCTGAGAGGACAGATGGGGCCTCATTTTAAAATCTCATTCAAAAGATGGCACCTCAAATGGTGCAGCCACCTTCACTACTGAACTGACGTGTCAACCTAACTTATGTGCTCCAGTCTCTGGAGTGGGGCTTGAACCCATAGTAAGAGCACGACCGAGCTAAGGCTGACCCAACTTCGTTACCTTTCCTTTTAAGATGGAACAACTGTATTCCCCTCTTCTGGCACAACATAGCACGATATAAGCATCTCCAGGTGCCTATCTTCAAAGAAAAAATTGGCATTTATATAGCATATTATGATGCCCTCGGTCAGTATAGGTGTAAATCTCTCTGCATCCACTCCATCACCAGAAGCATTTCTAAGAAAGTACTGCAGCTTTCCACCTCTAGGCTTCTTGTATTTTACTTATTTTTTTACTGGATAAGTAAGTTTGCCTTCTTCCTTTACAGTGCTCACATACATTACTTTAGGTGCTTTCCTTTCCATCCTGGCCTTGTTAAGTGCAGGTAAGGGTGAAAAAAGTGACAAATGGTTGTCTTTCATTTTCGTAGGGACGATTGACAAAGGTACTTTAATCATTCAAAGTGTAGGTACCTGGAGAAGAAACCATATGTGGCAGCCAAATTGCACACAAGATCCCACGAGCAGCAATGTGATAAATGTTGAGTATCCAACCTTTTGATGCTGCACTCCACTAAAATTATGGGGCCGAAATAGCCCAGTTTTGCGCCTTTGAGGTGCTAACGGCACCCGAAACTTCGAGAAATTATATGGGAGTTAGCAGAGGCACTGCCCTGCCGGTAACCCTCCCCCCGGCTCACCGCGCAACCTCGCCAGGCCCTTTTCCGTCCCACGGCAGGAATTGGCCAGTGCCCTGCGAGCAGTGCTAGCGCCAGCCTCGCGGGTTGTTAAACAATCTGCAATCCGCTCAGAGGGCAGAAGTGAAAGGGGCAGCTGGGAACGCCGCACGCCACCAATTTCTTCTGGCCGACCAGTTTTCCAACTGACTCACCGGTGGGGCCTATTCATTGTTTCTTTGGCATGATCTGGGCTGCCATCGTGCAGTCTGGCACTCCATTTGGGTGCCGGGCTGGTGGCCCAGTGGAGGCGATCAGAGGCCCGGCAGAGTGCGTAGCGCCCCTACTCTTTAACTGAAGGGGAGGGGCGTTGAAAGGCATCAGCGCCACGTGGAGCTCGATATTGCGCTCCACTTTCTGTGGGGCCATAACCGCAATTTCACGTCAGCTACCACCCAATCGGGGCGCTGGGGAATTTCAACCCCTATATTTTTATCTTTTCATACCTCTCTGCTAAATTCCAGCATATTGTGCTGTTTTGTATCTATAAGGTACTAATATAAAATACCACAAATATCTCCAGGCAACTAGAAATACATCCTTGGCAATGTTGCATACATTCTGAAGATTTTTTTAAATTCCCCTTCAATTCCCTCTCTCAGACTATGCTGTTATTTCTGGTGGATGTGAATAATCGCCTGAGGACACACTTATGCAATGAAGGGTTGTGAGAGTGCTTTTAAGTTCTTTAAGAAGAATGTTATCAATCTAACTTTTCTGTATTGATATGAGCTTCCTTGTGGTACATATTAGTATGATTACAGCACCTAAAACGGAGTCATCTGTCATGTCTGCAAAGTGCAATCCTACTTGGATAAGGTTGCATATTCTGGTTGAATGTAGACCATGAGATTTCATCATATGACTGCCCTCCAACTACCCCGCTCTTGCCTGTGGTCATCTGACGCATCCATCCTCACAGCGTGCTGTCTTCACATGCGATTGGAAAACGCAGAGACTCTTTGGATGGTTCCTGACTCAATCAGACAACAATCAAACAGCCCTCTTTTTCCCCCACCCCCACCGCAATCTACTATATATTGATTTTTTTCAAATTTTTTGTTTTCAAATTCATTTTATTGATTCTGCCACATGTTACAAAGTAGACAATAGCCCCAACGCACCAGTATAATTATGCAAGATATAAAATTGCTATTGATTTTTTTTTCAAACTTCACTAGTGGCTTTTCTCATTTAGCTGTTTCATTTAAAAATGGGCTGAGTTGACAGTGGACTTGGGAGCTCAGTAAATGTCGCCCATCATTGTTACAGCTGCATTTTAAAGATCCTCCCAACAACAAAATATTTCTTCCAGGCCACAGAATTTGCTTGAAATCACTTGATTTCTTTAAGTTGTGTCATGTAAACCAGAAGTAATGACTCCATGAGCAGACTTTTCTGTTCTCCATGGTAACTAGTTTACAGTGCAGCAGGGACAATTGGTCAATAGGCCCTCAAGTGAATCTTGTTTTTCACCATAAATTGTTATAAAATCTGTTGTAGGTTTATTTGAATTCTGACTATGCAACCTGTGATCTTTCATCATCTTCACATGTTTAACCAAGGCAGCATCGATGTATTTTGGTATGTTGTGAATGATTTTTAAGAAATCTACTCAGCTATTCCAAACCTTAGACCTCTGCTATTCAGTAGTTCAGATTACAATGTAATTCAGAAGTTGCTGTCGGGTCATATTGTGGGCTAGCTCTGTCATCATCATTGTCTCTATCAGAATTGATTTCTGTATCAACACTGGCCTCATTGCACTCTGTATATTTAGTGTTATACTAGTGTGGTTTACATTGGGCCCATTCATTATCTTATAAAATTACTGAAGTTCTTCATTGTCTGCAGTAAGCTGAAATGCTACAAAGCAGTAATTGAGGTTGGAAATAGAAGAGGAGGAGATAGGAAACTTGAAGATTTGTAAAAAAAAAAAAATTAAGGTCACAGCATTTTGGAGTGGTTTATGATCTTTTGTAGCTGTTTTCCACTGTTGGTGTCTCTAGTGTTTTACACTATTATATAATTGTATAGGTAGCAGAGGGAGCTAGTCATGGAGGTAATGCTGCTATGCATTGGGTAATATAGGATTAGAAAGTTAGAAAACATGCCGGTGAAATAAAGGAAATAAAGGTCTTGCATTATCAGTGCGTTTTCTCATCAAGTTTATTAAGTCCCCAATTCCACACCCAGCAGTGATCAACCCCAATTTTCTAACTGGTTTTATACCAAAAATAATGAATATGAATGCAAATGTGGAGAAAGGCTGGACAACCATCTGACCCTAACAGTGATGCGAGAGCCAGCTGGAAAATTGTTCAATGCTTTTCTTAATCCTTCTCCATTTTAATGCTACATAAATTCACAACTGGAACTCTGAGAACAAATCTTAAATATAACTAATGGTAGGTCTAACTTTGAATTTCATAAAACAAAAAGCAAAAACCTACAGATGCTGGAAATCTGAAACAAAAACAAAATATTGGAAACGCTCAACAGATTAAGCAACATCTGTGGACAATGTCCACATGATCAAAAATGATGTGCGTCAGTTTCATTATAAGAAAGTATACTTCAAATGTCTTTGAAAAGACTGATCTTCCCCCACTTCCACACTTTTCCCCTGAATCCTTGGATACAAGTTTTGAAACTCTTATACTTTCTTTACTGATTAAAATTGGATTAAGAATCTCACTGATTTAATGGTTTTTGGTTGTTTTACCAAAAGGTGGTGCCCTTATTCTCTCACTTTCAGTAAAACATAGGTCTTTGTCTATAGCTTCAGCAGAACTTCTTCTGTTCCATGGATGGAATCACAATGCTGATGCCTGCAAAACTAAAAACAAACATTGGCCCACATTAATATAGGGTAATTAGAGGTGAGATCAACCAAGGCTTTAAACTTTTCTAACCAATTGGTTTTATTAACATTAAAATGCTACAAATTTTTACAGATAGAGATTCGTACAATCTTAAATAGAAGTACAACCTTGAAACTCAGAATGGGAAATTCTTCTGCGGGAGTCTGAGAGGTTATTAAGGTGTTGTTCGGGTCTGTCTCGTGGACTGTCCTCTTTTTCACTTTAGAATCGCTGCTCTTATGTCATTCTTGCTGATAAAAATAAACTTTTCAGTAACTTTCCATTCTCCCTTTCACAACCTGATGCTACCAAACAGCACCGGTTATCTCAAGACCTCCTTATCTGTAGACTTCCAGACAGTCTACATGACACTTTAGTCAACTTTCCCAACATGCCTCCTTGAACAGTCAATGAAACAGTTCTTTTAATCAAACTCAGTTCCTTTAGCAGGTAATTAACCCAGGGTTCTAGTCAATCCTTTAGTTTCCTTCAGACTGATTTTGAAATGTCCAAAAATCCTTCAGGGATACCTAATACCCTCAATGCATTTGACCCATATATTGGATAATAAAATAATAAACATTTGATCAAACATACTCAGGATTTCATAACATGGTCCAATATTGGTCTAGAAATCCCGGTCGGCTAAAAAAGGGAAAAGAGATACGCACTTACCAGAACCTGCTGCGCTCACGAGCGATCCCGGTCCTGAGGCCTTCACTCACTGTGCGTTGGAGCGCGTGCACGTTGGGACGTCCACAGAGCTCTGGGCAGCCAATCCAGGTAAAGTATTTTCTCATTCATAATAATGGGAACTCCGTAAGTTGGAGTTCCCATTATTATGTTTGAGAAACCGCGACCTCCCCCCCCCCCCCCCCCCACTCCAAACACACAAAAAAAACAGGGGGAAAAAACACATATTTTACATTAATTTAAATTAAAGTTATTTATGTCTTATAAAAAATATATATTTTCCCGATTTTTAAAGTTTTTTTAATTATGGTTTAAAATAAACTTACCATAATGGAGGAGGATTTTAACAATAAAATGTGTTTTTAAAATTTTATTTTATATTTTTGTGTTTTAAAACGTTTGCGCCTGTAAAAGTACGCTATGCGCCCGCTTTTATCAGGCACAAGAGATTTCAGGACATTTGCTGGGCAAGATATGGGTAAATACCGCAATTTTGCCTTTGCAAATGTCTTCGCTCCCGAGATACGGATAACCTGTCAAGCCAGAAACTTGACACAACGGAAAGCTGGTTTCAGCGCATGCACATTGTGTGCTGAAAACCGGCTTTTGCGTTGCCTTCCCGGATCCGTACAGACTCCTGAAGGGGTCTGGAACAAATTACAAGACGACATTAATAAACTTGCAGAAGGCCATATAATTAGAAAATGAAATTCAACAGATAAATGTGAGGTATCAGATTTTGGTAAGAAGAATAGGGAGGTCACATATTACTTGAAAAATAAGAATCTAAATGGGGTAGAGGGGCAAAGGGACCTCGGAGTACAAATTCACAAATCACAAAGTATTGACACAGGTTAACAAGGCCATTTAAAAAAAGCAAACCAAGCACTAGAGTTTATTTCTAGAGGGATAGAATTGAAAAGTAGTGAAGTTATGCTAACTTGCATCGAACCTTGGTTAGATCAAACTTGAGAGTACTGCATACAATTCTGGTTGCCATATTATAAAAAGTATATAGAGGCAGAGAAGATTTACAAGGTTGATACCAGAAATGCAAGGGTATACGTATTAGGAAAGGATGAACAGGTTGAGTCTCTTTTCTCTTGAAAAGAGAAGGTTGAGGGATGACCTAATAGTGTAACATAGCCAAGTTTGCTGACTATACAAAGATGGGAGGAAAAGCAATGTGTGAAGAGGACACAAAAAATCTGCACAAGGACATAGACAGGCTAAGCGAGTGGCGGGCAAAAATTTGGCAGATGCAGTATAATATCGGAAAGTGTGAGGTCATGCACTTTGGCAGAGAAAATCAAAGTGCACGTTATTATTTAAATGGAGAAAGATTTCAAAGTCGCAGTGCAGCGGGACCTGGGGGGTTGCTTGTGCATGAAACACAAAAGGATAGTATGCAGGTACAGCAAGTGATCAGGAAGGCCAATGGTATCTTGGCCTTTATTGCAAAGGGGATGGAGTATAAAAGCAGGGAAGTCTTACTACAGCTATATAAGGTATTGGTGAGGCCACACCTGGAATACTGCGTGCAGTTTTTGTTTCCATATTTATGAAAGGATATACTTGCTTTTGTCATGTATGTATGCTTGGGTTTATTAGCCACCAGCTGGCGCCACTATCGGAGGTCATTGGGCTGTGCGCACATGTGTGCGACCCGGGTATAAAAGGCTAGCCATCTTGTAATGTAATCACTTTGGGTCCTAATTGTTATGCTCGTAATAAAGTGATACAACTGAGTACTGTATGCAATGAGTAAGTGTGGCCCTAGCTCCTTTAATTAAACTCCAGAGTGCTGGAATAGTGTGGGAGGCCTGCTTATATACAGTGCACCCAAGGGATGCTGGGATCCCTTGGGACTCCAACAGGTAGGCCCTCTGGTGGTGGTGTGATATAGGTTGCCATGGGTTACATACATAACATCACTCTCTCCCAAAGTCAATAATACACTTATTTACAGGGTGAGACAATCTTGGGCTTTTCGCTCCCTTGTCGATCGTCTCGGTACAAATGCCAGTGTGGGTGAGTTGGTTGGTTCTTCGCTGGGCTGCTGGAGATGGTGAGTTCAGCTTCGTGGTGAACTGTGATGTCGGTTGCCACTTGTGTGCGTGTAGGAGGGTCGAAGTTGGTGGTGCCCTCTTCGGGTTGCTCGTGGCTGTTTGTGAACCGCAATTTGGTTTGGTACAAATGCTTTCTGCACATTAGTCCATTGGCCAATTTGACCTGAAACACCCTACTCCCTTCTTTGGCTATGACCGTGCCAGCAAGCCATTTGGGACCATGTCAGGTCAAATTGGCCAATGGACTAACGTGCAGAAAGCATTTGGACCAAACCAAGTTGCGGTTCACAAACAGCCACGAGCAACCTGAATAGGACATCACCAACTTCGACACTCCAACACACACACAAGTGGCAACTGACATCACGGTTGACCACGAAGCTGAACTCACCATGCCCAGCAGCCCAGCAAAGAACCAACCAACTCACACACACAGACATTTGTACCAAGACCATGTCCATAGTTGAGTGCAAATACAGGGTCATTGACTTCAATATCTCGTGTCAAGTTTGCGTGATCATGGTACATGCTTTGTTGATGCCACCTGCCCATGATGTGATCATGGAGATCAGGGTGGACAAGATAGAGTCTTGTTTTGAGCGCCCTTTTCATGAGCAGCTCAGCTGGGGGAACCCCAGTGAGCGAGTGGGGTCTGGTGAGGTAGCTGAGCAGGACTCGGGACAGGCGGATCTGCAGGGAATCTTCCGACACACGTTTCAAGCTTTGCTTGATGGTTTGGACTGCCCGTTCTTCCTGGCCATTGGATGCGGGCTTGAACGGGGCAGATCTGCCGTGCTTGATCCCATTGCGCGTCATGAATTCCTTGAATTCAGCACTGGTGAAACAGGGCCCAGTGTGGCAAACATGGCTCGTAGGCTTTCGATGGTGGCGGTGGACGTGCTTACAGACATTGTTACACATTCAATCCATTTTGAGTAAGCATCCACAACAATCAAGAACATTTTGCCTCGAAATGGACCCGCAAAGTCAACGTGGATCCTAGACCACGGTTTGGAGGGCCATGACCACAAACTTAGCGGTGCCTCTCTAGGTGCATTGCTCAGTTGAGAGCAAGTGTTGCATTGGCACACTCAAGACTCCAAATCTGCATTGAGGCCAGGCCACCACACATGGGATCTGGCTATAGCTTTCATCATTACTATGCCCGGATGGGTACTGTGTAGGTCGCATATGAACGTTTCCCTGCCTTTCTTAGGCAAAACCACGCAATTACTCCACAAAAGATAGTCCGCCTGTATGGACAATTCGTCTTTGTGCCTCTGGAATGGCTTAATCTCTTCCTGCAGCTCTGCTGGGACGCTGGACCAGCTCCCATGGAGGACACAGTTTTTTTTATCAGGGACAATAAAGGATCCTGGTTGGTCCAGGTCCTGATCTGGTGGGCCGTAACAGGTGACTTTTCATTTTCGAATGCATCCATTACCAAGAGCAAGTCTGCAGGCTGTGCCATTTCCACCCCAGTGGTGAGCAATGGTAGTCGACTGAGAGCATCAGCGCAGTTCTCTGTGCCTGGTCTGTGACAGATTACATAGTTGTATGCCGACAGTGTGAGCGCCCGTCTTTGGATGCGGGCAGAGGAGTTGGTGTTAATCCCTTTGCTCTCTGAGAATAGCGATATGAGCGGCTTATGGTCAGTTTCTAGCTCAAACCTGAGAACAAACAGATATTGGTGCATTTTTTTCACCCTGTAAACGCATGCCAGAGCTTTTTCAATCATGCTGTAAGCCCTTTCAACCTTGGACAAACTCCTGGATGCATAAGCGACTAGTTGCAATGTTCCCGATTCGTTACACACACCCGACCTCGTATGATGACGCATCGCAAGCTAGCACTAATCGTTTACATGCGTTATACAGAACAAGCAGTTTATTGGAACATAACAGATTTCTGGCTTTCTCAAAAGCAGCTCTTGTGATTTCCCTCATACCTAGTCATCTGCCTTCTGCAGTAGCACATGTAGAGGTTCTAGCAAGGTGCTTAACCAGGTAGGAAATTACCAAAATAGTTGAGGAGTCTCAGGAACGACCATGCTCCATTACGTTCTGTCGTCTCGGCACGTTCTTGATGGCCTCTGTCTTGGCGTCGGTGGGTCTGATGCCGTCTGCCATGATTCTTCTTCCTAAGAACTCGACTTCTGGTCCCAGAAAAACACACTTCAAGCGTTTCAACCCGAGTCCCACGCGATCTAGCCGATTTAGAACCTCTTCCAGATTCTTCAAGTGTTCGATGATGTCCCGACCTGTGACCAGTATGTCGTCCTGGAAAACCACGGTGCGTGGAACTGACTTTAGCAGGCTCTCCACGTTCCATTGGAAAAATGCCGCGGTCAAACGAATCCTAAACGGGCATCTCTTGTAGATGAACAGACCTTTGTGTGTGTTGATGCAGATGAGGCCTTTCGAAGATTCCTCCAGCTCCTGCGTCATGTAGGCCGAGGTCAGGTCCAACTTGGTGAGTGTCTTTCCTCCTGCCAGCGTCGCAAATAGGTCGTCTGCCTTGGGTAGCGGGTACTGGTCCTGCAGCGAAAAACGGTTAATCGTTACTTTATAGTTCCCGCAAATTCTGACCGTGCCATTGCCCTTGAGTACCGGGATAATTGGACTGGCCCACTCGTTGAACTCCACCGGCGCGATGATGCCTTCTCGCTGCAGCCTGTCCAGCACAATTTCCACTTTCTCTCGCATCATGTACGGTACCGCCCGTGCCTTGTGGTGGATGGGCTGTGTACCGGGAACTAAGTGGATCTGCACCTTCGCCCCCGAGAAACTTCCAATGCCTGGCTCAGACAACGACGGGAATCTGCTCAGAACCTGGGCACATGAGGTGTCGTCGATAGACAAAAGCACTCGGATATCATCCCAGTTTCAGCGGATTTTTCCCAGCCAGCTTCTGCTGGACAGTGTGGGGCCATCCCCTGGCACAATCCAAAGTGGGAGTTTGTGCACTGCTCCATCATAGGAGACTTTTACTTCTGCGCTGCCAATAACAGAGATCAGCTCTTTGGTGTAAGTTCTTAGCTTGGTGTGAATGGGGCTAAGCTTGGGCCTGTGTGCCTTGTTGCTCCACAGCCTGTCTAAGGCCTTTTTGCTCATTATCGACTGACTCACACCCGTGTCCAGTTCCATGGATACTGGAATTCCGTTCAGTTCAACTTTTAACATGATCGGTGGACATTTTGTGGTGAAGGTGTGTATTCCCTGCACTTCTGCCTCCTTGGTTTGAGTCTCTAGTTCAGTCTGATCCACCATGGATCGATCTTCCTCTGCAACGTGGTGATTTGCAGAGTTTACAGCTCGCCTGCACATCCGCTGGAGGTGTCCCATTGTTCTACAGCCTTTGCACGCATAGTGTTTGAAGCGGCATTGATGGGCCCGATGATCACCTCCACAACGCCAATAAGGTGTTAATTGCCTCGTATTAACAATTGATGGCGGACTATGGGTCATCTGAGGTCGTGCAGCTGCCGGCCTCTACATTCTGCCATATACATTCCTGCTTGAAAATGACATTACTTTGTGTACAGTACTTGTCAAATCACTCCACGAAGGCCTCCCAATCGTCCCCTTCTGCGAATTTCTCCAGAATACCAACAATTCTTTGCATTTTCGCGTGATTGTTCGTTAACTCGTTGTCAATTGTTACGCTCATAATAAAGTGATACAACTGAGTACTGTATGCAATGAGTAAGTGTGGCCTTAGCTCCTTTAATTAAACAGCGTGGGAGGCCTGCTTATAAACAATGCTCCCAAGGGATGCTGGGATCCCTTATGCTGCAAAATTTGTTTGGTGTTATCGCTGGTGGACATAAATGCCTGGGCTATCGTTATGGCTTTGCTCAGATTCGGTGTATCAACAGTCAATAGTTTGCGAAGGATAACCTCATGGCCAATGCCAAGCATAAAAAAGTCTCTTAGCATTTGTTCAAGGAATCCATCGAATTTGCAATGTCCTGCAAGGCGCCTTAGTTCGGCGACGTAGCTCGCCACTTCCTGGCCTTCAGACCGTTGATACGTATAGAACCGATACCTTGCCATCAAAACGCTTTCCTTTGGATTTAGGTGCTCCTGGACCAGCGTACACAGTTCTGTCATGTATTCAACTGTCATTGTAATCCATGTATAAACTGACCTAAGTTGTACACCATGAGAACACTGACCGCTAGGTGGTGAACTTGTGGGAGACACTCCTAACCTGGACTTTCAGGTATAAAAGGGGAAGCTCCACCCATCTTCTCCACTTTAGTGCTGGAACAAAGGTTGCTGGTCACAGAGTGACCTTCTCTCAAGTATGGGCCTCGTGTGCATTTGTACTGTATAGTAAGGACATATTATTGGCGACGAGAAACTGGGATTTAAACCACGCGAGCATGGCCACTAGCAGCACAGACGAGAGGTACTGTGTTGGTGATGATTGGGACGATTTTATTGAGAGACTACAGCAAAGTTTCGTCACTAAGGAATGGTTGGGACAGGATTCAGCCGACAAACACAGGGCTCATCTCCTGAGGGTTTGTGGATCCAGGACGTACTCCCTGATGAAGGACCTTCTAGCGCCAGAGAAGCTGGCGGACAAGATTTTTGAAGAGCTCAGTAAGTTGCTCGGGGAATACTTTAAACCGGCGAGCAGCATGCACATGGCGAGACATCGGTTTTACACGCACCGGCGGCGAGAAGGTCAAAGCGTTCCAGATTTCGTGGCAGACCTCCGGCAACTGGCGAGCCTATGTAAGTTCCCAGATGCATGCAGAGCGGAGATGCTGCGAGACTTTTTTATTGAGGGCATCGGGCACGCTGGGGTTTTCAGGAAACTGATTGAGACCAAAGACTTGACCCTGGAAACGGCGGCTTTAGTGGCCCAGACATTTATCTCAGGGGAGGAAGAGACCAGAATGATGTTTGACAAAAATCTTGGTTTAAATGCAGCAAATGGAGAGGGAGTCAACATTGTTAACGTGGCACACAGTTCTCCAGGCAGACAGGGGCAATCGGACATACCTGAGCATGTAGTCGAACCCAAAGGGGGAATTCAACATAGACAATGGCTAGCTGAACGGCGATTCATGCCATCGCAAGGGACAATGCGGCCAGTAATGGGGCCATCAACACCTGTCAATGGCGCGTTTAATGACAGTTACAGAGACAGTCAGAGACGATCGACTGGTAATGGACCTTTTGTTTCCAACAACGGCTCATGTTGGAGGTGTGGAGGCAAACACAAGCCAGAGCTTGCAGGTATCAGCAATATACCTGCAGAAGTTGCAACGTCAGCGGTCACTTGGCGCATATGTGCAGGAAGCCTGCAGCCAGGTTGATGTACGAGGAGGATGGGCCTGATGCAAGCCCTACGAGGCCAAATGGACACGGGGAAATCGCTGGAAGCTGAAGTTCAGCGAGTTCATGTGGAGCACATATACAATTCATACACCAGGACGCCACTGATAATGATGAAAGTGCTCCTCAATGGCACCCCAGTATCAATGGAGCTAGACACGGGGGCCAGTCCCTGATGAGTATCAAACAGTTCGACAAGTTGTGGACGTCCAAGGCCAGGAGGCCAAAATTATTGCCGATTTGACGCACAGCTACGGACATATACAAAGGAGATCATTCCGGTGCTAGGCAGCGCCACGGTAGTCGTGACCCACAAAGATTCGGAGAACAGGTTGCCACTCTGGATTGCCCCGGGGAGCAGTCCCGCACTGCTGGGGAGGAGTTGTCTTGCTGTCATGATCTGGAAATGGGGCGATGTCAATGCAATTTCTTCTGTGGAGCGAATATCATGCTCACAAGTCCTGGACAAATTTGACTCACTACTTCAACCCGGCATTGGCACTTTCATGTGATTCACATAAACCTGGACGCCAGGCCAGTACACCACAAGGCCAGAGCGGTGCCGTACGTGATGCGGGAAAAGATAGAAGGCGAATTGGACCGCCTGCTGAGGGAAGGCATCATCTCGCCAGACGAATTCAGTGACTGGGCGAGCCCGATTGTGCCGGTGCTCAAGTCGGATGGGTCGGTCAGGATATGTGGTGATTACAAGGCCACCATCAATCGGGTGTCGCTCCAAGACCAGTACCCGCTACCGAGAGCGGAGGACCTCTTTGCGACGCTATCTGGTGGCAAACTTTTTTCAAAATTGGACCTGACCTCAGCTTACATGTCCCAGGAGCTGGCGAGTGAGTCGAAGAAGCTGACCACCATCACGACACACAAGGGGTTGTTTGAGTACAACAGATGTCTGTTCGATATTCGCTCGGCCGCCGCGATCTTTCAACGAAACATGGAAAGTCTCCTCAAGTCGATTCCAAGGACGGTGGTTTTTCAAGACGACATCCTCATCACGGGTTGCGATACTGAAGAACACCTCCACAACCTGGAGGAGGTGCTACGCAGACTGGACCAGGTAGGTCTGCGACTGAAAAAGGCGAAGTGCATCTTCCTAGCTCCAGAGGTAGAATTCCCGGGGATGAGGGTAGCAGCAGACGGGATCAGACCTATGGCATCCAAAACGGAAGCGATCCAGAGAGCACCCAGACCCTGTAACACGACGGAGCTGCGTTCGTTCCTGGGGCTTCTGAACTATTTTGGTGACTTTCTTCCCAAATTGAGCACGCTGCTAGAGCCGCTACATGTGCTCCTACGCAAAGGTCGCGAATGGGTCTGGGGGAGAGCCAGGAAAGGGCTTTTGATAGAGCATGCAATTTGTTATGCTCCAACAATCTGTTAACGCTATATGACCCATGTAAGAAACTCATTTTAATGTGCGCTGCGTCGTCCTATGGGGTCGGGTGTGTGTTGCAGCATGTTAATGCCAAGGGTCAGTTACAGCCGGTAGCTTATGCCTCCAGAAGTCTGTCCCAGGCAGAAAGGGACTATGGGATGGTCGAAAAGGAAGCGCTTGCATGTGTATATGCAGTAAAAAAAATGCACCAGTACCTGTTTGGCAGGAAATTTGAGCTGGAGACAGATCACAGATCCCTAACATCCCTTTTGGCCGACAACAAGGCCATAAATGCAAATACGTCGGCCCACATACAGAGGTGGGCACTCACGTTAGCCGCCTATGACTATACAATTCAGTACAGACCGGGCACCGAAAACTGCGCCGATGCACTCAGCAGGCTCCCACTAGCCACCATTGAGGGGGCAACCGAACATGTTGCTGAGATGGTCATGACTGTTGAAGCTTTCAAAAGCGAATGCTCACCCATGACAGCCCATCAGATCAAAGTCTGGACAAATAAAGACCCGCTACTGTCTTTAATCAAGAAATGTGTCCTGAATGGGGACTGGGCAACCACGTATGGGGCATGCCCTGAGGAATTTAAACCATTTCACAGGCGCAAAGATGAACTCTCGATTCAGGCTGATTGCCTACTGTGGGGAAACTGAGTAGTCATGCCCCAGATGGGCAGAGAGGCGTTCATCCGAGATCTCCACAATGAGCACCCAGGCATTGTCATGATGAAGGCAATTGCCAGGTCACACGTTTGGTGGCCAAGGATAGATGCATACCTGGAACTTTGTGTTCGCAGGTGCAACACGTGTGCCCAGCTGGGCAATGCGCCCAGGGAAGCCCCCCTTAGCCCCTGGTCCTGGCCCATCAAGCCATGGTCACGCATCCATGTGGACTACGCAGGTTCTTTCATGGGAAAAATGTTTTTGGTTGTCGTAGATGCCTCCAAATGGATCGAGTATGACATTCTCAATTCAAGCACATCCTCTGCCACGGTAGAAAGTCTATGGGCAATGTTCGCCGCCCCTGGTCTACCGGACGTCTTGGTCAGCGACAATGGCCCGTGCTTTACAGGCATTGAATTCCAGGACTTCATGGCAGGAAATGGTATCAACCATGTCAGAACGGCACCATTCAAGCCGGCGTCAAACGGCCAGGCGGAACAAGCAGTGCAGATAATCAAACAGGCGATGCTCAGAATCCAAGGGGGTTCCCTACAAAGCCGCTTATCATGCCTCCTGTTGGCCAATAGATCCCGACCACACTCGCTCACAGGGGTTCCACCCGCAGAGCTGCTCATGAAAAGGACGCTCAAAACCAGGTTATCCCTTATACACCCTACTATGAAAGAAATTGTTGAGAGCAGGAGCCGGTCACAATGTGACTACCATGACGGGAATGCGAGGGCGCGATGCTTTGATGTCAATGACCCTGTCTTTGTCCTCAGCTACGCTGCAGGGCCCAAATGGCTTGCAGGCAGTGTGATTGCCAAAGAGGGGAATAGGATTCTGGTAGTTAAACTTACCAATGGACAAATCTGCCGCCAACACGTGGATCAAACTAAAAGGAGGTTCAGCAACCCCATAGAAGAAGCAGAGGAAGAACACGATGTAGAGTTTACTCCACCACAGGTGACCGAACACCGGAACCAAGTGGAGGAGAGCCCAGTCACTGTGGGCAGTCCGGACAGGCCTGAGGCACTGCAAACAGCAGACACTCAGGCCAATGCGCAATGACCGGAGACCCAACTCAGGCACTCTACAAGGGAGCGTAAACCACCAGAGAGACTTAACCTGTGATCCCAATAAGACTTTGGGGGGGAGGTGATGTCATGTATTCAACTGTCATTGTAATCCATGTATAAACTGACCTAAGTTGTACACCATGAGAACACTGACCACTAGGTGGTGAACTTGTGGGAGACACTCCTAACCTGGACTTTCAGGTATAAAAGGGGAAGCTCCACCCATCTTCTCCACTTCAGTGCTGGAACAAAGGTTGCTGGTCACAGGGTGACCTTCTCTCTAGTATGGGCCTCGAGTGCATTTGTACTGTATAGTAAGGACATATTAAGTTCTTCATAGGATTTGGTTGTTGGTTTCACCGGAGCTTGGAGATTCTGCATGAGGCCATAGGTTGTTGCCCCACAGATAGTAAGGAGGATCGCCCTTCGTTTGGCAGCATTCTCGTCCCCTTCCAGCTCGTTGGCCACGAAGTATTGGTCGAGTCACTCCATGAAGGCCTCCCAATCATCCCCTTCTGTGAATTTCTCCACGATACCAATAGTTCTTTGCATTTTCGCGTGGTTGTTTGTTATCTCTTTGCCAATTGTTAACGCTCATAATGAAGTGATACAACTGAGTACTGTATGCAATGAGTAAGTATGGCCTTAGCTCCTTTAATTAAACAGCATGCTTATATACAGTGCTCTGAAGGGATGCTGGGATCCCTTGGGACTCCAACAGGTAGGCCCTCTGGTGGTGGTGTGATACAGGTTGCCAAGGGTTACATACATAACACTAATAAAGAAGAACCAGGTTTATACCTGTTCGGAGTTTACAATATTCAGTCTATTGAGTTATCGCGTACACAACATTTGATGACGAAGTAGCAAGAACCTTCGCATGCAAAAATGAGCACAATTGGAATTCTGGAATGATTCGTTGAGGGAGAATATTGAGCAGACTTTGTACCCCGCTTGAACCAGTACTTCGTGGCCAACAAAATGGAGAAAGAGGAAGACGCAGTTCGGCGCTGGGCAGTCCTCCTCACGGTTTGCGGTCCGAAAATCTATGGACTCATAAAGAATCTCCTCTTGCCCTTAAGTCCAATGGACAAGGACTATGAAACATTGTGTGCTCTGGTATGTGACCATCTCAAACCAGATGAAGGCATCATCATCTCAAGATATCGATTCTATATGCATGTTCATTCTGAGGGCCAGGATATATTGGAATTCGTTGCCGACCTCAGACGTCTAGCTGGACCATGTAAGTTCGAAACTGCATTGGCAGACATGCTGTGGGACTTCTTTGTAATCGGCATCAACCACAAGGTGATCCTGTGTAAGCTACTGGTGGCAGAGACGCTGGATTTGAGCAAGGCCATCATGGTCTCCCAATCATGTATGACGACGGACAAAAACTTAAAGCAGATATCATTGAAAAATCGGAACTTGGAAAATACTGTAAACAAGATAGTATCGTCGTTTGGCAGAGCTGCATATGGCAGGGCCTACCCGACTGTGTACGCGAAACCTGTGGCTGCTCAAAGTCCGCCAACCGGAATGAATCCGATATCACCGTGTTGGTGTTGTGGGGGAAATCATAGGCATCATCAGTGTCAGTTTAAACAGTATATTTTTAAAGGCTGTTCAAGAGTGGGGCATCTCCAGCGCATGTGTCCGCAACTGAGCAAGCGTGCTGCGACACACCACATGGAGGATGATGACTAGTCTAGTGCGGATCCGGATATGCAATCCGAGATACCAGAGGAGGAAGTGTATGGACTGTATTCATTCCTAACAAAGAGCCAATCAATAATGATTAATGTAAAACTTAATGGTGTGCCAGTCTCGATGGAATTGGATATGGGTGCGAGTCATTCAATAATGAGCCAAAGAACATTCGACAGGCTGTGGGATACTAAGGCTGTGAGGCCTAAGTTGAGTCCAGTCAATGCCAAGTTCCATACGTACACTAAAGAACTCATAACAGTGATTGGCAGTGCAGTAATCAAGGTGTCCTATGATGGCGCGGTTCATGATTTACCGTTATGGATTGTTCCAGACAATGGTCCAATGCTGTTTGGCAGGAACTGGTTAGAAAAAATCAAATGGAACTGTAATGAGACCAAAGCGTTGTCGTTGGAGGAGGATACTCCACGTGCTCAAGTGCTGAGCAAGTTCCCCTCGCTGTTTGAACCAGGCATCGGCAATTTCACGGGAGCCAAGGTGCAGATCCACGTGGACTCGGATGCAAGACCCGTCCATCATAAAGCTCGGGCAGTTCCGTACATGATGAGGGAGAAAGTCGAAATCGAACTGGACAGACTCTAACGTGAAGGGATCACATCACCAGTCAAATTTAACAAATGGGCCAGCCCCATTGTTCCCATGTTGAAAAATGATGGCACTGTCAGGATTTGTGGAGACTACAAGGTTATGATCAACTGAGTTCCGAAACAGGATCAATACCCATTACCGAAGGCTGATGACCTGTTTGCAACGCTAGCCTGGGGGAAGTCATTCACAAAACTGGATCTGACGTCAGCCTGCATGAAACAGAAGCTGGTCGACACTTACGTGCATCACCAGTCATAAAGGACTGTTTATCTACAACAGATGCCCTTTTGGAATTTGCTCGGCTGCAGCCATATTTCAGAGGAACATGGAGAGTCTACTAAAGTCCGTTCCCAGAACCGTCCTGTTCCAAGATGACATACTGGTCACAGGTCGTAACTCCGCCGAACATCTGAACAATCCTGGAAGAGGTTCTACATCATCTGGACAAAGTGGGACTCAGACTGAAATGCTCGAAGTGCGTCTTCATGGCACCGGAAGTCGAATTCCTGGGACTGAAAATTGCTGCTGACGGCATCAGGCCTATGGACTTGAAAACCATGGCAATCAAAAATGCACCCAAGCCTCAGAATGTGATGGAGTTGCATTCGTTGCTTGGTCTACTCAACTACTTCAGTAATTTCCTACCTAGATTGAACACCTTATTAGAGCCACTGTACATGCTGCTAAGAAAAGGCGACAACTGGGTTTGGGTTGTGTTGGGGTAAAAAGGTGGACTAACTGATATAGTTAATCGACACCTGCCCGTCTTCCACTGTATAATGACCACAGAAGTAAACAAACGAAATCCCAGGTTCAACCGGCTTTTATTTTGAGCAATTGCAAGGGAAGGTTCAGTCGTGGAACCTCCGAAATACAAGAGGTTTCAAGTACCATTTTTCAGGTTTTGGAGAGGAGCTATCCTCCTTCAAAATCATCGATAGGTCTATTGCTATCAGCGAAGTTACATTTATTTTTGTCAACTCTTATCCGACAGGCTGAGTGGTACATGCAACTGTCCATCTCTCATCGTGGTTTTGTTCCATTTTGCCCTCTACCCCAGTCTATCCGATGCCTAGTGTGGTTGTACTGGCTTCCTTATCTCTTCCTCAGGGACTTCTAAACAAAACTGCTGACTTTGGCTGTTTAAGTGTTACTAAGGTTAAGCTATAGTTTAATGCATATAAGTGTGCTATACCTATATAAGCAAGTGTTACATACATAGACCCTCCTAATACTGATAGGTTCACTACCTTCAGCATAATTCTGACCATCTATTTGCAACTCTTACAATTTATCCCTTACAATTCCCCCCTAATGGCCCTTGGCTATATGCCCAAGATATTTCCCAATTAATACCTCACGGGTGAGCTTCCAAAGTTGTCCTTTCGCTTAGGGAGCGTTACTTCCCGAGCTGCAGGATCTACCTGTTGGCTTTCCCATCAAAGTTATACTAAGTCCTTTCTGCCGGACTGTCTGATTTCCCTTTATTCAATGTTTTAACTGTAGTATGGGCTAGGGCCTGCCTCTTACGTCAGTTACACCTTTTTACAGGATAATACTAGCAAGATGAGTTCCCTTGCACTACAACCAGTACATTTAGTTCAGCATAGTTCATGTATAAGTCCTTTTTAGCCAACATTTTCTCGGTGTTCGAATTATGCCCTGCCTGGGGTATCCTCTGTTTCTTTTATATTTCCTCCACTTGGGGTCTTCTCTATTCTGCTGAATTTCTGCCCCACTTGGGGTGTCCTCTATGTTGTTGAATGGTGTCCAATTCAGTTGAGTTTGATCCTCTTTCAGTTCGAGTATTGGTTTTCCTTGTGGCCCGATGGCCTTCGCATAACCTCCTCAGGTAATGTCCATCATTGTCCCATTGATCTTTCCTCCTTAAGCTCAGGGGTTATAATAAACACGTTTATATCTGTCTCGTCAAGCGGAGTAAAGCAGAAGTCAATATCCGTAATGGTGCATGAGGTGTTCCTTTCTTCATTTCAGTTGCAATAGTGCTCACACATCAATCTCCATTTCCTCGTGGAACAGCGATAATTTAGTAGTCCTGTGTAAGGGGTGATACTCGAGGTGCGCCCGTCCTCATGGTTATATCCACAGTCATCTTTGATCATTCATAGTGGATCTCAATATAAAGCAACTGGGTTATTTTTATAACAATCATCTATGCTGAGACTCTTGCTACTGTTGTTCTCTTCAGTTACATTTCTGGTTTGTCATGGTACCACACACGAGTTTGATTTCTTATTTCTCCTACATTGTTTGGTATAGAGGATCTCCCTTTGTCACATCATACTGTGGTATAGATAATACAAAACCTATTATATTTAAATGTCCGGTTACACATCTGGCCTTTGGGACCCAAGCATGACTGTTTCTCCGCACCTCGCAGGCATGAGTCATGTTTTTGTCCAAGGTCCAGTTGGTAAATACATCAAGTGTTATCCAATCTGGCACCTTTCCATTCTGAAGCTGCTCTAGGTTATGTTATATTCCATTGAGCAACCATGCTCCATATCCTGTACATACTAGTTCTGCCTGTATGGTTTTACTTAAGTTCCGTTCAGCTCTATTCATCGAATTTATAGTTCTGGCGTGGTCTCGCAATGTGTGGGCCACTTGTAATAATTCCCTTTCTGCGCCATTACCCGGTTGTGCCTGTATCTTTTCATATCCTTATCCCTTTCCAGCAATCGCTGTAAGGTTCGCGTTAGAGCGTTGACTCGATCAATTATTGTGTGTAGGTCTATAGTGTTTACCATCGCAACTCCCGCTGCGTATCCCGTGTCTACCGTGTCCAGTATCCCTCTTTTTTCCCGATTCCATTGAATAACTGACATTCTTTCCACATTAAACTTCATGGTTCTTGATTCAGGGACTTCAAGTGCCCGCAGGGTCAGGTATTTATACAGGCTTATAGTGTTTAACCCGCAGAAGTTGGGGGTGGTTATAGTGTTTAAATTTAGGAATACAGTAATTATTCGCTGACGTTCCCCAAAGTGTATCTTATCCTTGGTCTGCCTTATCAATCCCCCTTTTGCCCCCGCGTTCATAGTTGGACATGTTTGTGGTGCTGGAGGTGTGATGATCAGGGCCCTGGTAGTGCTCACTGTTGCTAAAGTAGTGGGTGGGGCTGTGTTGGTGGGTCTATCTTGGGAGATAACCCTCCACCACCATTCATAGATGTTGAGTGAAATCTGCAGCCCCTTCCCCCGGGTGCAGTATCTCTGACCCTCCTGATTATATTCTCACTAATTATTGGTCCCGTATTACTGGCCCACCCCCAATGTTGTTTCGTTTCCTCGTTACGTTGTTTTATGCCCATTATTTAAGTCTACTGTTGCTCTGTCCGTCATCATCAGTGTTTTTGATTCTTTATTAAACTAATGTCGCCTGAGTCTCTGTAATACACACCTTGCCGTCCCTCAACCTGTTGTCCTTGATGTTAGATCTCTTAATTTCCAATGAAATACGAACTCCGGTTGTACTTTTAATGTAATTTTATTCTGGCAGCAGCAACAAGCTCTTGGCTTTAAGCCAAGCCTTTGTCCTTCTGAGACCACATGGCCAAAATGGCTGTACTTATACCTGGTTCAATTTACAGAAAAGAACTCGCCTTCTTTGACCTTATTGGCTCATTTGATAGTCTGTTAACCTTTAATTGGCTCGCTACCCAAGGTCCTAAAATGTCAAGTTGATTGATGACTTAATGCAATGTGGTCTGTGTTTTTTCAAAACTGCAGCCGGGCTGCAGAGCTTGAATTCTCTATCAATCCCCCCTTTGATTCTTTCACAAACTGAATCATAAAACATCAGGTATCACTGGGTAAACATCCTAAAAAATAATTTCATACATGTTAATAGAGTTTCCTTCTAAAATTTGTTGATGTGTTTCGCCACATGTCCGGACTAGTAGCTTCCACACAAATTTACACCAACCCGAATTCCATCATGGCCACAATGGAAGTCTGGTTTTAGTAGGTTAATTAACCTTATTACAATTTAATCCAAATCAATATCTTAATTCAACCAGTAAACAACCTTCACTTAAGCATAACATACCCCTGTGCCACGTACAGACGGTCTGCTGGGACCTGCAAGGTGTCTCACATGCGGGACAGCAGCTACAGCCGCCTGGTTGCAACAACATTTAATCAACATAAACAAACAATATAAAAGTAAAACAATTACAACAAATAGAATTAAACCTTCCACCAACGAAGTTCCTATTGAACCTAGCCATTCAGTGGCTCCACTCCACAAAGTGAATGATGGGGGTTGCTTAAGTTTTTCTACCTCCTTTTGGATATGCTCTGCTAAGTGGGTAATTTCTTCGGAGCTATCTGGGATATATGTGCAACACTCAGTTCCGAGTACGGCGCAAGTACCTCCATTTTCAGCCAGGATGTAATCAAGGGCCAGTCTATTCTGTAGGGCTACTGTGCGGATTGCTACCATTTCTGCATTGATTTTAACTAGGGCCTCTGAGGTATCGTTGGCTACCCGTTCCACAACGGATGCCATGTTAATGGATTCCCTTGCCAGTCTGGCAGTCCCATACCTGGCAAAGAATCTCTCTGTTTCTGTGATAGCTCTCTTAGGACGGTGTAAATGTTCTGATAGTGACTCTATATGATACATATATGGCACAATGTAGGCTAAATAGCAGGATCCCGTCCAATTCTGGGGCAGCCAAGGGTAGGCCTTGTGGCCGCACACCCAATAGGTGCTATTATAGGCAATGAAGGTTAGCTGTTTCTTTGTCAGCAACACTCCAGGGCCTGTCCAGGCTTTTCCATCTGTTTTATTCAGAATCCCCGTTGCATTAAGAATTCCCACATCGGCCCAGTTTGGACGATTCCGTGGTTTGATTATATTATAATTCCGGGAGCAGTTACTATACCCCATATTTTGGCCTCCTTTGATGTTTCTAATCAGACAGACTGATTCCCCCGGTCTTCCTATCCCCGTTGTATTAGTGATAACAAAAAATGGGGGCCGTTTGGAATTATTGTAGCATGGTTGGTATCCATCTTCAAAGGTAGTCAGATTGTAACCTGCTGACTTCCATTTACGTGCCCAGTTTTCCGTATCCTGAAATGCCTTTCCTGTTTTGTTTTGATTAATTATCCACTCAGCCATTTCCGAGATATATTGAAGGGAACTGGCCTCAAGGGAATCCCTCCCTTTGAGTGAATAGGAATATGCGCACACATCCAACAACTAGAAATGTTACCTTGTTTGGCATAAATGCATGACATATATAAAAAGGTATTTACATGTAATTCCCTTGGTACTCTACTATTTCCCTTTGGTGCAGAGGGTCAGCAAGTAAGAAGTAGGCAAATGCCTAGAATACCTACAGTCAGTAATACAGTAAATTTATACATTTTGGCAAAAAGTAATTGTTCTTATTAGATTTCAGCTTCAGTTACGGGTGCTCGTTTAACGTGTGAAGCGTGGATCCAGGCTTTCTTTCCTTGGACTTTAACAGCTGCCTGGGTGGTCAATAACACTTGATAAGGTCCCTCCCACTTGGCACCCAAAGGTTCTTTATGCAACTTTTTCACATACACCCAGACTCACGGGATGATGTCGTGTCCTCCTTCGGGTGGATTACCCCAAGCTGCCGATACCTGTCGGGAAACAGAATTAATAGCATTGGTTAAGTTCTGACAGTATGATAACAAAGTGTCACTCATTAAGTGAACATTAGCTTTCCTTAAATCGATAGTCAAATGCCAAGTCTCATTAGATTTCTGTACCGGCCACACGGGGCTATTGCAGGAGCTATGCGTTTTAATAAGCACCTCTTGTTTCTCCAATTGCTGAATAACCAGTAAGATTCCCGCGATGGCAGTTGGACTGATGGGATACTGTTTAGTGCATGGAGGCTTGGTCCCGGTAAATGATGCAGGCCCCATCTGGAGTAGGCCACAATCGTTCTTATCTTTAGCCCATATCGGGTGTTCCTTCAATTCTTCTTTCTTCAAAGTTCTAATTGACCATGTCACCCGACCATCCTCGAAATGCAACGATGAATCTACTTGGATTAGAACGTCCATTCCCAAAAGGGGTTGATCTACTGGGCCTATCCAGACCGGCGTGGTTAGTTCATGTGGACCCAGCCCTATAAGTACCGGTGTTGTCCTTTTAATTTCCATTTTATGGCCCCCAACTCCATAGGCTGTACGTGCCCTACCATCCAATAACAAAAAGTCTCCATTTTGTAGGGGTAAGCATGTTAATTACGCCCCTGTGTCTAAAAGACAGTCCACATCCTTATCACCCACCCTCACAGTTATATATAGCCCATTTTCCCTTTGTTGTATTAGTGCGAGGAGGTGAACCAGGGTGGGCTCTAATCGTTTTTTGCTATCCCAAGTAACTCCTTCTGTTGTTGTATTGTCAGTCACTTAAATGCTTCTATGAGGTCATTATTATGACAAGCCTGGCTTGTTGGCTGAATTGTATCCCTGGCTGCATCCTCTTCCCCGGCCACGACCTTGCTGTTTTGCCCTGCACGTCTTGGCCCACTGACCTTCTTTCCCACAATAATGACATTTTCCGGGTAATTTTCCTAATGACTGTTTATTGGAATCCTGGGATTTCCATCCCATAGCCTGTACAGCTCGGACTTTAGCTCCCATATCCCGATCTAATTGGTTACATCGATCCACCAATGCTGCAAAGGTAGTTCCTCTACCTTCCCAGTCCGGTAACACTACCTTATGCATTTTGGACAATTCTGGCTTTAGACCTGCCATGAAAGCTGCTTTCAGGGGTCCAAACACTTGTTCATCCATTTCCTCATCCATATTATTCATACCCGAATGTTCTAGCCACGTGCATCTAAACCGCTCGTCATACTCCAGGACCTCCTCTGTTCCTTTCTGTTGGCAGGCTGCAATTTTTCCCCAGTCTGTCTTAGCTGGACTGAAGGCTTACAGCCAGTGTTTAATCGCCTTCCATCCTGCGTTTAATTCTTGCTCATCCTGCCCCAAAGCTTCTTCTACCTTGTCGTGCAATTTTCTTCCCTGTGTTTTTGGCACCATTATGGTCAAAATTTGCACTCCGTCTCAGGGATGAAGTTGATATATATCTCTTAAGCGGCCCAATTGGTCCCACGTTTTCACTCCCTCTTTCTTTGGATTGGGCAACTCCTTGGACCATTTATCAATTTTCTCTGGGTCTGCCGGATCATGAAATAAGTATTCTGCATACACCCTTTTCCTCGTTTTTTTGGTTCTGCCCTTATCCGCAGACTCTTCTGATTTGACTACAACTCGTCTTTTTTTAAACGGGGCAAAGCGCACCCCTAATTCTTCATCCTGCGACCCTGTATCGTCGGAGGACTCAGAATCCGTATCTATTCCTCGGTCGTGTCTTCGGGTTTGCGCTTTTAATTTATCCAAACATGGGTACCCTGGGAATTGACCAATACATTTTCCTTTTCCTATTACTGTCTCTTGACCTAATGATTTTTTCTATTCTTTAATTTTACCTTTAAGATCTTTAACTTCCGCTTCCGATTTTTCAAGTTCAAGTCTTGTCTGTCGCAGCTGTGCACAAACAGCTTGCAATTGGTCCTTTGTACTGGTCAGTTCTCGATCATGTTGGGAACGCATTATAATTTCATTCCGCTTTCGGATCTGTCCCATAACGGCTAGGGACCATCTAGTTCGCTCTTTATTTTTCATATGGGTCATTGTTCCCCAGACCCTTTTAATCTCATACAAGGACCATTGTCCTTTGGAGGTTCCGTACTTTTGTTCGATCTTAATACAGGTTTTAGATAAGTTGAATTGTTGCTCTGTGTATTCTTTCAACTGTTGGAGGATTTCATCTATCGAAACCTCAGGTGGTGCCCGCCCACCTTTAATGGTTGTAGGCAATTCTTTGCTCTTATCTCCTGCTGCCATAATTCTGATTTCTTTACTGGGGTCTCGAGTCGTAGGCTTTCCAGTCGATCAGTGGGTCGGTGATTAATTAACTAACATACCGCCGAAGTTAGACGTCTATGGGACCTCAAGCCAACTACCAACCAGAGGGTTCGCAAACCAGAGGCTTTCGGAATCGCGTAGAAGGAGAGGCGAATTTAGACTTTTGTCCGAGGACTTTTATAAAGAGGAGTCCTTACCTCAGTATGTAGGTCCAATGTCCAAAATTTAGTTTCTTCCCTCAGCGATCCTGCTCATGACGCCAAAATTGTTAGATCTCTTAATTTCCACAGAAATACGATCTCCGGTTGTAGTTTTAATGTAATTTTATTCTGGCAGCAGCAACAAGCTCTTGGCTTTAAGCCAAGCCTTTGTCCTTCTGAGACCACATGGCCAAAATGGCTGTACTTATACCTGGTTTAATTTACAGAAAAGAACTCGCCTTCTTTGACCTTATTGGCTCATTTGATAGTCTGTAGTCTGTTAACCTTTAATTGGCTCGCTACCCAAGGTCCTAAAATGTCAAGTTGATTGATGACTTAATGCAATGTGGTCTGTGTTTTTTCAAAACTGCAGCCGGGCTGCAGAGCTTGAATTCTCTATCAATTGATATGAGGCTGCGTTACCCCACGTTGTTTCCACGAGCACTACAGTCCTGCAAAAAAACAATATTTCCCGGTCATCACCGGTCAGTTCGTGACCATGCTTTTTTAACTGGGCCCAGTGTTTCCACTTGCCGATACCCCTTATAACTACCATAACTTGCCATTATTACCTGATAGTTCCGGTCCATTTGGGTGCCAGCCTGGACCTCTCTGGGGTAATCACCTGATTGCCTATTTGGGGTGTTTGGACCTTCTGTTCCTTAGTGTCGTTCTCTAAGTCCTTGATTTGCTAATCTCTAGCCTGTGTCTTTAAATTATGTAACTGCTTACAGAGTTCCATTACAAATTTCCATAGCCTGTCTTTTTTTTAGTTCAAAGGGTGTCAGTTCTGCCATCCAACTAGGGGCTGCCTTGAGCTTCATTTGTACTCAGGATATTCTGTCTGCCCATTCCTTTCCAGTCTCTGATATGGGATATTTTTGCCGAATCCCTAGTAAAGCGCAGGCTTGTTTCATCACTTTCCCTGTGAAGTGGGTACCTTGATTTAAGTCTACTGTAGTGGCATTATTTCTTCTGCTAGGATTCTGGTCACGGTTTTTGCTGAACAATTTCTAGTGGCGAAAGCTTCTACCCACTTCATAAACTGGTCTATTACTTCTAGGCAGTATGTCTTCCCTTTGTTGCTGGGTAACAGTCCAGAAAAATCTATCTGTAAGTTTTCTCAGGGTCCTTTCGGTCGGGGCTGATGTCCCATTCTGACTTTTACTTTCCCCCCTGGGTTGTATTTTGCACACGTCACGCACCTTCTACAGTGGTCCTCGATATCTCTACCCATTTCCTTCCACCACCAGCATCTGGACATCAAGCTTATCATGTTGATTCTACCTGTGTGGACATACCTGTGGTATAAATTTAATAGGCTCCTCTGGATACATTCCGGGGCCACCACATTCCCATTCCACTAAGGTATGCTGGGTATGTATCCCGACATTACTATGCCACTGGCCTATGCCTGTCCCCATGTAATGATCTTTACTGTGGTGGGTATAGATATGGAAGGGCCTATTCTGGTTGGGTAATCCCAGTGCGAGAGCACTTGTGAGAGCTTGTTTTAACCTTACAACCACAATTTCCTGATCTCGGTATTTCTGCAGTAGTTGAATAGCCCTAGTATCTGCCCTACTCCTTTCACGGTTCCTGGCCTGGCCATTGATTGAATTGCTTCCTTTCTGTCCTTAGGCATCTGACATGTATCCTAGATGTTACTTCGCTCCTTCCCACCTGCACCTTCCTTGGATTTATTTTTAATCTGCACTCTGTATAGCTCCTAGTATTGTAGTTGAAGCTAGTACGTGTTGTTGTTCTGTGCTGGAGGCAATACGGTATCATCCACATGCTGCAAAAGGGTGCTCCTTTCTTTGCCTGTTGTGGGCCTCGCCTTCCTGCGCCTCCTCCCTTATTGCAGCTAAAACATCAGGCGAACTACACAGGGGTGTGTCGCCTCCTCCTTCGTCTCTGCTGCTATTTTTGCTATCCTCTCCCTTTGTTTTGATTTTAACTCTTCTACATGTTCTTCCCATTCCAAAGTTTCATCGTAATCATCTCCTATCTTAAATCCAAACTTAATTATCTTTTGACGTGCCTCTCCTAGTCCATCTTTAAACATTTTCAATAATGCTGCATCATTTTTGTTGGGGTCATCAGCCCCAGAGTGGTTTTTGTATTCAATCCACTTTCATTCCCCGTACTTCCCAACCCTTTTGCCTGCCTTTTGGGTCACAGTATTCTACTCCAATCTTTTTGTCAAAATTCTGTAATTCTACTATTTTGCTTTAGAGGTTGGTAACTTATTCAATAGAATTTGTCTCTCCTGTGGGCTGAGGGGTACCTCCTGTATGGTAATGTGGGCTGCTCTATGTCCGTTGGTGGGAACGGTGGTAGTGCGTATCGGTGCCGCTGATAAATGGCCATTATCATGTGCTGGGGCCACTCTACTCCGCACTCGTTATCCCAGTCTGGTTTACTGTTAGGTTGGGTTTGTGGACTACACTTACCCACCATGGGGTACATTGGCTCTGTTACCGTATGGCTATAGCTGTGCACTGCACTATCTGTCTGGTCCTGCCTTTATCTCTTCCAGCTTATTTATCTTAGCTTCTAACTCTTGAATTTGTTTTGTTTGAGTATCTATCTGTCCTCTGTAGCAGGCGAGTATTATTACATACGCTTTCTTCATTTTATTTTTATTCTGACTAACCCACCATTTCCTCTGTCTGTCTTTTATTAAGAAATCCAAATGAATAATGTCCAGTATAAAACAGCTGTCAATGGAAAGGGTTAACTCCTTTACAGGTTTGTAAGAAGGTCTGACGTCATTACGTGACTTTGTGTAATCATCGGAAAAATTTTCCCCAAGTCTTTGTGCCTTCAAAACTTGCTGAGAAATTAGGAATCCGGTAAAACAGCAGAAATTATTAGTAAAGTTGTCACAATAAAACCTTCTCATCGGGAAAGACAGCATTTTAGATTAAACTCCAATTTTTCTAAACTTCCAATTCAAATACTTGCCAAAGATTTTTTTTTAATTGATTTAAAACGAGACTACACATTTTTAATAGTTATTTTGTTTACTGGAATCCAATTTTCACACAGGCTATATACATTCCAGCACTTGTTTTTTTTTACTGTCCCGGTCACTGAGCAAATCTTGTGTTTTATTTCTCTTGGTACAAAATCTAAACTTCTGTGCTGATTCCATCTTTTTTAAGAATTTACTAATTCCCGGGTTTTTCTTTCTGTGCTGAGTTCGTAGAGCTTAGGTCTTTTCCCCCTTTTGAATCCGAACTTAATCATTTTTTGATGACCTTCTTCCAGTCCATAATTAAACATCTTTGTTTCTCTTTCTCGGCATAAAGCTGTGTCACGTTTAACTCGTAAATTTTTATATTTAAACCAATATCTTTTTCACAGCCAATTTAAATCTCCTTTCTTCAAATTAGGTTTTGTATTTTGATGATCTTCCTCCAGTCCATTTTCCTAAACATCTTTGTTTTTCTTTCTAGCAGGTGTAGCTTTCAAGGTCGCATTTTACACAGAGGGCTTGTGTCTCTGTGAATTTGTTAATTTAAACTACCGAAGACCATCGCAAACACTTTTTTTTCCCAATCAGACATTCAATTTTTCTTTTCTTTTTTTAATTTTCTATTTTTCTCAGCTAGCATATATATTAGGAATCCTTGCGGGTCCCATTCCCATTTTACTTCACTGGCCATTTTTCCTCCAACGATCGCTGGGGTCCTCTCCCCCTTTTTAGGTTGTATTCCTTCTTGTTTGCACTGCGCACGATCAATACCGGCTTTTCCGTGTTATTACCGTGTCACACTTTGGGACATGCACCTTATTTCACCTTGGGTTTTATCCTTCCGTGGTTCGTTATAACTCAGTTCTTCTTTCTTCATACAGATTACCTCCTTCCCCCTCAATGCTACAGCTCTAACTTGTAGGTGGTAAAAAGATTTTTTCTCACCACAGTTGCTGCCACATCCTGGGGTTGGAGGGTCTGTATCCTGTTTGTGACGCCAAATGTTGGGGTAAAAAGGAGGCTTCTCTCCTTCATGGTGGGCTAACTGATACAGTTAATCGACACCCGCCCGTCTTCCACTGTATATCCACCACAGAAGTAAACAAACAAAATCCCAGGTTCAGCCGGCTTTTATTTCGAGCAATTGCAAGGGACGGTTCAGTCGTGAAACCTCTGACCTACAAGAGGTTTCAAGTACAATTTTTACAGGTTTTGGAGAGGAGCTATCCTCTTACAAAATCAACGATAGGTCTATTGCTATCAGCGAAGTTACATTGATTCGTCGACTCTTATCCGACGGGCTCTACATGCAACTGTCCATCTCTCATCATTGTTTTGTTCCATTTTGCCCTCTACCCCAGTCTATCCAATGCCTAGTGTGGTTGTACTGGCTTCCTTATCTCTTCCTCAGGGACTTCTAAACAAAACTGCTGACTTCGGCTGTTTAAGTGTTACTAAGGTTAAGCTATAGTTTAATGCATATAAGTGTGCTATACCTATATAAGCAAGTGTTACATACATAGGCAATTGTACAGACCCTCCTAATACTGATAAGTTCACTACCTTCAGCATAATTCTGACCATCTATTTGCAACTCTTACAATTTATCCCTTACAGGGTGCGTCTCAAGATAGAGGTTTTGAGAAAGCTACTAATCTGCTTTGCTCTAACAAGCTGCTGATACATTATGATCCGTGTAAGCGTCTAGTATTGGCCTGTGATGCTTCGTCATATGGAGTAGGTTGCGTGCTCCAACAAACTAATGAGTTGGGCAAATTACAACCTGTTTTATATGCTTCAAAAAGTTTGTCAAAGGCGGAAAGAGTCTATAGTATGGTAGAGAAAGAAGCATTACCCTGTGTGTATGGGGTTAAAAAGATGCATCAGTACC
Organism: Pristiophorus japonicus; assembly: GCF_044704955.1. NCBI lineage: Eukaryota > Metazoa > Chordata > Chondrichthyes > Pristiophoridae > Pristiophorus > Pristiophorus japonicus. The sequence continues at coordinate 267,555,621 of NC_091979.1, forward strand.
TGTTTGGTCTTCAGTTTGAACTGAAAACAGATCACAAGCCACTCATTTCATTGTTTTCGGAAAACAAAGGTATGCATCGTCCCACATCCAGAGGTGGGGGCTGACATTATCTGCCTATGATTATGTCATTCGCCATAGACCTGGCACTGAGAATTGTGCCGATGCATTCAGCCATCTGCCATTGCCCACACTGGAGGTGGAAATGCCACAACTGGCAGACCTACTGTTAGTCATGGATGCTTTTGAAAGTGAAGGAACCCCTGTCACGGCCCAACAAGTTAAGACCTGGATCAACCAAGACCCGATATTATCGGTTGTGAAACATTGTATCCTTAGTGGTGATTGGTATGCCATACCCAAGCAAATTTGTGAGGAGACCAAACCTTACATCCGTCGCAAAGGCGAACTATCCATTCAATCAGATTGTATACTGTGGGGTAATCATGTTGTTGTGCCCAAGAAAGGCAGAAAGAAATTTATGCATGATCTACATAGTACGCATCCTGGTATTGTCACGATGAAAGCCATTGCCAGATCTCATATATAGAATTGACTCTGATCTGGAATCATGTGTGCATCAGTGCAACACTTGCATGCAGCTTAGTAAAGCACCAGCGGAATCGCCACTGAGTCTGTGGTCTTGGCCATCTAAACCATGGTCCAGGATCCACATCGACTTTGCAGGTCCCTTCTTGGGAAAGATGTTCTTAGTTGTGGTGGACAGAGTGTACAATCATTTCATCCAGCACATCCACAGCTACCATTGAGAGCCCTTGTGTCATGTTTGCTACGCATGGTCTGCCTGACAATGTTGTAAGCGACAACAGATCTTACTTCACCAGTATGGAGTTTCAAGATTTCATGAAACTCAATGGTATCAAACATGTGAGGTCAGCACCATTCCCCTGCTGAACTATTGATGAAGAGAGGTCTCAAGACCAGGCTCTCCCTTGTCCACCCCAACTTGAATAATCGTGTCGAATACAGATGTCAAAGTCAGCAAGAGTATCATAATCGCGCTCCATTTCTATCACGCGACATTTCTATCAATGCTCCTGTGTATGAACTGAATTATGGTCACGGTCCCAAGTGGATCGCCGGTACTGTTACGGCCAAGGAGGGTAACAGAGTGTTTATCGTTAAGCTCAAGAATGGGCAGACATGCAGGAAACATGTCGATCAGATAAAGCTGCGGCACACGGATGAACCAGAACAGTCTGAGGAAGACACAATCAGTGACCAACCAACCTACCCTCAGTCATCAGAGGACTCCGCTGTCATCAATGAATCTGGACTTTCAATCCCTGACATGGTCTTTGCCACTCCCATCAGATCAGCTACCCAGCCCCCAGTCATAACAGCCTCAGAACACTCGCCCAAGGCTGGAGTTGAACTGAGACGTTCAACTCAGGAGCGGAAAGTCCCGGACCATCTCAATTTGTAAAAAGACCGTTACTAATATCTTAAAGGGGGATATTGTCATGTATGTATGCTTGGGTTTACTAGCCACCAGGTGGCGCCACTGTCGGATGTCATTGGGCTGAGCGCACGTGTGTGCGGCCCAGGTATAAAAGGCCAGCCATCTTGTAATGTAATCACTTTGGGTCCTAATAAAGTAGAGCCAGGTTTGTACTTGTTCGGAGTTTACAGTATTCAGTCTATTGAGTTATTGCATACACAACAGCTTTGGAGGCAGTTCAGAGAAGGTTCACTAGGTTGATTCCGGGGATGAGGGGGTTGACTTATGAGAAAAGGTTGAGTAGTTTGGGCCTCTACTCATTGGAATTCAGAAGAATGAGAGGTGATCTTATCGAAATGTATAAGATTATGAGGGGGCTTGACAAGGTGGATGCAGAGAGGATGTTTCCACTGATGGGGGATACGAGAACTAGAGGGCACAATCTTAGAATAAGGGGCCGCCCATTTAAAACTGAGATGAAGAGAAATTTCTTCTTTCAGAGGGTTGTAAATCTGTGGAATTCGCTGCCTCAGAGAGCTGTGGAGGCTGGGACATTGAATAAATTTAAGACAGAAATAGACAGTTTCTTAAACGATAAGGGGATAAGGGGTTATGGGGAGCAGGTGAGGAAGTGGAACTGAGTCCATGATCAGATCACCCATGATCTTATTGAATGGCGGAGCAGGCTCGAGGGGCCATATGGCCTACTCCTGTTCCTATTTCTTATAGGCCCAGCGTGTCGGTGAGGCGGCAGTCGGAGGAGTTTGGGCAGTCTGGGGAGCGTGGTGAGGCCTATAAAGGCCCAGCTGGTGCAGCTGCAGCGGGGAGAGAAGGCAAAAAAGAAGTGGAAAGAAATCAAAAGGTGATGTCACAGCCAAGGGGGTAAGTGATTGGCTGGTGATTGGAGAGTAGCTTTTCTTTGTCTTTTCTATATCAGTAAGTAAACTTTAGCATTGTTGTTGCCAATTTAAGTGTATCTAAGGGTTAAGTCATGGCAGGAGAGCTCAGACACGTGTTATGCTCCTCCTGTACTATGTGGGAAGTCAGGGACGCTTCCGGTGCCCTACGTGTGCGGGAAGTGCATCCGCCTGCAGCTCCTGACGGACCGCATTGCGGCACTGGAGCTGAAGGTGGATTCACTCTGGAGCATCCACGATGCTGAGAATGACGTGAATAGCACGTTTAGTGAGTTGGTCTTACCGCAGGTAAATGGTACACAGCCAGATAGTAAATGAGTGACCAACAGGAAGAGCAGTGCAAGGAAGGTAGTGCAGGGGTCCCCTGCGGTCATCCCCCTGCAAAACAGATACACTGTTTTGGGTACTGTTGAGGGGGATGACTCATCAGGAAAGGGCAACAGCAGCCAAGTTCATGGCACCGTTGGTGGCTCTGCTTCACAGGAGGGCAGGAAAAAGAGTGGGAGAGCAATAGTGATAGGGGATTCTATTGTAAGGGGAATAGACAGGCGTTTCTGCGGCCGCAACCGAGACCCCAGGATGGTATGTTGCCTCCCTGGTGCTAGGGTCAAGGATGTCTTGGAGTGGGTGCAGGACATTCTGAAAAGGGAGGGTGAACAGCCAGTTGTCGTGGTGCATATAGGCACCAACGATATAGATAAAAAATTGGATGAGGTCCTACAAGACGAATTTAGGGAGCTGGGAGCTTAATTAAAAAGTAGGACCTCAAAAGTAGTAATCTCAGGATTGCTACCAGTGCCACGTGCTAGTCAGAGTAGGAATCGCAGGATAGCCCAGATGAATACGTGGCTTGAGCAGTGGTGCAAAATGAGGGATTCAAATTCCTGGGACATTGGAACTGGTTCTGGGGGAGGTGGGACCAGTACAAACCGGACGGTCTGCACCTGGGCAGGACCGGAACCAATATCCTAGGGGGAGTGTTTGCTAGTGCTGTTGGGGAGGAGTTAAACTAACATGACAGGGGGATGGGAACCTATGCAAGGAGACGGAGGGAAATAAAATGGAGGCAGAAGCAAAAGATAAAAAGGAGAATATTAAAAGTGGAGGGCAGAGAAACCCAAGGCAAAAAAGGGCCACATTATAGCAAAATTCTAAAGGGGCAAAGTGTGTTAAAAAGACAAGCCTGAAGGCTCTGTGCCTCAATGCGAGGAGTATTCGGAGTAAGGTGGACGAATTAACTGCGCAGACAGCAGTTAACGGATATGATGTAATTGGCATTACGGAGACATGGCTCCAGGGTGACCAAGGCTGGGAACTCAACATCCAGGGGTATTCAACATTTAGGAAGGATAGGGAGAGAGGAAAAGGAGGTGGGGTGGTGTTGCTGGTTAAAGAGGAAATTAATGCAATAGCAAGGAGGGACATTAGCCTGGATGATGTGGAATCGGTATGGGTGGAGCTGTGGAATACCAATGGGCAGAAAACGCTAGTGAGAGTTGTGTACAGACCATCAAACAGTGGTAGTGAGGTTGTGGACAGCATCAAACAAGAAATAAGGGATGTGTGCAATAAAGGTACAGCAGTTGTCATGGGCGACTTTAATCTACATATTGATTGGGTTAACCTAACGGGTAGCAATGTGGTGGAGGAGGATTTCCTGGAGTGTATAAGGGATGGTTTTCTCGACCAATATGTTGAGGAACCAACTAGAGAGCTGGCCATCCTAGACTGGGTGATGTGTAATGAGAAGGGACCAATTAGCAATCTTGTTGTGCGAGGCCCCTTGGGGAAGAGTGACTATAATATGGTAGAATTCTTTATTAAGATGGAGAGTGACACAGTTAATTCGGAAATTAAGGTACTGAACTTAAGGAAAGGTAACTTCGACGGTATGAGATGTGAATTGGCTAGAATAGACTGGCGAGTGATACCTGAAGGGTTGACGGTGGATAGGCAATGGCAAACACTTAAAGATCATATGGATGAACTTCAGCAATTGTACATCCCTGTCTGGAGTAAAAATAAAACTGGGAAGGTGGCTCAACCGTGGCTAACAAGGGAAATTAAGAATAGTGTTAAAGCCAAGGAAGAGGCATATAAATTGGCCAGAAAAAGTAACAAACCTGAGGACTGGGAGAAATTTAGAATTCAACAGAGGAGGACTAAGGGTTTAATTAAGAGGGGGAAAATAGAGTACGAGAGGAAGCTTGCAGGGAACATAAAAATTGACTGCAAAAGCTTCTATAAATATGTGAAGAGAAAAAGATTAATGAAGACAAATGCAGGTCCCTTGCAGTCGGATTCAGGTGAATTTATAATGGGGAACAAAGAACTGGCAGACCAATTGAACAAATACTTCAGTTCTGTCTTCACAAACCTTCCAAATGTACTAGGGGACAGTGGGTCTAGTGAGAAGGTGGAACTGAAGGATATCCTTATTAGGCAGGAAATTGTGTTAGGGAAATTGATGGGATTGAAGGCCGATAAATCCCTGGGGCCTGATAGTCTACATCCCAGAGTACTTAAGGAAGTGGCCCTAGAAATAGTGGATGCATTGGTGATCATTTTCCAACAGTTTATCGAATCTGGATCAGTTCGTATTGACTGGAGGGGAGCTAATGTAACACCACTTTTTTTAAAAAAGGAGGGAGAGAGAAAAGGGGGAATTATAGATCGGTTAGCCTGACATCAATAGTGGGGAAAATGTTGGAATCAATCATTAAGGATGAAATAGCAGCACATTTGGAAAGCAATGACAGGATTGGTCCAAATCAGCATGGATTTATGAAAGGGAAATCATGCTTGACGAATCTTCTGGAATTTCTTGAGGATGTAACTAGCAGAGTGGACAAGGGAGAACCAGTGGATGTGGTGTATTTGGACTTTCAAAAGGCTTTTGACAAGGTCCCGCACAAGAGATTGGTGTGCAAAAGCAAAGTGCGTGGTATTGGGGGTAATGTACTGATGTGGATGGAGAACTGGTTGGCAGACAGGAAGCAGAGAGTCGGGATAAATGGGTCCTTTTCAGAATGGCAGGCAGGACTAGTGGAGTGCCACAGGGCTCAGTGCTGGGACCCCAGCTCTTTACAATATACATTAACGATTTGGATGAAGGAATTGAGTGTAATATCTCCAACTTTGCAGATGACACTAAACTGGGTGGCGGTATGAGCTGTGAGGGGGCCGCTAAGAGGCTGCAGGGTGACTTGGACAGGTTAGGTGAGTGGGCAAATGCATGGCAGATGCAGTATAATGTGGATAAATGTGAGGTTATCCATTTTGGGGGCAAAAACACGAAGGCAAAATATTATCTGAATGGCGGCAGATTAGGAAAAGGGGAGGTGCAACGAGACCTGAGTGTCATGGTTCATCAGTCATTGAAGGTTGGCATGCAGGTACAGCAGGCGGTGAAGAAGGCAAATGGTATGTTGGCCTTCATAGCTAGGGGATTTGAGTATAGGAGCAGGGAGGTCTTACTGCAGTTGTACAGGGCCTTACTGAGGTCTCACCTGGAATATTGTTTTCAGTTTTGGTCTCCTCATCTGAGGAAGGACGTTCTTGCTATTGAGATAGTGCAGCGAAGGTTCACCAGACTAATTCCAGGGATGGCTGGACTGTCATATGAGGAGAGACTGGATCAACTGGGCCTTTGTTCACTGGAGTTTAGAAGGATGAGAGGGGATCTCGAAGAAACGTATAAGATTCTGACGGGACTGGACAGGTTAGATGTGGGAAGAATGTTCCCGATGTTGGGGAAGTCCAGAACCAGGGGACATAGTCTTAGGATAAGGGGTAGGCCATTTAGGACTGAGATGAGGAGAAACTTTTTCACTCAGAGAGTTGTTAACCTGTGGAATTCCCTGCTGCAGAGAGTTGTTGATGCCAGTTCATTGGATATATTCAAGAGGGAGTTCGATATGGCCTTTACGGCTAAGGGGATCAAGGGGTATGGAGAGAAAGCAGAAAAGGGGTACTGAGGGAATGATCAGCCATGATATTGAATGGCAGTGCAGGCTCGAAGGGCCGAATGGCCTACTCCTGCACCTATTTTCTATGTTTCTATGTTTCTATGTTCTTATAGAGGTCTTTAAAATCATGGAAAGTTTGAATAGAGTAGATACAGAGAGGGTGTTTCCACTTGTGAGGAAGAGCAAAACTAGAGGCCATAAATATAAGATAGTCATCAAGAAATCAAATAGGGTATTCAGATGAAACTTATTTACCCAGAGAGTGGTGAGAATGTGGAACTCGCGACCGCAGGGAATGGTTGAAGCATTTAAGGGGCATTTAGATAAGCTTATGAGGGAAAAGGGAATAGAGGTTAAGCTGATAGTTAGATGAGGAAAGATGGGAGGAGGCTCGGGTGGAGCATTAATGTCAGCATGGACTGGTTGGGCCGAATGGCCTGTTTCTGTGCTGTATATCCTATGTAATCTCACAGTCCGCAATAAGACGAGTGACTAATCATGTCTTACATAGAATTTACAGTACTGTGACACACCATTCGAGCCAACTGGTCTATGCTAGTGTTTATACCCCCTACACAAGTCGCCACCCACTCTCATTCCATTCTGCCCCCATACCCCTCTATTCCCTTTTCCTTCATATGCATAAAGCCTGCCCTTAAATGTGTTAATGTAATCTGCTTCAACTACTCCCATGTGTCAGCGAGTTCCAAATTCTCACCACTCTCTGTGATGGTCAACAAATGAGGTAAGCAACAGTATCAAGCTAAAAGAAAAGGCTTACACAAATACTAGGAAGATTGGAAATCCAGCTGATTAGGAGAGCTATAAAAAGCAACAAAGGGATTCAAAGAAAGTAATGAGGTGCAAAAAGTGAATATTGAAAAAAATGTGCAAGGAATATTACAACGAACAGTAAAAGTTTGATAAATTTATTGAGAAAGTGAGTAGTAAAAGGAAATGTGGGCCCATTAAAGATCGATGCAGGCGAGGCTATAATGGATAATAAGGAAATGGCAGACTTGTTAAATGAGTACCGTGTATCCTTTTTCACAGTGGAGTGGGAGCAAAAATGAACATGCAGAAGGGAAGATTGAGGAACGTTGTGGATTTAATGTAAGCGAAATAAATGGTTGCTGAGAAAATAATGGGACTTGAGACAGACAAATCTTCAGGAACTGATTGTTTCAACCCTGGTATTAAAAGAAATTGCAGATGCTGGATCAATTGATATTTTCAAGACAGCTCGATAGATTTTTGTTGAGTAAGGGAACAAAGACAGATAAATAGATCTGAGGTACAGATCAGCCATGTTCTCATTGAATGCTGGAACAGGCTTGAGGAGCTGAGTGACCTACTCCTGTTCCTATGTATAAAGAAATTCCTCCTAAATTCTTGATCCTCTTGTTCTGGACTTGTCCACAAGTGGAAATCGTTTCTGCATGTCCACTTTATTGAGTCCCTTTGTAATTTTGAAGACCTCTATCAGATCCCCTCTTAGTTTTCTCTTTTCCACTGTCTTGGTGGTATTGGTCAAAAGTTGTCCAGGAGACTAGAGCAGAAATGGCAGAGGACTGGGATCAGGTCAAGTGACCTCCACCTTGAAGAATGTCTATTGCAAAGTGAGACCAGGAAAGAAGAGAAAATAATGAAAAGTAGGAGTCTTACTTTATTACATTCTTTATAAAGTTGTTCAGTTAATTTAGTGGTTTTTCCATATATGCACTGAATTTTCTGATGTAATGGCAGCCGATGGTTTAATCATTATCCTACAGTATAAGATTCCAAAAACTACTCATTTTAATCTGTAGTTTTACTTTGTAATCCTGTGACTCACTAGCACTGTAAATACTTCTAAAATAGCAATAAGAACAATGTGTTTCCACTTAACATTCAAAATGTCACGGAAGGATTTATTATTACATCTTGTGTTTGCAAACAAAGACTTGCTACTTTTTAATAAAGACTACACGCTTTTAAAGGAAAGTATGCCGTGTCAAAATATATTGATATTTTTGTAATATTTACAGTGTCACTGGCCTCATTTCATTACTGGGATAATGTTTTGATTAGATTTAGTTGAAATGTCAAAATTTCCCTGCAATTTAGTATACTGTATTCGTTGTTCACAATGTGGTCTCCTCTACACTGGGGAGACCCAGCATAGATTGGGTGACTGGCTTTGCAGAGCACCTCCGTTCAGTCCGCAAGTGTGACCCTGAGCTTCCGGTCGCCTGTCACTTAAATTCTCCACTCCATTCCCACTCTGACCTCTCTGTCCTCGGTCTCCTACACTGTTTCAACAAAGCTCAACGCAAGCTCGAGAAACAGCATCTCATCTTTCATTTAGGCACTTTGCAGCCTTCTGGACTCAACATAGAGTTCAAAATTTTCAGAGCATAACCGCTGCCCATCTTTGGCTCCCTTCCCCTGCCCCGCCCCCCCCCCCCCACACCCTCCTCCCCTCCTTGTCTCTAATGGAAGTTGGTCGTTATCCCATCATTCACGCTATCTTGACTAATGTTTTTCTAACTCCTGGTATTACCATTTGAATTTGGACCATCATCCCTTTTGTCTCTCTAATCTCTCCTGTCTTCTAACCTATCACAGACCTTCCCTTTTGATCCTTCTTCCCCTTCCCTTTCAGTGTTTGTTAAAAATTTGTTCTTTCCAAACACTCTCCAGTTCTGATGAAGGGTCATTGACCCGAAACGTTAACTCTGCTTCCTCTCCACAGCTGCTACCCGACCTGCTGAGAATACCAGCATTTTCTGTTTTTATTCCAGATTCTAGCATCTGCAGTATTTTGTTTTTATAATAAAATTTCCCCGCAGTCTAGCCTAGTTACATGGAGCCAAATAAAGATTAAGGGCTGGACTTTCCTCTGATGATTGCTGGGCTATTGGCCAAATAGGCAGGCTATCACCCATTTTACCTTAGAAGTGGAAAGTTGGACCGGAATATCGCCCAAAGATCGCCTGCCCAACTTTCGGCACACAAGAAGTTCACATCGCCAAGGTGATCACCAACCGCAATTTCACCACATCGCCCACACATTGCTAGGTTGATCGCTCGCCGAGAAGATCGCCGGAGATCACTGGAGAAAAGATGGACTATTAAAGTAAACTAGCACGAAATATAAAAACAGATAGCAAGAGTTTCTATAGGTATATAAAAAGGAAAAGAGTAGCTAAAGTAAATGTTGGTCCCTTAGAGGACAAGACCGGGGAATGAATAATAGGGAACATGGAGATGGCAGAAACTCTGAACAAATATTTTGTATCAGTCTTTACGGTAGAGGACACTAACACTATCCCAACAGTGGAGGTCCTATAGGGGGAGAGGAACTTAACACAATCACCCCAATCACTAAGGAGGTGGTACTCAGTAATGGGACTAAAGGCAGATAAATCCCCTGGACCCGATGGCTTGCATCCTAGGGTTTTAAGAGAAGTAGCGGCAGGGATTGTGGATGCATTGGTTGTAATTTACCAACATTTCTTGGATTCTGGGGAGATCCTAGCGGATTGGAAAACTGCAAATGTAACGCCCCTATTTCAAAAAGGAGGCAGACAAAAAGCAGGAAACTATAGACCAGTTAACCTAACGTCTGTGATTGGGAAAATGTTGGAGTCCATTATTAAAAAAGCAGTAGCAGGACATTTCGAAAAGCAAAATTCGGTCAGGCAGAGTCAACATGGATTTATGAAGAGGAAGTCATATTTGACAAGTTTTCTAGAATTCTTTGAGGATGTAAAAAACAGGGTGGATAAAAGGGAACCAGTGGATGTGATGTATTTGGACTTCCAGAAGGCATTTGACAAGGTGCCACATAAAAGGTTACTGCACAAGATAAAAGTTCACAGAGTTGGGGGTAATATATTAGCATGGATAAAGGATTGGCTAACTAACAGAAAAATGGTTCATTCTTGGGCAACCAGTAACTAGTGAGGGATCAGGAATCAGTGCTAGGACCCCAACTACTTACAATCTATATTAACGACTTGGAAGAAGGGACTGAGTGTAACATAGCCAAGTTTGCTGATGATACAAAGATGGGAGGAAAAGCATTGTGTGAGGAGGACACAAAAAATCTGCAAAAGGACATAGACAGGCTAAGTGAGTGGGCAAAAATTTGGCAGGTGGAGTATAATGTTGGAAAGTGTGAGGTCATGCACTTTGGCAGAAAAAAAATCAAAGAGCAAGTTATTATTTAAATGGAGAAAGATTGCAAGGTGCTGTAGTACAGCGGGACCTGGGGATACTTGTGCATGAAACACAAAAGGATAGTATGCAGGGACAGCAGGTGATCAGGAAGACCAATGGAATCTTAGCCTTTATTGCAAAGGAGATGGAGTATAAAAGCAGGGAAGTCTTGTTACAGCTGTAAAGGGTATTGGTGAAGCCATACCTGGAATACAGCGTGCAGTTTTGGTTTCCATATTTACGAAAGGACATACTTGCTTTGGAGGCAGTTCAGAGAAGGTTCACTAGGTTGATTCCGGGGATGAGGGGGTTGACTTATGAGGAAGGGTTGAGTAGGTTGGGCCTCTACTCATTCGAATTCAGAAGAATGAGAGGTGATCTTACAGGAACATATAAGATTATGAGGGGGCTTGACAAGGTGAATGCAGAGAGGATGTTTCCACTGATGGGGGAGACTAGAACTAGAGGGCATAATCTTAGAATAAGAGGATGCCCATTTAAAACAGAGATGAGGAGAAATTTCTTCTTTCAGATGGTTGTGAATCTGTGGAATTTGCTGCCTCAGAGAGCTGTGGAAGCTGGGACATTAAATAAATTTAAGACAAAAATAGACAGTTTCTTAAACGATAAGGGGATAAGGGGTTATGGGGAGCGGGCAGGGAAGTGGAGCTGAGTTCATGATCAGATCATCCACGATCTTATTGAATGGCGGAGCAGGCTCGAGGGGCCTTATGGCCTACTCCTGCTCCTATTTATTATGTTCTTATAAATTTCTTCTCTTAGAGGATTGTAAATCTGTGGAATTCACTGCCTCAGAGAGCTGTGGAAGCTGGGACATTGAATAAATTCAAGACAGAAATAGACAGTTTCTTAAACGATAAGGTAATAAGTGGTTATGGGGAGCAGACAGGGAAGTGGACCTGAGTCCATGATCGAATCAGCCATGATCTATTGAATGGTGCAGCAGGCTTGAGGGGCCATATGGCCTACCCCTGCTCTTATTTCTTATGTTCTTATGTAAAAGCTGCTCCTGACTGGCACTGTTCGGCAGGACTCGGCACTACGGATGCCATTTTAAACATCGGAGGAAGTGAGAGGCTGCTTGAAGAAGGGGCTTATCAGGAGAAATAATTTGAAAGTTATTTTATGGGCCTTACTGACTCTTTGGCAATCATCTGCTCACATTTCTATTTATTGAGGACAAAATTTAGACCATTTTTAGCAATAGTGATGGGGTCTGTAACTTCTCTACCATCATTGGTGAATAATCACATGCTGGAGAATGAAGATGGGTTTATTGAGGAGCATTACGTGCCCAATCTAAGAGGTTGCAGACTGATGCGGAGGAGGAGACCTTACACCAGACGAACTTACAGGGAAAAGCAATCATATCTGAACTTGTCTGATAACACGTGCCTTAGGAGGCTGCGCTTCCGAAAGGAAGTCATCGCTGAGATATACCAGCTCATCAAGAGAGATCTGCAGCCTACCAGCACCATCAGGACCGCACTGCCCGTTGAGGTAAAGATTACTTCGGCACTTTCCTTCGACACATCGGGCTCCTTTCAGGCCTCAGCTGCCGACATTTGCACTATCCCTCAACCCGCCACAAATTGCTCCATTCGACAGGTGACTGAAGCCCTTTACGCATGCAAGATGGACTTTATAAGCTTCCCTATGACCAGGAAGGCGCAGACCGGGAGGGCTTTGGGTTTCTTGAGAATAGCAAACTTCCCCAAGGTGCAGGGAGCAATAGACTGTATGCACATAGCCCTGAGAGGACCTTTAAAGGATGCGGAGGTGTTTCATAACCGAAAGGGATTCCGCTCCCTGAATGTGCAGCTTGGTGTCGACCACAACCAAATAATCATGGCAGTAAATGCTAATTTTCCAAGCAGCATCCATGATGCGCACATCTTGCATAAGAGCACTGTCTCTGACCTGTTTAATAAACAGCCACAAGGTCACGGTTGGATGCTGGGGATAAAGGATATGGCCTTGCCAGCTGGCTCATGACCCCGCTGCATAATCCCCAGACGAAAGCCGAGAAGCACTACAATGAAAGCCATATAGCTACATGCAATATCGTCGAAAAGACAATTGGAGTGCTGAAGCAGCACTTCAGATGCCTGGACTACTGTGGAGGCAGCCTGCAATACCACCCTGACCAGGTCGCTGAGTTTATTGTGGTGTGCTGCATGTTGCATAAATAAGGAGAGGACAACAATTGCCAGATCGGGCTGCTGGTCCACCTCAGGAAAGAGTGGAGGCGGAAAAGGCAGATGAGGAGGAGCAGGAGGATGCCGAGGACCTCGGGGAGGACAATCAGCCTAGCGATGAACCCATGCCCCCACATAAGACTGGAAAAGCCCCGTGGGAGTTACGCAGCTGCAAAACTCTTGTGTCAGCAGCTCATAAATGAACGCTTTGCATGAACTTATTACAGTTACAGTTACGGAAAGACAACAGTTGTAGTTGCGTTACGTTTCATCCTTGCCTGGTCTGGCCTGGCCATTGTTTTCCAACAATTGTATTCATGTTTTACCTTACCTTACGTTATTATAAGACACTGCACAACAATTGTAAAAGGCAATTAAAAATGTTAATAATTTAACAATTTAACTTTTATTTTTATTGTAACACCCTCCCCCCCACCCCCCCCCCACCCCCAACAGGCCAACAATAAATAAAAAAAAACAACAACAATAAGAACAATATAACAACAATAACAACAATAAAACATGCCCCTACCTACCTGTGGACACGCTTCCCTCCAGATCCTGTACCCTCCCCCCGCCCCCCCTCCCCCCCGTATCCAAGCACCCGGTTTAATCCCTGAGTAACCGCACCAGGACAACTTGCAGCAAGCGAGATCAAGATTTCCTGCTGTGGGGTGGGGGGGGAATGAGGGGGAGGAGAGGGGGAGGGGGGAGGAGGGAGGGAGAGGGGGGAGAGGGAGGGGGGGAGGGAGAGGGAGGGGAGGAGGAGGGGGAGGGGAGGGGGAGAGGGGAGGGGAGGGAGGAGGGGAGGTGACGGTGGCAGGATCCTCTCAGGGGGTGGTGGGGGAGGAGAAGATGTTTCTGACTAAACGACTTCCGAGCCGGAAGGAAGTTCTTCGTCCTGACTTGCATCTGTGCTGGCGGTTGGTGGGACGGCACCTTGGAGTGCAATGCCGTCTCCTGACAGTATCGCATGCCGCAAGGCATGGATGGTGGCGGTCTGTTCACGCATTTCCCTGATCATCAACTGCATATCCTCCGGTATGCGAGCGGACATCCTGGCAATGTTCTCCGTTAACCCGCCTGGAGGAGTTAGCGACTTATCGTGATGCTCTCCATGCACAGTCTGTACATGCCCTCGTAGCAATCTGCCCGTCGTGGCACGTGCCGACCTCCGTGAGGTCGGCGGAAACACTGTATGCCTTGGAGTCGCCTGCTGCAAGCCGCCTGGGCCCGCTACTTCTTCTGTTAGAGACGACGATGAAGTGCCCGCAGGTACAACATTTTCAGAGCTGTAAGGAGCATCCTCCTCAGTTTCCAGAACTTCCTCCTCCTCTGGCTCGGTGGTCTCCTCCTCTTCCTCCTCACCACCTGCAATGGTGCAGGTGCAGAGGCAGGTGCGGCCTCCCTACGCGCCTCTGGTGCTGTGTGACCTGCAAAACACAATTGAACTTACTGAGCTTATTAGAACAAAGGGAACACATGATTCTTGCGCTGCGCTGGCATACATAGGAGCAGCACTACTACAATAAATGTGACCGCGAGACGGTACATATTAATCATATGGTCGTACATCTATGTGGAATTCACTGCCCCAGAGAGCTGTGGAGGCTGGATCAGTGACTATATGTGAGTCGGAGATAGACAGAATAATAAGGGAGTGAAGGTTTATAGGGAGCGGACAGGAAAATGGAGCCAAACCCTACATCAGATAACAGCAATGATCTTATCAAATGGCGCAGCAGGCTCGAGAGGCCAGATGGCCTGCTCCTGCTCCTATTTCTTACGTTCTTATGTTGTTAACCTGAGAGTAGCACAGAAGCTGCATGCATAACATGACATCATTCGTATATTATAATGAAATGACATTACATTACTTTGAATTAACAGTGCTTTACATACTACTCACACGATGCAAGGGAGGGTTCTACAACACCACGGGTGGTGGCCGAGCGACTGTGGGTCCCCACAAGTGCCGCTGCATGCTCCTCGAGGTCCTTGAGCAGCTGTAACTGAGCAGGGCCTCCTCTGGTGTGCCGCTGCTCTGTTCAGAAGTTCGATATCTTCCTCTGCAAATGTGACAATAGCATGGCACGAGCTAAGGTACTATCATGGAAAGACAACAGGTTCCAGCGTTATATGCTCATACGGTTTGTATCCACAATTGATGCATGGTTATAACATTTACGTTTGGGTAAAATATCTTATAAGATCGTGTTTAGGATCTAATGCTTGACACAAAACATCTCGACTACAATCTCCATGAGGGCCCCCAGGGGGGGTGGGGAGGTAATCAGGAGCGCTTGGGAATGACAGGAGCTAATGTCCGAAAGTGTCCCAGGGCAGAAAGTGAGCCAGGACAGCTCTCCCCCAGTCCAGGCTGGCTCACTGTGTAAATGACAGCAGCCGGAGAGACTGACACAGTCTGTGTAAAGGTCACCAGACCCCTCATTGACCAGTCGTGTCCCATCCACCAACGGAACCCAAAAGGAAATGGTGCCAAAATTAGATTTAAAAAGACTTAAGGGCTCAGGTTCTGAGCCCTGCCCAGATCTTAGCAGGGATTATATGCAAGAATAACCAGCTTAATTTCAATCCGGGAGATTTACATATTATGTGGATCATTACAATGTAAAATATATTTAATACTTGCTCTTGCCGAAGCAATCAGGCTGTTCCAGCGCTTGCGGCACTGGTCCGATGCCCTCGCCTCATTGGAAGCCGCCGAGACCACGTCGGCGATCTCGCTCCACAGTTTACGGTAGGCCCGGGTTGGAGGTTTCCCACGCCCATCCCGGGTTAGTTGGCCCCACCGGCTATGGACCTCGTTCGTCTCATCAGAGTCTCTCTCTTTCTCCTTTTCTCTCTCTCTCTCCTTTTCTCTTTCTCTCTCTCCTTTTCTCTCTCTCTCTCTCTCTCTCACCTTCGGCATATGCCTGGATGACCCTTGATCTCCCGAATCTCGGGAAAACATCTCTGCAAAAAAAAATGCATGCGCAGAAAGGCCATTGCTAGGGATGCCTTGCCTTCCACATTGCTGAGTCCCATTTCACATCGCTAAGCTATCGCCCCCCCCCAAAAAAAACGAATGTAGCGATCCGAAAAATGGGCAATCCTAAGAGCTTAAACATCGCCAAAGCTGGAACATTGCTCATTTTTGGGCCCTAGTGATCTAAGTGGAAAGTCCAGCCCTAAGATTTCTCAACTTTTGACAACAGTTGCATGTGTGAATTCTGGGTAAAGTTATAGTTATTGTTTTCCATTCTCTGGCATTAAATTCTACCAGGACATTCATCTATCACTCTTTTTTTTTTCAACACGTCATTTTTCATTGATTTTTCCTAACACACCATGGCATTTAATATTCTCTTCTTTGGGCCAGTACCATTGCTTAATTTCTAATTCTAACGTCTAATAATGGGCTTTGTGAAATGGCATCCAAATATCTCGGGAGAGCGGCAACACACATACTGTAGAAGGAAGACATTTTTTTATCACAATTGAGAATCAGATGAGAATGAGAAAATGACTAACAAACCAAGAATAATTCCCTTGACAGGATGCCAACTTCTGACAGACACATGGGTCTAGAAATTCAAATGCGTAACATCTGTTTTGCGGCTGCTCAATGGCGGTCTAAGCCTCCAATATGGCGGACAGGAAATGTACGCTTAATATGAGCTGCCCACCATATTGGTATAAGCAAAATAAAAGCGTCCAGGGCCCACGCCTGAAACAGGCATTGAGCCCTTTGTACAGGCAGATAAGGGGCCAAATGACTGTTTGAGGCCTCCTGTGGATAATTGGGTTGCTTTAATGTAGTCGGTGTCAACTGTGTTTTGGAAAACGTGGACTACACACAGTCTAACAAGCAGTCTTGAGCACATAAATCTAGGCTAATAGTGCAGTGCTGTGTCTGCACTGTTGGAGATGCCATCTTTCAGATGAGATGTTAAACCGAGGCCCCATCTGCCTTCGCAGGTGGACGCAAAAGATTCCATGGCACTATTTCGAAGAAGAGCAGGGGGAGTGATCCCCGGTGTCCTGGCCAATATTTATCCCTCAATCAACATAACAAAAACAGATTATCTGCTCATTATCACATTGCTGTTTGTGGGAGTTGTTTGTGCGCAAATTGGCTGTCGCATTTCCCACATTACAACAGTGACTACATTGTACATTCATTGGCTGTAAAGCGCTTTGAGATGTCCAGTGGTCATGAAAGGCGCTATATAAATGCAAGTCTTTCTTTTCAGTCCTTAAACGGACCACTGCAGGCCACCACCAAAAGATTGTAAAATATACTTACCTGAATGAGGAGCAGGAGTGTTCCTCCTGCACCCACATTTAAATCACATGGACCGCTGCCAGCCACTGCTCACCCTCCTCACCCCAATCATGACCTTAACCCCCCAATCACAGCTGATACCTGCTCTCTCAATGTCAGCCACCAATTCCGTTCCTCCAATCCCCTTCAACAACTTATCTGAGGGCCGCTGTCGGTGATGCTACAGTTCGATCTTCCACTCCTATTCTCTGACGAGCTACCTGGAGATGGCCATTAGATGTGCTATGCTCGCTCGTAGGTTTGAATGATGAGAGCCAAGGCCTAATGTTCTGTGCACTTCAGGCCTATCCATGTGCATCAATTGTTCTCGTTTTAGGGTGTGCTCAAATTTCTCGGCCCAAGGGTCGGCTGAATAATGAGTATCACTTGCAAACGTACAAATTTTAGTCGTGAACTAAATGTTAACGAGATCATTAATCTATAGAGCAGAAAAAGACCCCTGAGGTATTCCATTGGATGCAAATTGAAGGCTACATTCATAGCCCTAGATTATAACTCATGTCAGTTGGAAAACTGATAAACTAGTCTATTGTTTTGCTGCTAAAAGCATAGATAGAAAATTTATGACAGAGCAGAATGGTTTACAGTGAAGACCTATTGAGCAGTCAGAAACCCATCAAAAAACTGGAAAGAGATGAAAACTGTTATGTGGTATATAATGGTCATCTCAGTTAGGCTGCGAAAGGCATGCAGTTCGGACTAACATTTCTCAGTCATGATAGCACTGTGTATAAATTCTTCTCATCCCACTTGAATTGCTTTTTTGAAAGATTTTCTAATCTACCTGTCAGCACTTGTGCAACGTTTATGAGCACTTTACATTCTTCTACTTATATCACATATTGCATTAAAACTAACTAACATCTTCAGACTGGTTAATGGATCCATAACTATATCATTTATTCTTGTGACGAAGGTGAAGGGTAGTATGGATGGATTTAATTGTATTGATTTAAATCACTAATATAATTTCAAGAACCAAAAGCTCACTTACTCATAGGACTGTTTTATATTTCCTCTTAATTTCTCTATATGTGTCAGCTGTGACTCAGAGGATAGCACACTCGCCTCTGAGTCAGTAGGCTGGAACTTGAGCACATCAATCTAGACTGACACTCCAGAGCAGTGCTGAGAGTGCTACACAGTCAGAGGTGCTGTCTTTCGGATGGATGTAAAAGATTCCATGGCATCCAAGAAGAGTAGGGGAGTTATCTCCAGTGTCCTGGCCAATATTTATCCCTCAATCAATGTAACAAAAACAGATTATCTGGTCATTATCGCGTTGCTGTTTGTGGGAATTTGCTGTGCGCAAGTTGGGGCTGCCGTGTTTCCCACTTTACAACAGTGACTACACTTCAAAAGTACTTAATTGGCTGTAAAGTGCTTTGAGATGTCTGGTGGTCATAAAAGGCGCTATATAAATGCAAGTCTTTCTTTCTTTTTTCTATCTTATATTTTTGTCTGATAGTCATAGTAGATGCTGCTAATGTGTTTTTGTTTTCATTCACGGAAGAATAAAGAAAGGAGAGGAAACAATGTTTAATTTCACTCAATTACATCTCAATACTTGGGAGACTCCAAAATGGGAGCAAGGAACAAATGGAGCAATCTGTCTGCATGAGATACAGGTCAGACGGATGCAAGATGAAGTCATTATATATCAATTCATCCTTTCACTTTTCCCTTTCCACAGACTCTTGCTTCCTCAAACACCTAGGGGCCGAAATTGCTCTTTTTTTGCGCCCCGTTAGCACCTCCTGGGGGCGGGCGGCGGTAGCGCCTCGGGCGAAATTGCCCCTGAGATGACATCATCGCCGCGCGCGCTGACTTCTTTGTGGCCCTTGGGGGAAATTGCCACGTGGGCTGTGAGGCTGTCGTGGGGCACTGACATCCGCCCGGGGTGCCCCTTAGGGAGGCCATGTGCGCCGCCGTTAGGCCCCTGAGAGGCCGTGTGCTCCCTGGGCCGCCATTTTATTTTGTGGGCTGGCTCGCCTTGACCGGGCCACCATCATGCAGACTGGCACTCCCTTTTGGGTGCCGGGCCGCTGGCCTAGTCAAGCGCGTCTCTGGTGGCCCAGTGGCAGCCACCAAAAGGCCTGCAGAATGCACAGTGACCCTCCCCTTTAACTGAAGGGGAGGGGCATTGTAGCGCACCAGCGCTACGCGGAGCTTCTGTCTGGTGCTGACGCCCCGGGAGTGCCCGTCTAATGTGGCAGAGCGCCTGAGACTGCACTGCGCCTCAGTTGAGGGGTGAAAAGCCCAATTGTATGCCGGGGGCGGGACTTCCGGCTCAACCAATAAACGTACCAAGCCCAGAGGGCTACCGCCTCCAAACAGGGCGCGGGGCAATTTTGGCCCCTTAATTTTGTCTCCTCCCTTAACTCCATTTAAAAAAAAATGTTGTCCCAAACGATTTAAGTTATTGTGGTGAGTTTACTTTATGTGTCAGCTGTGGCTCAGTGAGTAGCACTCTTGCCTGTGAGTAGCACTCTCGCCTCTGAGTCATAAGGTTGTGGGTTCAAATCCCATTCCATAGACTTGAGATCAAAATCTAGGCTAGCGCTTCAACGCAGTATTGAGGGAGCACTGCACTCTCAGAGGTGCTGTCCTTTGGATGAGACATTAAACCAAGGCCCTGTCTGCCCTCTTAGGTGGACATAAAAGATCCCATAGCACTATTTTAAAGAAGAGCAAGGGAGTTCCCTCTCCAGTGCCCTGGTCAAGATTTATCACTAAAATAACAGATTACCGAGTTATTATCACATCGATGTTTGTGGGACCTAGCTGCAGGCATATTACATCAGTGACTACAATTCAAAAGTACTTAATTGGATGTAAAGCACTTTGGGATGTCCTGAGGTCACGAAAGGCGCTATATAAATGCAAGTCCTTCATTTTTCTTTTACTGTCATTCCTCACCTAATATCAGCTGGTAAAATGGCCTGCAGAGGCTGCAGTTTTAATTGATCCATGCCACTTGTCCAGTTTTTGTGAACAAGTTAATATTGCAAACATATGATTCTGAAAGACAGTGGAAAAAAAACAATCGCCTCTCCACTATTGTGTTTCCTTGTGTTTCCTTGGATAACATAAGGGAAGTTATGTCCTGAACAAGAGGAGGTAGGAAGACTTCCTTTCCAGAGAAAGTCTCACATGTTCTATTCCCTGTTCTTTTTGCTGTTCAGAATCTTTCGAGGCAGACATGAATGATTCTGCCACCAGATCATCTGTTTGGGCCGAATGAACAGATTGTCACAATGCAAGAATGAACTCTGGCATACTTGGTATTAACAGAACAGGTGTTCTTGAAACACATTATATTAACTGATGCCTTTGTGTGCTTCTAGCTCTACACCCACGGGATAAGAATGTCATTGATAAGAGCCAAGAATCATTTTGTATCGTTTAAATGACATAAAGGTAGAGTGCAATACAGATAAAAAAAGGTTGAAGTCCTGACTAGGAAATGGGAGTTTTGAAGAAGAGGGTGGCGGGAGCAGAGGAACAGGATCTTCCTTCTGGACCCAGAACAGCTAAGGGCAGCTCTAAAAACCAGTGCAACAATAAAACTACTTTGCTGTGGCTCATTTAGGGTTTTCGTGGGATGTAAGATGAAATTAGTAGCCTTTCTTCAGATATTGATAGTAAGTAACCTGTAACATCTGTATAGAATTTACTGACTGTCTGATTCTGACTTTCTGCAATTACAATTTATTTTCACAGGATTTGTTTTTCCAAAATTCAGATCCACAACAGTGTTTAGAATAATTTGCAGGTGGTGAAATGCACAGGCTCAGCAGTTAATGTTTGTGTGTTACTTCTCTTATGCACTGGATTGAAAACAGCTGCATAAGCATTCACAGTTTTTATTAATTGAAACCTTCTGGTGCATATCATTTACCCACACGCAAAATACAAGCTGATCCAGTAAATACGTTATATTTAGTGTTTAACATTTCAGAAACACTAAAGGTTTTTTGTTGTTGCGAACATTCAATCACTTCTGGTTGGACAATTGTCCTTAAATAGACATGGTGAATGAGCTACTATGTTGGAGTATCAAAAACTAATTTCCTTAAAACGCACAATTGACTATTGTCACTTTTTTTATTGCTTCTCAAAATGGTTTTACTGCAACAGTTATAACATTATGATCAATGCTTGGTGGTTTGTCAGTTTAATGGAAAGTAATTATTGTGGTCACTTCCAACCCTTTCCCTTGCCTTTGGCTGTTTTCTGACCCAAGTATTTTAGCTGCTTATCCTCAAGAATGGGTTTCAGATCTGCCCTTTCTCATTGTATCCTTATGAGAAAATGAATATTAAGTATTAGGGAAAGGAAAGAATAATACATTGGCATCTTGGTATAAATGTGAAGTCGTTTTATTACACAAGTTGCACTTTAAGCTGTTATGTACAAACTTGATTGTATACCAAACTCTTCTGCATCTCACATGGACTGCTGGAGATATTTTACTGTGTAACAGCTGTGCTAACAAGCTTTTAAATCTGTGTGGTCACCCCGAGGCAAGGCAAATGATATCCATTTATAACTGAAATCTATAAATCCCAATCAATGAGTATTTATTATGAGGACCTAGATTTGTGTGTGTGCCTGTTGTGTGCTGGGTAATAGGGGGAAATTGTCTCAGCTGGTGCTTCCTTGGAATTGGGACCATTAAGGAGATGGAGCATGCCACCTTATTTCATCATGAAGCAGGTATGAGATATCTTCAGGAATCGTTGTCTATTTTATCTACATTCATAACACATTTTGTTTACATTTTCTGCCTACTTCAATGACATTTCCTACTTTTGACCTAAACAGTCATAAGATTATGTATAAAATTATGAGGGGCCTAGATAGAATGGATAGGAAGGACCTATTTCCCTTAGCAGAGGGGTCAACAACCAGGGGACATAGATTTAAAATAATTGGTAGGAGGTTTAGAGGGGATTTGAGGGGATTTTTTTTCACCCAGAAGGTGGTGGGGGTCTAGAACACACTGCCTGACGGTGTGGTAGAGGCAGAAACCCTTACCACATTTTAAAAGTACTTGGATGTGCACTTGAAGTGCCGTAACCTACAAGGCTATGGACCAAGAGCTGGAAAGTGGGATTAGGCTGGATAGCTCTTTGCTGGCTTGCGCAGACATGATGGGCCAAAATGGCCTCCTTCCGTGCTGTAAATTTCTATGATTTTATGAAGACTTCAATGGTGCAAAACTGTAATCAGAGAACTTAAGCAAATATGGTTGGTATTTTACTGAAAGAACATTCTTTTTTGTGGTTGGCATGGTGCAATATTTTCTGGAGATTAGCCTATTACAAGTCAAGGCCAATAACAACATTTGCTAACAGATTTTAACAGGAAAGGCATTAGAAAAATAGCTTATGCAGGAAAAGGGTCTTTTGTTTATGATCCTATTCAGTTAAACATCACAAGTTATGAGCATTCATAGCAGCCAGGGAAGAGGACAAACACACAGCATGTACCTTCTGTTTTGTATGCTTTCATTTCCGTCAACTGACACGTCTAAAATTACCAAAGAGAAACTGTTAGATTTATTAAAACCAGTTTCTGAGATGCAAAAAATGCACCCTAAGTTATATTTAATGATGTATTTCCAAAGGAGACAAAACTACTCAATGTTTCTCCCTAGGTCAAGGGGAGCAATTTATTTGATTTACTCTAAGTTTAAAAACTTGGTAATGGAGAAAATAACAGGAATTAAGATAGACA
Source organism: Pristiophorus japonicus (assembly GCF_044704955.1). NCBI lineage: Eukaryota > Metazoa > Chordata > Chondrichthyes > Pristiophoridae > Pristiophorus > Pristiophorus japonicus. The sequence goes on from NC_091979.1 coordinate 267,578,477, forward strand.
AATCTCCAGGACTTGATGGTTTCCACCCTCGGAAAAAAAAAAAAATAGGTGAGGAAGTTGCATATGCATTGGTCATAATTTTCCAAGGCTCCCTAGATTTGCTATTGGATTGGAAAATTAAAAATGTCACTCCATTATTTTACGAACGGAAAGAGAAATAAATCAGGTTACTACAACCCTGTCAGTCCAACGTCGGTTGTGCGGAATTACTGGAATCTGTCACTGGGGACAGAGTGACTGAGCAGTTAGACTCGTATAAACTGATCAGTTAGAGTCAGCATGGATTGGTGAAGATTATATCTGGCTAATCTAGTCGATTTATTTTGAAGAGGCCACTAACATGATGGATATGGGAATGTCTATTGATGTTATCTATATAGACTCCAAGAAGGCATTAAATAAGGTTCCACACACACGAGATTATTAGCAAAAATGAAAGTACACTGAATTGGAGGCAAACTTGCAACAGGGTTGGAAATTGGTTGGGAGGTAGTAGACAGAGGGTATGGACAAAGGGTTTGTTACTCTGATCGTTAAGATGCAACAAGTGATGTTATCAGGGATCTGTACTGGGACCCTCAGCTTTTCATCATATATAGCAATGACTCAGAGATCCAAGTTTGCAGATGACACTAAATTCGGAGGCACAGTAACGCACTGACACCCACTAACTTGCAGTGTCTTGGGTGATAATCTAATTCATCCATCTGACACACTTTTCAACCAGCCCCTTCCTTAGATGTCACGTTTGCCTCGTAAACCAATTTGCTTGTCGGATTAAACTTCACCAATATTCCTGTGAGCCCTTGGGCTCCGTAAGCCTTGGTACTTGAAATGGGTGTCTAAGATAAATGACATGTGCTCTAGGGGACATGGTGTTTCCTCCATATCAGGTAAATAGAAGCTGCAGCCTGGCTTGGAGACTCTTGAACGGTGATGGCTTTCTGCGAGTGTCAGGATGACCAGTGAACCAAATAAAAATATTTTTCCCGTAGCTTTTTGGATGGACTCCATGCCCTTGTAAATGAAAAACACCATGGTAACGCATGCTTGAATTATACATCAGCTATGCATTGCCTCATAGAAAATAACTGCTCCCAGGCTGATTTGGCACACTCTGCAGATTGCCTCACTTTCCCTCACCTATTATGCATGTATCTGCAGGTATTTGAACATATGTCTGCAAAATAGCATAACATTTCCCTGAAGATTATCAAAATAAATATATATGCTCACACAAATCCTGCTCCCACAGCATGCCCCCACCCAATCATATTGAATTTTAAACCACCATTTTGCTGGAGTCCCTAACCATAGTAGTAAACAATCGTTTTCACCTCCCCCCTCCCTCTAGAAAGCATAGATCCAGCAGTGAGGACCTTTGCCAGGATTCCTTTGCCTCTCTTCCCAGCTTCCTCTATCTGGATTTATTTATATTCGGTGGCCCATATAGTTATGTCTTTCAACCTGAGAGTTAAATTGTATAACTAGGGATTTGTAAGATCTGTCTCTTCATGTTCTTTATAGCGTTGCAGTTTGCCAACACCTATTCTGGACCATTTTCCATTCCAAAGGAATTTCACTGCTTCACTTTTAAATGTTTACTGTTCCCTATATGTGTAAATTGAGCCACCAAACAGAACATGTTTATTACATAAATACAATGCCCCTTTATTCTGCACCTTGTTAAAACTGATACTGTCTAATAATTAAGAAAGATGATAGTCCATTGGGATCTCAACTAAATGTAATTTTGGATAGTTTTAATGCTTTATTCAGTTTTTACTTTCTGCCAACTGCTTTGATTGCAGCAAATTGATACCATTGCTATGGCTATTCTAAGCACTTAGCATAATCAGTTGTTTACCGATTCCTTGCAGAATGACACAACATAACTACACCATTATTGTCATTAAACTGAATTGATTTAAATATGGAATATGGTCGTATTATGCTGCTGGACTTTATGGGGGTGACTTCCAACTTTGCCTGAACGGGGGAGAAAACTGGCATTATTGAAAGTGACAGCTTCAAAGGGGCATCAGGTAAAGGCAGGAGAATGGAACTAAAGGAATAGCTCTTTCGGAAACCAGGCACAATGGGCCAAGTGGCCGCCTGTTGTGCTGTAAAATGTTATGATTCTATCTTCCTATTTGGCATATATTTCCCCAAAGCTTTTTAATATTCCAAGTAATTTTTCAAGGCATAGGGAAAGAGGGACAGACGGAATAACTGATTAACTGTGACTGATGGTAGTTATGCCAGGACCCAGGTGACATGCGAGGGTGTATTAGGCTATTAAGACCTATTAGCATGATAGTGTAAAAAAATCAAATGAATAAAGCCACAGTCAACTAATTATTAATCAGCAGTTATGGTAATCAATCGTAAATGTTGATTTATGTGCAATGAAGATGTTCATAAAGTGTGTTCCAGCGGGGGGCAGCAAATATCAGTCTATAGTGAGCTGCAGTCCATTTCCTCCAGGATTTTCCAATAAATCAATCGCTGCTCGAATTCCCATGGCACTGCCTTAATCCACAATGATCTAGGTCCAGCGCACAGACCAGTCTGTTTAAGGTGAATAACAGTATTGTGTCTCAAATATGCTACCTCTTAATAATGTCAAAAAGGACAAAACCAGCATGCAGGCGTAATTCTGCTACTGCCAGGAACCTTGCCTGTCACAAGCTAGCTAACATCTATCAGACATTCAGTTAAATGGTTGGAAAGACCTGTGCAGCATGCTCCTGATTTTCCGACGTGCACCCCTGGCAGGCGAGGCTCCCCACCAGTAGTCTGAAGTCGGAAAATTAATCATTGTTAACTTTAGACTTGCTGAGGTGAGGTTATACAGATTATTCCTTCCGTACTATGCAGCTGGTTACTTAGAATTAGCTTGTGTCATTGCTGGAACTATATAACAATGAGGTCCTGGTGTTGAGTGCCAAACATTGCAGCTGCATTACCTGACCAGACCTTAGTTGGATGCTCCTCCCAGTCAGCCTCTGTAACAAGGAGTATGCATCGAAAAGGCAACAATTCTTTTACAATAATTTAGTTTTAATCCCAGTTTGCCTTTCTCTCTATGTACACGACTAGTAGGGTGGAATGGCCTTTTTCGGTTCCTGCATTCTTATATTTGTTAGTTCCTTTCTCATGCAATAAATGGACAGCAAACAACTGACTCAATGGCTGAGATTTACTGTGGGGGGTGGAGGGGAGCGGTGGCACGGTGGTGGGTCAGGTGGGGAAGTGGATTTTCCCCCCAGCGGATCGGGACCCCGCTGGGACCAAGCCACCAAGCACCTTTGCCGAATGTCGGGTCTGTCAACACTGAGCATTCCCGACACGCAGCGGCGGGGGAGCCAATTTAAATGATCAGTGGCTTGTTTTAAACTGACTTTTGAATTTTGGCAGCTTGCCCATGAGTTTTACGCTGTTGCTAGACCATATCTGTGGAGCTAAGATGGGAGGTCAGTGGCCATTGAATCAGCTGATGAGTTGACAACTTCAAACATCAAGTAAAAGCTCCGAGATATCTTCCCTCTGCCAAAAGCTCTTCATCACTGCATTTCCACAACAGATTCATCATGCTGCAAGTCTTTGCTCCATCCAGTCTGACCTCATTGCCTCTCTCACCATTGACAGATCGCTCTGTCATCTCTACTTGACCTGCCATCTATTCCATCGGCATGGGTGTCCTTTATACAGTCTCACTTTAGTCCTCAGAATCCCACCACGATCAGCCCCAACACCAGCAGCACCAGGCACACCAACCAGCACCAACAACAGCAACTTTTTCCACAATCAACTGATGCTGCCCAGGACAGAGGGCATCAACACCCAACCACCATGCTGCCTGGGAGGCCAGGGGTGGTCTCACCATGGCTAGATTTACTTCAGTTGATGCTGTGCACCCTGGCTGCCACATGATGCACCAGGTTGGCACCACCCTACACCAACACTATAAAGCATCCCTACAATGCCCAAGCGATTCCTTTCACACTCATCGCCACTGTGGGGGTAGCGTTACGTCTCATCATTCACTTCAACGCATGAAGCCACTTCCAAAGGTGCAGACACATCATGTCCAAGAACGCAAAATATTGAAAATAAAGATTTCAATGTTTGACACCACATTAACAGAAACCTTACATGGTCATTGCATACAACACCCAAGTGGCTACCCTTGAGTGTTGTTAGTATGATTGCACTAGGATGAGCGTGAGTGTGAGGGGTGGCTAGTGAGATGGGGATATGATAACATAGATAGAGAGAGAGGGATGGGTGGAGGTGCAAGATAAGTTGGTGTGAATAAGGATGTGCAGGAGTAGGGTAGGGAAGGCAAAGTGATGGGGATGTGATGCGAGGCACAGGATGAAGTTGAGCGTGACTTTGTACTAACATTTTGTGATCTACTGAGATCAGTGAAAAGTTTGCGGCACTGCAGCCAGGTCCCCCTGACCAGATCCGTGCTTGGGCCCTCCTGTGCAATGTGCAGCCAGGCTGTGTAGATCTCATGGAGAGGTCTCTTCCCAACAAAAATATATCCCAATGAGAAGGAAAGACTGTAAGAGAAGGGATAATCATCCGTGGCTAACTAAGGAAATAAGGGATGGTATCAAATTGAAAACGAGGACATACAATGTGGCCAAGACTGGTGGGAGGCCAGAGGATTGGGAAATTTTTAAAGCCAGCGAAGAAAGACTAAAAAAATGATAAAGAGAGGGAAGATAGATTATGAAAACAAACTAGCACGAAATATAAAAACAGGTAGTAAGAGTTTCTACAGGTACATAAAAAGGAAAAGAGTGGCTAAAGTAAATGTTGGTCCCTTAGAGGATGAGACTGGGGAATTAATAATGGGGAACAGGGAAATGGCAGAGACTTTGAACAAATATTTTGTATTGGTCTTCACGGTAGAAGACACTAAAAACATCCCAATAGTGGTTAATCAAGGGGCAATAGGGATGGAGGAACTTAATACAATCACTATCACTAAAGAAGTAGTACTTGGTAAAATAATGAGACTAAAGGCGCACAAGGCCCCTAGACCTGATGGCTTGCATCCTGGGATCTTAAAAGAAGTGGCTGCAGAGATAGAGGATGCATTGGTTGTAATCTACCAAAATTCCCTGGATTCTGGGGAGGTCCCAGCAGATTGGGAAACCACAAATGCAACGCCCCTATTTAAAAAAGGAGGCAGACAGAAAGCAGGAAACTATAGACCAATTATCTGTCGTTGGGAAAATGCTGGAGTCCATTATTAAGGAAGCAGGACATTTGGAAAAGCATGATTCAATCAAGCAGAGTCAACATGGTTTTATGAAAGGGAAATCATGTTTGACAAATTTGCTGAAGTTCTTTGAGGAAGTTACGAGCAAGGTGGATAAGGGGGAACCAGTGGATGTGGTGTATTTCGATTTCCAGAAGACATAGAAACATAGAAACATAGAAAATACGTGCAGGAGTAGGCCATTCGGCCCTTCTAGCCTGCACCGCCATTCAATGAGTTCATGGCTGAACATGCAACTTCAGTACCCCATTCCTGCTTTCTCACCAATAGAAACATCCGATAAGGTGCCACATAAAAGGTTACTGCACAAGATAAAAGTTCACAGGGTTGGGGGTAATATATTAGCATGGATAGAGGATTGGCTAATTAACAGAAAACAGAGAGTCGGGATAAATGGGTAATTTTCCAGTTGGCAAACAGTAACTAGTGGGGTGCCGCAGGGATCGATGCTGGGGTCTCAACTATTTACAATCTATATTAATGACTTGGATGAAGAGACCAAGTGTAATGTAGCCAAGTTTGCTGATGATACAAAGAAGGTTGGGAGAGCAATTTGTGAGGAGGACACAACAAATCTGCAAAGGGATATAGACAGGCTAAATGAGTGGGCAAAAATTTGGCAGATGGAGTATAATGTGAGAACGTGTGAGGTTATCCACTTTGGCAGAAATAATAGAAAAGCAAATTATTATTTAAGTGGAGAAAAATTGCAAGATGCTGCAGTACAGAGGGACCTGGGGGTCCTTGTGCATGAAACACAGAAAGTTAGTATGCAGGTACAGCAAGTAATCAGGAAGGCAAATGGAATGTTGGCCTTTATTGCAAGGGGTTGGAGTATAAAAGCAGAGAAGTCCTGTTACAACTGTACAGGGTATTGGTGAGGCCACACCTAGAGTACTGCATAAAGCTTTGGTCTCCTTATTTAAGGAAGGATATATTTGCATTGGAGGCTGTTCAGAGAAGGTTCACTAGGTTGATTTTGGAGATGAGGGGGTTGACTTATGAAAATAGGTTGAGTAGGTTGGACCTATACTCAGTGGAGTTCAGAAACAAAGAAACATAGAAAATAGGTGCAGGAGCAGGCCATTTTGAAGAATGAGAGATGATCTTATCGAAACATATAAGGTAATGAGGGGGCTCGACAAGGTGGATGCAGAGAGAATATTTCCACTCACAGGGGAAACTAAAACTAGGGGACATAGTCTCAGAATCAGGGGCCGCCCACTTAAAACTCAGATGAGGAATTTCTTCTCTCAGAGAGTTGTAAATCTATGAAATTCTCTACCCCAGAGAGCTGTGGAGGCTGGGTCATTGAATATATTTAAGGCGGAGATAGACAGATTTTTGATCGATAAGGGAATAAAGGGTTATGGGGAGCAGGCAGGGAAGTGGAGCTGAGCCCATGATCAGATGAGCCATGATCTTATTAGATAGCAGAGCAGGCTCGAGGGGCCAAATGGCCTACTCCTGCTCCTATTTTTTATGTTCTTATGTTCTGCCCATCAGAAGGGAAGAGGATCTCCCTGCGCATTGTGACTCTCTCTATAAGCATATGGAGAGAGTCCTGGAAAAGCCTGGGTGCAGCCCTGTCATTGTCACTGTTTGCAGCACCTCAATGTTGTAGAACACTGACAACACAAATGTCATAATAGATTTGGGCATGGTCCCTTTAAGGAAACCAGCTGATGACACATCAGCAAATGACATCACCAGACCCGCTTCCTCTAATTGGCCGGGAAATGCGCTGGGCAGGCAAGGCCAATCAAGGAAAAATCATTTGAGGCTGGGATGGAGCCAACAGCGGGGTCTGGACCTGCCACTGACATCGCCTGCCACGGACCCGCCGAGGTGAGCAAAATCGCGGCCTATGTCCCTGATTAAGTCAATCTGTAACCTGCTGCAAGAAGCAAAGAACAAGTTCTGTTTGACATTTCTGGGTGATTATCACGTAGTAATCTCATTAGTGTGGGGATTCAGGTGACATTATAATTGGTGACAGTAAACTGTGCTTCCATTATTTATTTCAAGTATTAAAGGTTTGGATTGCATGTGTGTAAATGCATGAAGTTTGGTCAATAAGCTTGGTGAGCTGCAGGCGCAAATAGCCACGTGTGAATATGATGCAGTGATGATAACTGAGACCTGGCTCAAAAAAGGGAGGATTGGATGCTTAATATTCCTGGGTACAAGATATTCAGGAAAGATAGGGAAAGAAAAAAGGAGGCGTGGCAATTTTGATTCAGGAAAATATTACAGTGCTAGAAAGAGAAAATGTCCTTGAGGGATCAAAGACAGAATCTATTTGGTTGGAGTTGAGAAACAATAAAGGAGCTATTATGCTATTTAGTGTATTTTATAGGCCACCGAATAGTGGAAAGGAAATAGAGGAGCAGATTTGCTAAAAAAAAATGACTGAGAGGTGCAGACGAGTGGTAGGACGATTAGGGACCAAAATGGACAACTATTGCTGGAGGCAGAAAGCATGGCTGAGGTACTAACTGAGTACTTTGCATCGGTGTTTATCAAGGAAGAGGACTTTGCCAAAGCTATGGTAAACAAGGAGGTTGCTGGGATACTGTATGAGATAAAAATAAAGAGGAGGTACAAGAAAACTGTCGGTAATTAAAGTGGATAAGTCACCTGTTCTGGATAGCATGCTTCCTAGGTTGCTGACGGAAGTAAGGGTAGAAATTGTGGAGGTGCTCTCCACAATCTTCCAATCCCCTTTAAATATAGGGGTGATGCCAAAGGATTGGAGGATTGCAAATGTTATACCCTGTTCAAAAAAGGGAGAAGGATAAACCTGGAAATTGCAGGCCAGTCAGTTTATCGTCGGTAGTGGGGAACAATAATCTGGGAGGAAATTAACAGCCACTTGGACAAGCATGGACTAATAAAGGAGAGCCAGCACAGATTTGTTAAGGGCAAATTGTGTTTGACTAACTTGATTGAGTTTTTTGATGAGGTAACAGAGAGGGTGGATGAGATGGTGCAGTTGATGTGTTTATGGACTTTGATAAAGTAACACAAAATAGACTTGTTAGCAAAATTGGCTAAGGGCTAAAAAACAGAGAATTGTGGTGAATGGCTGTTTTTTGGACTGGAGGGAGGTAGACAGTGGCGTTCCCATGGTTCAGTACTAAGACCACTGCTGTTTTTGATAGACAATAGTGAGGTGGACTTGGGGGTACCGGGCACAATTTTGAAATTTGCAGATGACACGAATATTGGAAGTGCAATAAACAGTGAAGGAGATAGCATTAGACTTCAAGAAGACGTAGATAGGCTGGTGGAATGGGTGGACACGTGGCAGGTGAAATTCAACGCAGAGAAATGTGAGGTGATACATTTTGGTAGGAAGAATGAGGAGAGCCCATACACACTAAATCATACAATTTTAAAGGGGGGCGCAGGAAGACAGAGCCCCGGGGGTGCTTGTGCACAAATATTTGAAGGTGGCAGGACAGGTTAACAAAGCTTCTGGGATCCTGGGCTTTATAAATAGAGGCATAGAGTACAAAAGCCAGGAAGTTATGTTAAACCTATATAAATCACTAGTTCAGCCCCAGCTGGTGTATTGTGTCCAATTCTGGGCACCACGCTTTAGGAAGGACGTGAAGGCTTTGGAGAGAGTACAGAAGAGGTTTACTAGGATGGTTCCAAGGATGAGGGATTATAGACTGGAGAAGCTGGGGTTGTTCTCCTTGAAGCAGAGAAGGCTAAAAGGAGATTTGATGGAGGTGTTTAAAATCATGAAGGGTTTAGACAAAGTAAATAAAGAAAAACTGTTTGCAATGGCAAAGGGTTGATAACGAGAGGGCACAGATTTAGGAGGATTGGCAAAAGAACCAGAGACGATATGAGGAAAAACATTTTTATACAACTCGTGGTTAGGATTTGGTATGCACTGCCTGATAGGGTGGTGGATGTAGATTCAATAGTAGTCATCAAAGGGGAATTAGATAAATACTTGAAAGAGAAGAAATTGCGGCAAAATGGGGAAAGAGCATGGGAGTGGGAATAACTGAATTGCTCTTTGAAAGAACTGGCGCAGACTTGATGGGCCGAATGGCCTCCTTCTGTGCTGTACGATTCTATGATTCTATGGTGGGGTAATTATTTCAATTCACTCCATTTCTTCATCAATATCGGGTGTTTTGCTGGACCGTGTACAAAAATTCTTGCTTGATAAACTTGCAGTAATTACAATTGTTAATCTTTCAGCAAGAGTATCACCACTTGTGAACTATCTGGAACAACTTAGCCTGAGGCCAAGTTGTTCCAGATAGTTCACGTGGTGATACTCTTGCTGAAAGATTAAAAATTGTAATTACTGCAAGTTTATCAAGCAAGAATCTTTTTACACGGGCAATATATATAATAACATACTAATTGACAGCACAATATACAAATGCCAGGCACAAATGTGGGTGTGAATGGGGATTGATTATAAACAGAAAGCACTCATGAGGTCGAGATAACACCAATCACATGGATTTGTGTTGTTCAGAACACAATTTCTTTTTCGGGAAACATTTATTCCTATTAAAAATCATCTATTGTTAGTGAGGGGGAAGAGATATTTACTGAGCAATTAGTGTGCACCAAATTATTCCATTCAGTAATGTGCTAGGAGCATAGGAACAGGAGTAGGCCACTTCGCCCCCTCAAGTCTGTTCTTCCATTCAATGAGATCATCCTAACTCCATATACGTACCTTTGCCCCGTATCCCTTAATACCTTAGGTTAACAAAACCTATCAATTTCAGATTTAAACGAACACTTGTTCTAGCATCAATTGTCATTTGTGGAGGAGAGTTCCAAACGTCTACCCCCCCTTTGCGTGTAGAAGTATTATCTAACTTCACTCCTGAAAGGCCAGGCCCGAATTTTTAGACTATGTCCACTAGCAAGCAATTTGGTGGCACTGGTCATTACAAATCCTATTTTTTACTTTCCAACCTTAGATGATTCTCTGAGAAAACCCAGATCACAAAAATATCCTAGCTGTGTCAGTATTAATGTTATATATTTCAACATTACAAGGTAGTCATGTAATGGTGAATAAATTAAACATATGTAATATTCAATTGCCAGTACTCCATCAAATACCATTTCACAAATGTTATTTTCTTTAAATGATCAAACTCTATAATATATGGACTCAATTTCTTCTTTCATTCTGCTACATTGATCCCGTATGGGACCAAGCTTTGGCTGAGGTTACGTTTTTTACAGAAGTAGCTACCCAATGAAGGAATAGGTTAAAGCAAGTTGCAAAAAATCAGTGGCCCTCACCCAAAATGAAATGTTATCAATTTCTTTCTAAATACATTCAGCACTTTGTTCCTGTGTTGCTGAAATATTTGAGATAAACTCAAAATGTGTGTTAAATATCGACATTCTCTCACTGTGGTATGCACTCAAAACAAAAGCATGGGCTGTCAGTAACTATTCCGACCTTTATATGAACGTCACTTTTCAGAATGACTTTCAGCACCTTTCACTGTCATTGATTTCTTCACATTTTGCAACTGCACCTGAGGTTCTCTCTTCTGGAATCCACTTTCTTCCCCTTCATTTAAGTTTTTGTTTACACAGGGCCGAGTATTTATTTGACAAATGGCTGAGATTGCTTCCTTTCACAAAATCATGACTTTTAGACCATTTGTAATTGGTATCCGTGTATTCAAATCAAAAGCTGTTGACAGTAATGGAACTGTGTTGATAATGTGCAGGCCAGAACACATAAAAATGTCAGCAGTCTAGCATAAAAACTTCTAGTGATAACTGCTGCTTGTATCATTTCAATTGTGATGTTCTATAATCAATGTTAATTATGGCATTGAATTGAAATTTGCTCACCAATTAAAGGCTCCATTTTTCTCGTGGTAACTGCAAATGTTTTAGTTCATCGCAATTAAAATTCCTCGACAGCATTCTCAGAATTCACATTCACATGATCGACTGCATTCTGGAGCAGAAAAATACATTTTGTTAAGATTAGGTTTATAGGGCTGGAACCTCCACTTTGTTTGCATGCTTAATGCCCACTTAACGCCCATTTTACCACTGAAATGACGTATATCGCCCATATATCACCCACTTTGGCACAAAATGGAAACTGACGGGTATTTTTAGGAAACTTATCGCTGAGCGTTACTTTCCCCACGTGCTTAACGCTGGGAAAAAATATTACTGCCCGCCCACTTTTTTTGGGGCGGAATCATCAGAATGGGCGAAAATAACGGCCAGAATATCGCCCCGCGTTACTTTCTGCACGGAATTAACGCCGAGATTCAATAATACCACCCGCCCACTTTTTTTTGTCGTAAAGAGCACATTTGGCGAAACTAACGCCCAGGAGATCGCCCACTGTCACTTTCACCACCTCGCTCACACATCGCCCACAATATCACTCGCCCAAAAAACCGCTCATAAAAAGTGGAACTGTTCTGAATGAACGCCAGCGGTGTGGCTGCCATTTTTTAAATCTCAGGTCGCCTCATTCATAATGCTGCTTCAATTTTGGGGGAGTTTGCATTGACTCTGGAGTTCTTCTCAGGTGAAGTGAACATCTCAACAAACATATTTTCAGACTCTGGACTATTGGGGGTTTACTCTAGGTGTATGTTAGTGAGGAAATGATTGCTTCTGATCAATCGCTATTATACTTTCAATGCAATGGGGCCAGCCATTTCTCAGCCTGCACCGATTAATACGCAGATGCTGCAGTGTGCAGATGGCTCAATGTCTGATGCACATCATCATGTCCCCAATTTAAGACATGCAAGAATGAGGAGGAGGGCAGTCCATACACACCTCGCACGTACAAGGAATAGAGGTCTTACCTTGACGTCTCTGACCACACCTGCCTTCGGAGGCTGCACTTCCACAAGGTGGTGATCAATGAAATATGTGAGCTCATCAGGCCACATATGTAGCCTGCCATCAAGACATCAGTGTCGGTCGAGGCCAAGATCATGCAGCATTGTCTTTCTATGCGTCCAGTTCCTTTCAGGCCTCCGCTGTCGAGATTTGCCCTTTGTCTCACCATACAACCCATTGCTGCATTAGACAGGTCACGGTCACGGTCACGGAAGCCCTGTACGTGAGAAGAATGGACTTTATCAGCTTCCCCATGACCATGGAGGCTCAGACTGGCAGGGCTGGAGCATTCTACCGCATTGCTCAATTCCCCAGGGTGCAGGGAGCTATACAGTGTACACACACGCTGTGTGGCCACCTTCATAGGACCCGGAGCGTTTTCGTATCACCAAAGGATTTCACTCCCTGAAGGTCCAACTAGTTGTTGACCACAACCAGATCATACGGGCAGTGAATGCCAAATGTCCGGGCACCTTCGATGAGCCTCACATCCTGCATGAGAGCGCTGTCTCTGACATCTTTAAGAGTTAGCCACAAGGACAATGCTGAATGCTTGGTGATAATTGATATAGCCTAGCCACCTGGCTGATGAGCCCCCTGCGTGACACCTACACCAAGGCCGAGAAATGATACAACCGGAGCCACAGAGACACACGCAATGTGGTCCAGGAAACAATAACTGTGCTTAAGCAGCGCTTCAGATGCCTTGACCGCTCAGGAGGGGAGCTACAATACAACCCTGAGTAAGTAGGTAAATTCGTGGTTGTGTGCTCGATGCTGCACAACCTGGCTATCAGGAGAGTCAAGAATTGCCAGAAGGCACCTTAGGAGAGAGAGGAAGAGGACAGCGAGGGGCTGGCCGCTGACCTAGGGCCAGACAATCAGACTGGCTATGCAATCATGCCCACGACCCTCTCCAGACCGCAGGAAAAGGCCCGTGGTGGCTACATAGCTGCAAGACTCTTACGTGAGGAGCTGATATCTGAATGATTTGCCTGAAAGAACGTTGATGTGAGTGACAACATTGACACACTGTTGCGTGTGTGCAGCTCAGACATCAATGATGCCCATCATCTTGGTGCCAGTTAAAGTTTACGTTGATTGAAGTTAAGTTGTATTTAACCCTTTCATGTTAAGGAATCACCAGTGTGTAACGGCCCAGCTATCTGAGACAATGCGCAACAAGGTTATCTTCAATAAAAAAATTTTTATACCAACATTGGTCTGAAATCATAAATATCACAGGCAATAACACCCAACCCCCGCCCACACCCCACTTTTTCCACCATTGACATCAATCAAATGTTCAACATATCCAGCAACACAGAATACAAAGGCAAAGCAGGAGAGTGGTCCCCAGCCCCCATACATTGCAACAAATTGCAAACACCCAGATGGAGATATAACACAACCATCACCTGCGGACATGCACCTCACTTTCCTTCCCCTTCTTCTCCCCATCTCTACCCCTTCCCCTCCTCGTTGCACGGCGCCTGGCCGAGGAGCTCCTCAGGCGGTGTCTCATTGGGGAGGCATGAAGGCAGAGGCGGTGGTTGCACGGGTACGGGAGCAGGGGGTGCCGAGGGGGGAACATTCTCTGATGCAGAAGCAGGATCTTGGTCCTTGCTCTCATCTGCCATTCGCAGTGGTGGTGCGGAACCTAGAAGTGGAGTGCTATGCTCGGAGACCACTGGGAGGCCTGTGCCAGCAGTGTTCCTGGCTATCGCATCCAGGGTCTCCGCCATCCATGGAATGTACTCGGTCATGGTGGCCAGCTGTCAGGATACGCCCCCCAATGCTTCGATGAGCTGGTCACCAATGTCTACAGTCCTCCTGGACAACTGTATCATCTCTCCGCTCTCATGTCGCGCTCGTGGAACAGACCTGCCGCATCCACGAGGCCTCCGCGGGGTCGGCGCCGTCCTGGGGGCAAATGGGATGCCCTGTAGTGAAGTGCTTGGGGCCGGTACCTCAAGAGTGGAGGCGGGAATGACCAGAGGACCACTAGATGGCCTTGGGATGGAATGATTTTTGGAGCGTGGCGATGCAGGTTCCTCGAAGTCCACGCTCTCATCTGTGGAGAACAGACCCAGCGGATTGATGGGCAAAAATCGGAGCTCCTCAGTACCAGGTGTAGGAGAGTCGGGCCCCGCACCCCCACCTTCTGGCCTTTGTAGTCTTGCCTTGGGACGTGCTGCTGGCTAAACTGCAAAATACAAATGAGGTTATTAGAGGAGAAGGGGGTGCTAGGGTCACAAGGTGAGTCCAGCGCTACACCCAGCATATGCACGATAAAAGCACCACCACTCTTAAAATCATCACAGACATCTATCCTATATGATTGTTTGGATATGAGTTGGTGTGGCATCTATTGACTTTACACCATGCAATGGTGTAAGCTTAACTCATGTGGCATCACTTCAGGGTCTGCTGATGCGTCCGTGGCTGTCTGGGTGTGCTTCCCCACGAGTGTGAGCACCCGCACCTCCATCTCAGTGATGTCGCTGGGGACTGTTGGGCCCCCCACCTGTTCGCCTCTGTGCGGACCTCATCGTCGATAGCTTCTTCTGTAAAAGGTGCCAGGACGACATAGCATGGGATCATTGCGTGATATCGCTGCTAGATACTGTCACAGAGACTAATACATAACCGACAGATGCAATCATGATTATTATGAAAATTATCATTCTTTACCTAAAGACGTGCACCGTGACTGCAGGCTTTGAGTAAAACATTCCCGGTAAAAGTGAAAGACCTCACATCTGCTGATAGTCACTCATGACTGTTACAAATCAAATTATATAAATACGTAAGTACACATAAATAAATGTAATACTCTTGCGAATCCCACAAGGTCGTTCTATCGTTTGCGGCATTGGTTGCCATCACGAACCTCGTTGGTCATCGACAAGACCACCTCTGCTATCTTGGACCATATCCTCTGGTAGGCCTTTTGGGTGGGCTTCCCACACCTTCCCTGTGTCAAATCACCCCAGTGTGACTCGACCTCCTGCAGGAGGGAGGCATTTGCCTGGTCCGAGAACCTTCTGGCTCTTTTGCGCCCTCCAATGTGCCCCAGCGTCAGTCTCCACAGCGTGCTGTGATGCCTCCTCCTCTCCCTCCATTATAGGCCAAATTCCGATAAATATGTGGCTGGTAACCGCTAATTTTTCTTTCCCTACTTGCTGTGAAGCGCTAAAGTCGCCCTCCTTCCTCCCAAAGCAGCCACACCACACCCACACATGCCTTCAGTCCCTCTGAGCTCCCTCTCTCTCTGTCTCCTCTTCTGCGCATGTCATGATGACCCTTGACCTCCTGAATCGCGGGAATTGAGCGTTGCCATGCCGTTGCTAAGGACAGCAACACTTTATGGCAGAAGGTCAGCGAGATTTAATGATACCGCCCATTTCATATCACTCGCAGTAACGCCCATTAGAAGCCGGCGATCTGAAAACCGTTTTTTACCGTCAGCGCTAGAAATAACGCCCATTTTTGGCTGATAAGCACAAAAGTGGAAAATCTTGCCCATAGGGCTCAATTTTGCCCAAGCCTGTTTTTTTGTATATTGACAGAGTTCTAGGCCAGAAATGCAGCAAAAATATTTGTACAAAGTTTCCCCACTATATTTTTCAAATTTGGCACCGCGCAGCCTGCCCAGTCGTCTCGGGGGATGGAGCCTGCTGTCTGCGCTGAAAAAACGATGCCGCATCTTCTGTGCATGCGTGGAAAAAAAAGGACGTTTTTGACGTGATCCCAATGGACACACATGCACAGTCTAGGTCCGGGTCTGCAATCGGCCATTTTTAAAGAGCCAGTTGTGTGTGTGAGAATGTTGAGTGCTGTGTGAGAGCATTGGAAAAATCACAGCTGCAATACAAGATGCAATGTGGTTCAAGGACCAAGAATTTCTTACAAGAAGAAATGCAGGTACTAGTTACTGTGATTGAGGCCAGATGGCACGAGCTGGACACCAGCAGAGGTCACATAAAAGTTCCACCCAAAGAAATGAAGAAACGCTGGAACCAACTTGCAGAAGATTACTGTGCAATGGTGACCACCCCGAGGTCTGGAGGCCAGTGCAAAAAGAAGTGGCAGGACCCTGGTCAAGTAGTTAGTATAAGTAATATTTTAATTTATTCAATGGAATTGCAATTGTAAATGCGACCAGCTGTATATGTTCCACCCAGCAGAAAGACACCCTCTCTAAAAAGTTGCATTTTCATCTTTGCAGAGGAAGGTGGCACAGAACAAAAGGGAAAGAACTCGAAAAGGAGGAGGCCCGGCAAATCTGCACCCACCGACACTCTTGGAAGAGAGGGTCTCTGCTTTGATGGGTCCTGCCTGGAGAAAAGCAACTGCACAAGCTGGGCCCACACTCGAGAGAGAGGGTAAGACCTGCAAATTCCACAGTCTGGCTTTGTTAAGTACTGCGCGGGCTAGCCATGCTTCGGTTCATGGGGATGTCTCCGTCTGCTACCCTTCAGTTGATGCAATGTGCTATCATTCATCTTGGTCCTTCAAATCAGCCTGCTGCCTGCGCTGTATGGCCCACCTTGCCTCTCCTCTGCTGCTAACCATTTGTCTGTGTTCTGTTATATTTTTCAGAACTTGAGGCCAACCGTGATGATGCAGAAGATTCAGATGAGGACAAGCCTGAAGAGGAGAACATCTTCCAATCCCACCTTCCAGACTAAGAGCATGGGGGTGAAGGGGAAGGGGATGGAGATGGATGAAGCCCCCACTGTTTTACTGACTTTAGTGGAGGTACAGGTACTGCCTATTGAGGTGCCAGCCCCTTCCGTGACTAGTGGTTTGAGTTTTGTTGGGACATTCCATGGTTTCCTACCGTCCGAGGCTGCGGGTCCCAGTGGGGTGCAGCGAGGCACACCTGGGGCCCCATTATCCGAGGCTGCAGGTCCCAGTGGTGGGGTGCAGCAAGGCACACCCAGGGCCCCACCTTCCGAGCTGCGGGTCCCAGTTGGGTGCAGCGAGGCACACCCAGGGTGAGGAGGGAAAGGAGAGCTCTATAGCGCTCTTCTGAGGTGCAGGATCTAACAGATGTGGTTCAGATGATGGCAATGAGTGCGGAGAGCTATGACCTTACGCGATCACTCCTGGACACCATCAGTGGGGTGGGGGATGAGGTAGCGGGACTGTCGGGAGAAGTAACAGCAATCTCACGATAAATGGGAACCATGAGTGAGAGAATATCTCAATCAGCTGAAACCATGTCAGGGAACATGAGGAAGGGAATGTCAGATGGTGTAAACACAATCAGTGAACATGAGGGAGGGAATATTATAGGTAATTGAGACAATTTTGCTCAACATGAGGGAAGGAATGTTGCAGTGTTGAGACACTGTTGGGGTGCATGAGGGATGACATGTTGGAGTTAGCTAATGCAATAAGGGAACATGCCCGCGCCCATTGACAGAATCAACTGCCACTCCCACTCCAATTCCCAGACCAGCCTCTGAAGAGCCCAAAGCCGGGCCCTCCACATTGCTGCCTGGGCCCTTCACATTACCATCTGCCCCCCGCCCCCCACCTCCCAACAACTGCGCACTACCCGAGATCTGAGAAAGAATAAGCTTGTTACCAACCCCAGAAACACTGTGCCACCGCCTGCGGGCAGGGCTGGTGGAGTCACCAAGACCAAGCGCGGTGGGCGGTCTTAGAATAAGGTGGAGGAGAGATGGGTGCAGCCTTTCTTTGCTGCTGTTGCTGTTGCCGTTCTTCTTGTTTTTATTGTTACTGTTGTAACTGTTGTTCTCAAAATAAAAGTTTTTTGTAAGTTATGTAAAGTTACAAGTCTAAAAGTTAGTAAGTGATCTTAAAGTTTTTAAGTGATCTTAGAGTTTGTAAGTGATCTTAAAGTTTGTAAGTGATCGTAACTAAAAACTTTAAAGTTTGATATAAGAATAATTTTATTAAAGTTAAGTTAAGTACAAAGAACTGTTTGTTAAACTTTTGAATAAAATATATTTTACATATATCCCGAATAATTTACATTATTTGTTCCATTATTAACACAACTTTTGGAACTTAAGAAGAATCATTTCCATTATTTTTTCGATTATTAACACAACTTTTGAAGTAAACAAGAATAATTTCTGACATTTGTTTTATTAACACAACACAATATTACGGAACAGGTCCAAACAGTAAACATGGTCCATGTGGAATAGTTGTCGCTGAGCCTTCTGGCAGCAAAGCGATTACGGATGAACTGCTGGCGCAAGGCTCGAGCAATCATTAAAGGGGCACGATGGCCCACCCTCCTCCACCATCATGCTCCGGGTTCAGGTATTCGTCATCTGCATCTTCCTCATCAATATCATCAGCCACTCTCACCTCAGGTGGGTCTTCTACTACCAGCTGCTGCTGCCTCATGATGGCTAAGTTATACAGCATGCAGCACCCAACAGTGAACTGACCGACAATCTCAGGGGAGTATTGCAAGTAGCCTCCAGACATCGGAAACGCTGTTTCAAGATGTCAATAGTCCTCTCTATGATGCTGCGCGTCGCAATGTGCGATATGTTATATTCACGGTCAGCTTCCGCCCAGGTTACGCCTAGGGACATCATGAGCTAGGTGGCAATACCACCCCCTTTGTCTCCCAGTAGCCAGCTCTGCCCTTCACGGTGCTGCTGAAACATGGCAGATATAATGCTCTCGCGTAGGATGAACGCATCATGGGTGCTCCCAGGGTATCTTGCACCGACTGACATGATGCGATGCATGTCGGTCACACACGAGCTGCACATTAATAGAGTGGAAGCCTTTTCTGTTTCTGTACATCTCAGAATCCTCCAAAGGTGCTCGCAAGGCGATGTGGGTACAATCAATGCAGCCCTGTACCTTTGGGAAGCCCACAGCCCTGTCATGCATTGCCTGGGCAGTTATGGGGAACTTTATGTAGTCATTCCTCCGGGCATATAGTGCAGCAATCACCTGGTGAATGCAGATATGTGTCGCATGTTGAGAGATGGCGCACACATTCCCAATTGTAGGTTCAAACGATCCGGGGGCATAGAATGAAAGTATAGCTGTAACCTTCACTTCAACTAACAAAGCATCCTCCAGATGCTTCTAGGTTGCAGGTGTGCTTTTACTAACTCACAGATCTCAGTTACAACTTCTTTGCAGAAACGCAGCCTTCTGACACAGTCTGCATCACTCGGGTGCAGGTACGAATGCCTGTCTCGATATACCCGAGGTGGGTAAGGCCTCATGCCCAGCACCCTACGGGCTCTGAGGTTCTTCATGCGATGACATCAAATCATGTGTCTCCTCTGGAGCACCACGATGCAGAAGGCTCGCACAAGGTATGGCATTGTCAGTATTGCCCCCATGGTTAAATTTTACCATTGCAAGAAACTCAACATGGCAGGAAGGCAGGCAGGACAAGGTTCTTTGTTGTCTCTCCCCAAGGTCTGTATGGACCACACCCAGGTCTGAGCAGTCTTGTGACTTCTCCCCCCAATCCCCACCTCCCTGGGCTCATTTGCTGCCTTGTACAGTCTTCCGATCGCCACCTCCACCCCCCACCCCCCCCGGGCTTGTTTTCCAGCTGAGCCCCTGTGTTCCGGCACGGGCCCGATTCTGCCGGCCGACTCTGCTACCCTCCAGCCCTGTTTGAAGATGTTCGGTGGTGGCGTGTGAGTAAAAAAAAAAATGAAAACTTCAGTATTCCATCAAACTTCCATGTACTCCATTGAAAGGTAAAAAATGGCATCGTTATTATGGATATTTCAAGTATTCTTGACTCCCTCCAAAAACTTGGATGAAAAACAATGGCGTCTTTCTGTGCCGATTTCTCAATGTGCGCTGCTTTCTTTTAGCTAACCAGAAGGTTTTTCCGGAGTGGCCAGATATGCCGACCGAGCAGAAATTATTTTTGGCAAACTGTGAAAAATGAGCAAAACTGGCGCAGACATGACGTCAAGAAAACCTAACGTACATAAATCGTAACTAACTCAGTTACACCGGCGCAGATTCCTGCCGAAACTTTAATTTAGTTACTTAGGCCAAAAAAAACGGTGCGCGCCAAAAAACGGCGCAAGTGACCCGGAAAAATTGAGCCCATAGTAATGCTTTCCTTTAATTGCAGTCTCATTGAATGTTGGTTGCCCTCTTCAAACTAAATGTTCTGTTTTGAATAGGCATTAGCTCTTCATGCCAATTTAAAGCAGGGTGCGGCTACTGATGGTTTTTATTCTGTTTGTGATGTGTTTTCCTCCTATTAATGTTTTTCTCCTCTCATTTCATGCATCACGCCCTGGTGGAGAGGTTTGTCGATTGATCTTTGATAGATACCCCGTGATAGCAAATGAGAGGGTATGTCACAGTGAGCCAAGCAAATCCCATTCCAAGCTCTCCACCCTCATTCGGGCAATCAGTTACCTTCTTGATGATACAACTGAGATCCCTCGGGGATCTGCAAAGCACCTTGGGATATTTTATTACTTTAAAGGGGGCGATATAACTGCACATTGTTGTTGAAAGGATTCACAGGCATGAACCAGTGTTGTAAGTTGAAGTACCAATGCCCTGACAACACATGGCTTAAAATAATGACTCCCCAAAAAACCCCAAGCTGTTACATAATCATGAAACCTTCCGAGGGGCAGGGTGGCATGATGCTTAGAACAGTTGACCAAAGGTCTATTTGTTATTCAACTTTTGGATCTAAGCTGGGCTTGAATCTTACACCTTCTTAGGTCTTTCTCATTTAAATTCACATGAAATTGCCATTGCCAATATCAATTCCATTCCCAATGGAAATCAGTCTTTAGTACAAGCTACCCTAAATTTGACACTAATTGGAGCTAAATCTGCAGCTCACACAGAGAAGCAGCTGGACAGATAGTATGGGGAGTACTCATTGATTCATTGGCTGTGGGGCTTTTCTAAGCTTGAGGTCAAGGCCAGATGTCAAGGTAATGTAACAAGAGCCTTGCTCTGCACCCACCCGAAGCCATACCTGACCTGGAAGTACTCAACACCATCACTTGGCGTAAATGTAGGAATGCTTTGTGTTCTTTAAATTTTCCCCCACTTTCCTGAGTTCTCATACAAAATAAAAAGATTTTTTTAACCAACACTGTATTATGGTATTTAGCTTGTAAATAGGAATGCAGATGTAATTAATCTACTTTTGTGGGGCCATACAATACTTCTGCTCACCTTTCCCAGTTAACAAAAAGCTCCTCTTCCCACACAGCAGTAATATTAGAATGGAGCAGACCACCCTGTTTCAGAAATCTGTTGTTTCCCTGAAGCTTACAATAGTAACAAGGAACTCATATCTACCACAAATTCAACCTTTATTTACCACAATAAATGATCCTAATTGCCAACTTCCGGAATGGCTCCAGATCAGCAAAACCTAACAGAAGTTGTGACCTTCTAACCCTGAATAAATAGGAGAGATGTGGAATTGGAGCAACATAAATTAAAAAAAGGTCCTGGTTCCCAACAACATAGCAACCACTACTATGAAAGCTGCTGCCCTGTCTCTCCACTATTTTCCTTAGATTGACCTGGGTTACTGCTTCTGGTTCTGGTGCTCTAACTTTGCTTTAAATTCACAATTTTCTCATTTCTAGGAAATGGACACACTTTGGACACACAGCAGGTAATTTTGACTTTGTGCGATAGTGGGAAACGGGTGATACTGACTTCAATGGAAATAAAAATCGGAAGATATGTAAAATGACCTGCAGATTCCCTATCGCCCATTTTCTAATTTCAAAGTCAACATTACCCCCACAGTGCTAATATGAACAGCTCAAACTAGTTGGGAGTATAGCCAGATGTACAATAAAGCCTATCATCGTCGCTGGGTCAAAATCCTGGAACTCCCTCCCTAACAGCACTGTGGGAGCACCTTGACCACACCGACTGCAGTGGTTCAAGATGGCAGCTCACCTTCTCGAGGGCAATTAAGGATTGGCAACAAATGCTGATCTTGCCAGCGACGCCCACATCCCAGGAACGAATAAAAAAAATCTACTCAGTCGCAAGATCAATCTCAGAGGAGCACCCACTGAATTTTTCCATTTCACAGATCAGCCAGCCTAATGACCTCTGAACCCAAGTGGCAATACGTGCAGAATTATGGACAATTTTACACCCATTAAAAACTGGGTTGACTATTCCAATGTGGTACAATTGCTACAAAAGAAACTGTCAATGAGTCCATCGTATTTTAGTGCCTGAAGGAGAGAGTTCAGCATCTGAGCAATTAGTGATAAAGTGTAATTGTCACAGTTTGCAATTACATTTTTTTTTACTGCAGAATATTTTTCAATGTGTTTGGTAGCTTTGTGGTTGAAGCAACACTGCTGATCATTTAGGGAACTACGGCCAACGTGGAGCGAGCAACCTGTGACCATAAACAAAACCTCTCTGTTTGTTTGGGCTCAATTTTCGGCACTATTGGGCACCGTTTTTTGGCGTCCGCTGATTTTTTTGGAGCAATCGTGAATTTGCAACTTTTCTCAAAGTTTGTACGCCGGCGACAACTGTCAGTGCCGGATTTTTTATACGCCAGATTTTTGGCGCGGGTCTGGTTGCAAACTGATTTTCATGCCGTTTTTGGCCCTTTTTGGCCACTTAACCAATTTTCGTCAACACTGATGTTTTTCAGGATGGCACAGAGTGGCCTTAAGTACCGATCAGAAACTGTACCAATGTAAGGAAATCAGCGCTGCGTATATTGCTGAGTTTTTGGAGCGAGGGAAGAAGACAATTTAAAACAAAAATTCAGGATCATTTTTGCAAAGGGAACTCGGAAAATAACTCGGAAGTTCATTTTTCCCACAGAATGTTTTTGAGAATGTTATGTGAGAAAGCAAATTGCAACTCCACCCCACCACAGAATCTTTGCTGACGGGTCTCTAGGCACGGGTCTGAAGAGTACCGACCAGCTGGCAGCAGAATCGCTCCCTCGGCTGGGC